>NC_057802.1:327391171-327749740 GCF_018294505.1 Triticum aestivum | reverse complement strand
AAGCATTACGTGCATGCTCCTAGGGCGATAGATTGATAGGAAAAGACCATCGCTCGTCCCCGACCGCCACTCATAAGGAGGACAATCAAAGAAACACCTCATGCTTCAAATTTGTCACACAACGGTTACCATACATGCATGCTACGGGACTTGCAAACTTCAACACAAGTATTTCTCAAATTCACAATTACTCAACTAGCATGACTCTAATATTACCATCTTCATATCTCAAAACAATCATCAAGTATCAAACTTCTCATAGTATTCAATGCACTCTATATGGAAGTTTTTATTATACCCATCTTGGATACCCATCATATTAGGACTAATTTTATAGCCAAAGCAAATTACCATGATGTTCTAAAGGACTCTCAAAATAATATAAGTGAAGCATAAGAGATCAATAATTTCTATGAAATAAAACCACCACCGTGCTCTAAAAGATATAAGTGAAGCACTAGAGCAAAAATTATCTAGCTCAAAAGATATAAGTGAAGCACATAGAGTATTCTAATAAATTCTGATTCATGTGTGTCTCTCCAAAAAGGTGTGTACAGCAAGGATGATTGTGTTAAACTAAAAAGCAAATACTCAAATCATACAAGACGCTCCAAGCAAAACACATATCATGCGGTGAATAAAAATATAGCCTCAAGTAAAGTTACCGATAGACGAAGATGAAAAAGGGGATGCCTTCCGGGGCATCCCCAAGCTTAGGCTTTTGGTTGTCCTTGAATTTTACCTTGAGGTGCCTTGGGCATCCCCAAGATTAGGCTCTTGCCACTCCTTATTCCAAAATTTATCAAATCTTTACCCAAAAACATGAAAACTTCACAACACAAACTCAACAAAAAATCTCATGAGCTCCGTTAGTATAAGAAAACAAATCACCACTTTAAGGTACTGTAATGAACTCATTCTTTATTTATATTTGTGTTAAACCTACTTTATTCCAACTTCTCTGTGGTTCATACCCCCCGATACTAGCAATAGATTCATCGAAATAAGCAAACAACACATGAAAAACAGAATCTGTCAAAAACAGAACAGTCTCTAGCAATCTGATTCATACGCATACTGTGTAACTCCAAAAATTATGAAATAAATTGGTGGACGTGAGGAATTTTTCTATTAATCATCTGCAAAAAGAATCAACCTAAAAGAACTCTCCAGTAAAAATGGCATCTATTCTCGTGAGCGCAAAAGTTTCTGTTTTTTACAGCAAGATTGCAAAGACTTCACCCATGTCTTCCCAAAGGTTCTACTTGGCACAAACACTAATTAAAACATAAAACCACATCTAAACATATTCTAGATGAATTGTTTATTACTAAACAGGAACAAAAATAAAATTGGGTTATCTCCCAACAATCGCTATCGTTTAACGCCCCCAGCTAGGCATAAAAACAAGAATAGATCTAGGTATTGTTATCTTTGGTATGCAATCCATAAGTGACTCTCATAATAGATTCATAAGGTAATTTAATTTTCTTCCTAGGAAAGTGTTCCATGCCTTTCCTTAATGGAAATTGGAATCTAATATTTCCTTCTTTCATATCAATAATTGCACCAATCGTTCTAAGGAAAGGTCTACCAAGAATAATACGACATGTAGGATTGCAATCTATATCAAGAACAATGAAATTTACAGGCACATAATTCCTATTTGCAACAATAAGAACATCATTAATCCTTCCCATATGTTTCTTAATGGTGGAATCCACAAGATGCAAATTTAAAGAACAATCATCAAATTCACGGAAACCTAACACATCACACAAAGTTTTTGGAATCATGGAAACACTAGCACCCAAATCACATAAAGCATAGCATTCATGATCTTTAATCTTAATTTTAATAGTAGGTTCCCACTCATCATAAAGTTTTCTAGGGATAGAAACTTCTAATTCAAGCTTTTCTTCATAAGATTACATTATAGCATCAACGATGTGTTTGGTAAAAGCTTTATTTTTATTATAAGCATGAGGAGAATTTAACACGGATTGCAACAAAGGAAATACAATCTATCAAATAACAATTATCATAATTAAATTCCTTGAAATCCATAATAGTGGGTTCATTGCTATGTAAAGTTTTGACCTCTTAAATCCCACTTTTACAATTTTTACGTCGAGATCTAAAAACTCCGAATCGTTGGGACGCCTTTTAACTAAAGTTGACTCATCTCCAGTCCCATCTTTATCAAGATTCATATTGGAAAACAACGGTTTAATAGGAGACACATCAATCACTTTTAGATCTTCATCATTATTACCCTCTAGCCCTTCCGGTTTGGCGGCCATCTTATTAACTAAGGTGGCCTGCTTATCCAAAATTTGACCTAGTAAATTTTCAAGATGAGCAAACTGAGATTTCAAACTGTAAAATTCCTTAGACATATCATCAAGCTCTTTGTTCATGTACTCCATAAAACTTTTCTGTTCTTTATGCTCGTTTCTGAAGAAATTATTATGCTCAAATTGCAAAGACATAAAGCTTCTAACGTTATTTTCAATTTCTTCCAACCTTCTAAGGTGAGGATCAATGCCTTTTGGCAGAGCCATCGAAGCAAACAGGCACACTAACACCCAAGGACACAGGAAGCAAGCAAAAAGAGACGAACGAAAAAGGGCGGATAAAAATGGCAAAGGTGAAGTGGGGGAGAGGAAAACGAGAGGCAAATGGCAAATAATGTAATGCGAGGGAGAAAAGTTTGTGAAGGGTACTTGGTATGTCTTGACTTGTGCGTAGATCTCCCCGGCAACGGCGCCAGAAATCCTTCTTGCTGCCTCTTGAGCATGCGCTGGTTTTCCCTTGACGAGGAAAGGGTGATGCAGCAAAGTAGCGTAAGTATTTCCCATAGTTTTTGAGAACCAAGGTATCAATCCAGTAGGAGACTACATGCAAATCGTCTAGTACCTGCACATACAATCAAGAACCTTGCAACCAACGTGATAAAGGGGTTGTCAATCCCTTCACGGCCACTTGCAAAAGTGAGATCTGATAAAGATAATAAGATAAATATTTTTGGTATTTTTGTTGTATAGACTGAAAAGTAAAGATTGCAAAATAAATAGCGACAAAAATAGCTAGTTGACAGGAAACTAATATGATGTAAAATAGACCCAGGGGCCATAGGTTTCACTAGTGGCTTCTCTCAAGATAGCATATATTACGGTGGGTGAACAAATTACTGTCGAGCAATTGATAGAAAAGTGCATAGTTATGAGAATATCTAGGCATGATCATGAATATAGGCATCACGTCCGTGTCAAGTAGACCGAAATGATTCTGCATCTACTACTATTACTCTACACATCGACCGCTATCCAGCATGCATCTAGAATATTAAGTTCATAAGAACAGAGTAACGCATTAGGCAAGATGACATGATGTAGACGGGTAAACTCAAGCAATAAGATATAAACCCATCTTTTTATCCTCGATGGCAACAATACAATACGTGCCTTGCTGCCCCTACTGTCACTGGGAAAGGACACCGCAAGATTGAACCCAAAGCTAAGCACTTCTCCCGTTGCAAGAAAGATCAATCTAGTAGGCCAAATCAAACTGATAATTCGAAGAGACTTGCAAAGATATCAAATCATACATATAAGAATTCAGAGAAGAATCAAATATAGTTCATAGATAATCTTGATCATAAACCCACAATTCATCGGATCTCAACAAACACACCGCAAAAAGTATTACATCAAATAGATCTCCAAGAACATCGAGGAGAACTTTGTATTGAGAACCAAAGAGAGAGAAGAAGCCATCTAGCTAATAACTATGGACCCGAAGGTCTGTGGTAAACTACTCACACATCATCGGAGAGGCTATGGTGTTGATGTAGAAGCCCTCCGTGATCGATTCCCCCTCCGGCGGAGTGCCGAAAAAGGCCCCAAGATGGGATCTCACGGGTATAGAAGATTGCGGCGGTGGAAAAGTAGTTTCGTGGCTCCCCTGGATGTTTTCAGGGTATAAGAGTATATATAGGCGAAAGAAGTAGGTCGGTGGAGTTGCGAGGGGCCCACGAGGGTGGGGGCGCCCTCCTGCCTCGTGGCTTCCTCACGGAGTTCTATACTTCCACTCCAAGTCTCCTGGGTTGCGTTTGTTCCAAGAAAGATCCTCGCAAAGGTTTCATTCTGTTTGGATTCTGTTTGATATTCCTTTTCTGCGAAACACTGAAATAGGCAAAAAAACAGCAATTTGCAGTGGGCCTTCGGTTAATAGGTTAGACCCAAAAATAATATAAAAGAGCGTATAAAAGCCCATTAACATCCAAAACAGATAATATAATAGCATGGAACAATCAAAAATTATAGATACGTTGGAGACGTATCACCCATGTAAGCCAAATAAGGGGAGAAGTAAAGAGGGGAAGAGAGAAGGGGAGCAATTCGGCCTCCCCCTTCCTTCTCTCATCCCTCCTCCTTCCTTCCCCCTCCGGATGGATATGGAACGGGGGAGGCCGAATAGGGAGGCACCCAAGTAGGATTCCTCCTACTTCGGGCGCCCCCTTGGATGCCTCTCCTCCCCTCCAACCTATATATATGAGGGGGGGCACCGCTAGAACGCACGCCAACAATTGTTAGCCGTGTGCACACCAACAATTCTGCTTTCGATCTACGAGGGTACGTGGACACACTCTCCCCCTCTCGTTGCTATGCATCTCCTAGATAGATCTTGCATGAGCGTAGGAAATTTTTGAAATTGCATGCTACGTTTCCCAACAGATGCTTACACAAGGTTTCTCAAAAAAAGAAACTTAGTCAACAATCGACTCTACCAGCGTGAGACCGTTAAATGTCAATCCAATGACATTCGTGCTTCTTCAGTCTCTGATTTTCCTACTCCATCCGCCCTAACCAGCGCCGGCGGAACCGCCTACTCCCGCCTCCTGTGGCCGGTTGTGCTGTCAGGCAGGCCTCACGACCCCACCCTAGTCGCATCTCTACTCACCCACACCTCCTGTTATTGTCCGGTGACGGCAACCTCACACTACAGCCGAACCAGTAAACCCTCATACCCCCTCCGCATGGGAAACAACTGCCGAGTCTTCCTCGGCTCCGGTTCATTCCCTTCCTTGGCCTCACCATCGTCCACCGTCTTGGTGCTCTCGGCGCGGCGTGGTCAACATGGTCAACAAACGACATCCATCAGAAGAGGACTATACATGGAGAGGCTGACAGCTGGGTCCACAGCCATACGCAAGGAAGTGCCTCCTTTTTTCGCGAGTAGGAAGTTCCTCCTTATTACATGCAAAATATTGATTCCTCCACCTGACAGCAGGGATCCACTGGAAGGGCCTCTGTATTTCACAAAAAAAAAATTACCCCCCGCTGACGGCTGGGACCCACTAGCTATATCTTTGCGCACAAGGAAGTGCCTCCTTTTTACGCACAAACAATTATTCCGGCCCCTGCTACCTGGGACCCACCAGATTTGGAGGCTGACTTGTGGGCCTACTAAGTTGACGCGGACACAGGGCTTTGTCAACGTAGTCCATACAAATGATTCTAGTTGTAGTGACCATAGATGTAAATCCAATGGCCGCGCAGGCCTAACTGCCCCACCCTACTCCCATCGTTAGACTAACCATCCCTCTACTCACCCACATTTCCTGTTATTCTCCGGTGATGGCAGACGAACCAGTAAACCCTCGTACTCCCCTCCATGTGGGAAACAACTGTCGAGTCTTCTCTGGCTCTGGGTCGTTCCCTTCCTAGGCCTCGCCATCGTCCATCGACCTGGTGCTCTCGGTGCAGCGTGGTCAATGAGCGACATCCATCGGAAGAGGACTGTATGTGGAGAGGCCGACCGCTGGGTCCACGGCCGCATGCAAGGAAGTGTCTCCTTATTACGCGCAAAATAATGATTCCTCCACCTGACAGCGGGGACCCACCAGAAGGGCCTCTTTATCTTGCGAAAATAAGTTTCCCCCTTGACAGCTGGGACCCACCAGGTCGAAGCGTATATGGAGTTATCTGTCTGGTCGTGAACGTGTACATACATAGTGGTCAATCAGTTTCTCTACAGTGATGACCCGTGTTCGAGTAAGGAGCGGCAGGTGTCATAATAGAACCACCGACGTAGCATGTCACGCAGTCCCGTCTATATCGTGTACACGTACGTACAACCACGCAGCACGAAAGTAAATATGGCTACGTACGTACATACGGGCGGGGTCTAGAATGCGTACAACGACGGCGTCTTGTTCATCGGCAGCCAACCGATTGGGTGGAACGGAGGAAACAACGTCGTGTTCATCGGGAGGCAACTGACCTGGTCGAAATACGTCATGTTCATCAGGAGCCAACTAGCTTGGAAAGAACAGCCAAAATGAGGTCTGGCGTATCGTAGAACAGAGGAAATGGCCTTCTGTTTAACCGCTTACGGTCGAAACTAGGTCTTGTTCATCAGAAAGGGTCTGGCATACCACAACACGAAGGAAACGGACTTCTATTCGAGTGCCTACAATCGAAATAGGGTCCTGGCGATCGGGACGGGTCTAGTGTACCACAAAATGGAGGAAACAGACTTCTGTTCGAGCGCCTACGGTCGACACGGGGTCCTGTTCATCCACCGTCAACTACCTCGCTTCCACGGGCCACTGTTCATCCACGGTCGACTTCCTCTAGCCTCCACCATCTATTGTTCATCCACGGGGTACTGTTCATCTAGCCTCCACCTGCTACTGTTCATCCACCCCCAACCGGCTGGGGTGCAACGGCCTCCTCGGGGTCTGTTCATCTAGCGACAACCGCCTACTACAACGGGGTCATGTTCATCCACCCCCCCCCCACCAGGAATTGTTCATCCACAACCTCAACTCACCACGTCTCGACTCGTTCTACACAGCATGCGCGTGGTAGCAATGTCCACTGTTCATCGAGACGCAACCCAACACCAGCTGGCAGCGACTCACACGGGGCCTCGATCGGCTTCAGTAAGCAGCAACATCAATCAATCGCTCGGGTTCAGTTAGTAGTAGCAACGAAGGAATCGCTCGGGTTCAGTCAGTAGTCAAGGAATCGCTTGAGTTCAGTTAACAACCCTGATCGATCGCTCGGGTTCAGTAACGTAGCGACTGCAATCATTCATGTTCAGTAAGCGAACGCCTCGCTCGGGTGCAGTTAGAGACAAAAAACGCCTCACACACAAGCGCGCGTACCTACGAGAGAGAGAAATGCGTAGACCACAGTGCATCGCTCGGCCCCGACCACCCACCGTAACCGTGAACTACCTGAAATTTTCCTCGCCCTCGCTTCTACCATGATTTTTTTCGTCATGGACGGCCCAAACATTGTCATGCAGGTGCGTCTGCGGCCCGCCCAGGATGAAAGCCCAATTTCTTTCATGATTTTTTGTCATGGAAGTAGGAGCCCATTACATCTATGATGATACGTGTTTCTGTCACAATTATCGACATAGAAGTGTCATAACCATGACAGAAAGAATTGTTCAGGCCATAATGTCACAGATGTGCCTTTTTTGTAGTGATGTCAAGGATTCAGTCAATCCCGTTGCATTTTCCTTTGTCCGGCGATATGTTACTTGCCCGAGATTCGATCGTCGATATCTCCATACCTAGTTCAAATTCGTTACCGGCAAATATCTTTACTCCCTTCGTAATACAAGATCCTGTGACCAAACTCATTAGTCACATGAAGCTTCTTATGATGTTGTATTACCGAGAGGGCCTAGAGATATCTCTCCATCACACGGAGCGACAAATCCCAGTCTCGATCCATGCAACCCAACAAATACCTTCGGAGATACCTTTAGAGCACCTTTATGATCACCCAATTATGAAGTGATGTTTGATAGCACACAAAGTATTCCTCCGGTATCCGGGAGTGGCATGATATCATGGTCTAAGGAACTGATACTTGACATGAAGAAAGCTATAGCAAATAATTAAACAATATGATGCTAAGCTTATGGTTGGGTCTGTCCATCACATCATTCTCCTAATGATGTGATTCCATTATCAAATGAAACCTAGTGTACATGGTTAGGAAACCACAACCATCTTTGATCAACGAGCTAGTCTAGTAGAGGCTTACTAGGGACACGGTGTAGTTTATGTATTCACACATGTATTTAAGTTTCCGGTCAATACAATTCTAGCATGAATAATAAACATTTATCATGAACGGGAAATATGATAATAACCATTTTATTATTGCCTCTAGGGCATATTTCCAACATAGATATGTCTAAAATCAAGCACAAACCATCATGCAAAAAAAATGCGGCTAGCAGCAATCTACGTTTTCTATAAATCGAAGTAGTACAATCTCATCATGAGAATATGCATCTTGCAAACCATCTTGAAGCAGAGATATAATGGGTGAAAAATCAACTCTTGGCTACTATTATATTCTTTCTCTCCAATAGATAAAGATAAACACTCGATAATCCGTATGTCTACACGGGTGCTTGATTTTTAAAGGAAATCCAACCTACACATGCAGGCACCAATGGTGTAGCAAATGAGCATAGTGCATCTTCCTAAGCTCTAACGTCCTTGTACATGCTACACTCTTAGCCTCCAAATTAGCCACCTCCTTCTCAACACCAAGCATCTTGTATTCCGATCGTGGAGGCTGCAAGAAGTCAGTTCTCTGATCTCTTCATGCTCCTCTTTGTGATTCCTTGTAACACCACAAAATATTTTCTTCGGATTTTCAATTTTTTTAATGGTTCTTATTTTGATGGTTTATTAGTTGGGTTATTTTTTTAAAAGGTCAAAAGTATTTCTTATGCAGAAAGGTTTTGGAAGTATTTAAATATAATCCAAGGATATGGCCACTTCACTCTTTTCAAATACTTCTAACTCTTCCCAAAATTTATTCTGTCATTTTAAATCCTTCTCCTAGTCATCCCCACTCTCTAGGACAGAATCCAACACCTTTCCCTCTCGACAAAAATATTTTTCTTACATTTAATAAATTCCAATTATGCATAGTTTCTTTGATTTACAATGGAACTATATTGTTCCCAATTCTTTTGTACCCACAAAAATTACTCTATTTATTTGACAGTACCCACAACCCACTCCACCAAAAAAATTTGGTTTCACAGTTCAAAATTTTCAAACTTCATTCAGTTCAAATTTGGACCAGATTCAAACTCCATGGTCAAAGCCCAATTTAAATTGCTCCAAAAATTCCGAAACTTTGCCAGACTCTCCAAAAATTCTCAAAAATTCCTAAAATGCCTAGAGCCCTCTGGCATTTCATCATACACTTGATGTACACTGTTCATCACTGTCAAAATATTCAGCAAAATTCAGAGATTCAGAGAGAGGGTGGAATCGATGCCGTGCACTCCTCATCTTCCTCTCTCCCGCACGACATCGCCTCCTTTGAGCTTTAATGCGCCACCCTGGACCCTCAGGTCAGTGGCTCGCCGCCGATGGCACAATAGCTGGCCGGTGCACCTGCCACCGCCCTCGGCTGCGGCAACCGAGCCGATCAACACGGCCACCGGTCGCCTTCACCGCGTCCACCGCTCCCCTGCCTACCTCCTCTCCACGCGTCGTCTGCTCCGCGGCGTTGACTCACTGTCCGAGCCACCCCGCGCCCGCCTGTCAGTTGCCAGAGCCGCACGTCGCGCTGACACTTCAAGAGAACTCCATCGACCTCATCCGATCCACACCGACCACGCCCGTCGACCAAACCTACCTCATCAGATGGATTAACTCTGGCGTGGTCCGCCCCTCACTAGACCTCCTCGGACTGCCTATAAAAGGCCTACCCGAGCTTCATTCATCACTCACACCACTCCATCATCATCCCAATCGACCTCTCGCACACTCCCTCGACCTCGAGAAGGTCTTCTTCTCCACTTCCGGCTCCGTTCCGCCGCGGTACCCGAGAACCTCTCGTCGCCGTTAGGCCATCTTCGCCACCAAAACATCGTAAGTAGTCGTCTAGTCCACCATGTAGTCGATCCCGCGCCTCAATTCGTCAACCGGAGCCCTCTTCGGCGGGATCCGCCACCACCCGACGCCACCGTCCGCCGGAAACGACCTCGCCATCATTCTGGTGCTCGCCAGCGACAACCACCACCACCCACTGATGTGGGGTGCCACCCCGAGCACATCCCAGCCATTGCCACCTCCTGAAACGCCGGCGATCGCCGCCGGTGACCACTGCACCCCCTCCGTACGCGCGCACGATCATGGGTAGGGCCCACCCGTCAGCGTTTTATTCTTTTCTGTTATACTCGAAAGCACCTTCTGCCTCTTCACGCTTTTTGCACAGGAAAGCGTATTTCCTTCTAACGCGCTTTAGTTATTACCGCAGGGACCCGCTGGCAGTTATTTTATTTATAGAGAGGTCCCTGATTTTAAAACCTTAATAACTTTTAAACCACAAATCATTTTCAGTTGATTCTTTTTCTGAAATTCTTATTTTCACTCTATTTTTTTAGTACTTAATAAAAAATATTTTGACACAACTTTTTGCACTGTTGAAAAAAATTGAATTTGGACGTTTTCCAGAAAACGAAGAGGGGGGCTTTACCGGGAAATTCGAGGAACCACTTTCCGACTACTTTGATCAAGGCAAACATTTTTGAACTTGGGATATGGTGAATTGCATGCATGATTGCATCGAATGAAATTGCACCATATAGCTGTAATAGTGAAAGCATGCACTAGTCATGTCATTTTGAGCACTATTGCATGTCATTTTGCGCACTATTGCATACACCAAAAAACTTGCTAACGTGTGGATATGGTGAGAATCCTAGAGTGTATTTCCTACCTTGGACGTGCCGGTGGGCACGAGCCGCGTTATGACACGACAGTATCACCATGGCATGTGAGACATGCCAGCCATAATAACAAACCTCCTAAGTCAACCTAGATCGAGTCTTGTTCCGTCAAGCCTAGCTAAATACCGTGCTGTCACTTGTCTTCCCGCGAGGGGAGTGCGATTTAGTAAGTTGTTAACCCCTTTTTGGGTACACACCACTTAGAGAGGCCACGATGAGGGTTCCACAGCCATGGTCTAATGCCAGTCATCGGGTCAGGGGCATGGGTGTATCCGGCTGGGCCGATAGGGGGGCACCCCTTGTAATCCGCGCGTATTAATAGTGATCCCATGCTATTCGAGCCGATGGTCTCCCCGACTTAGAGTTCTCTTGAAAGATGCTTTGGGTGATTCCTGGCATCCGGGAAGTTATTTTGGTGTGTGTTGGTCAGGTGTGTTTTCAACCCAAAGACCGTAATGGGAATTAGTTAGTGCCTAGGTGTTGGCTACAGAAATCCCATACATGTGGGTAAAGAGTACAACCTCTACAAAGTTACATCTATTCGAATAGTCGTGTCCACGGTCAATGTTAGTTGGGAAGGGTCAAGTATCGGTCTCGGTGGCGGTCTTTGAAGGAAATAATTAAACTGAGCATGATTCATTTTGTAGGATAATTATTGTCACCACTGATGCTATCATGAAGATCTTTGTTATCATGAATATTAGTGCTATACATGTTATTGTAATTATGGACTAACCCGTTTCTCTTATTCAATTTTACGGAGTGTCACTTGGGATGGCCAAACTACCCATGCACTCAATTTTCTTTTCTTTTCTGAGTATCACTTGGGATGGTTAGACTATCCGGATACTCAGCTTTCTTTTCAAGACATCTTGAGGCGTCGCTTCTAGACACCCGTTTGGCATTTCTTTTCAAGACCTCTCGAGATGTGCTTTTAGACACACGTTTGGCATTCTTGTTGGAATTTCTCGGGCGGTCCAATGCCCGATGTTCCGTTAACTTTCTTTGTCTGTCACTAAAATTTCTATACTCATTCTTCAACACATGCTAATGTTTATCATGCCGTAACGTATTTTCGGTCAGCACATGCATTTAATATATCCCATCATGAGCATATGCATTTGGTATATCTTTTGTTCATAATGTTTGAGAGTACATTCCAACATACTCACAGGCTTGTCCCTGGCTTGTTAATTTGGCCAGTCCTGGAGGAGGACGAGCTTGTGGAGGAAGGTTGCGCTAGCGAGCCCGACGCTTAGAGTTGTTCCTGGTTAGTCAACCGTGGTCTTGGAGTCTACCACATGTATCATCCGCTGTGCTTTCGCTTCCCAAATAAAATAGTCAAGCCTCACTCTGATGCTTGGCTCTATTTTATTGTATCGGTGTTGTACTACCATCAAACCACTGTCATATACCGCCACCACCATATATTGCAAATTTGTAATAAATAGTGGAGCACCCTGGCTCAACCCGATGTAATATTATGTCGTACTGGTTATAAATATCAAGGAAGTCCACCAGTTGTTTTGATCTTGGGGCTGGTGTGACTTAGGACTATTCTGTGATTTATTATGGAAACAGGCCCGACATGCCTCCTGGTCTTGCTTTGTTGAAATTGCTTTTTAAGATCCTAAATTTCAACTTGAAAATTGCAAGATTTGTTGATGGATGTCAACCTGCACCTAATTTGAGCATCAAGAAAAACTCCGTTGCTATAAAGTGGTTGTGGGAAAGTGTTAATTTCTCACAGAAAGGCCTTGTATAGTCTCTCACATAAAATGGGAAGTAATAGATAATACAATGACCATAGTACATAGATATATGTTCATTTCATGTTGTTATTATACTCCCTCTGTTCCTTTATGTAAGGTGTATTATTTTCAGCATGGTGACCAAGGCACATAATTATAGACAAGTTAGTACAAAATTACCCTTAGCAAATTTGTTGGTTTGTGGCAAATAAATCAGTTAGTCTAGGAAAGTAAGAGATACATGCAATCCATAGAGAGATACTTTCCTTCTTTTGCTACAAGGAAAGATATAGACAATCAGGAAAGAGATAGTTTCCTTTTTCTGGAGGGCTAATAAGGGAATTATGAGGAATTAGAAGAAATGCACCTTACATTTTAGAATTTTATCATAAAATAAATACACCTTATATAAAGGAACAGAGAGAATATTTTACAATAAAATACATGTTATTATAATCCTGTCCACCTTACTAATGATCATGTTTACCAAAATGAGTTGCATGTACATGTAAAATATGTTATATGTATACTTGTTCCTCTTTTAGAATGTTGACAGAATATTGGAGAAGACCAACCCATTATGCAATGGTAAAGCAAATAATGTAGATAAGCTTCAAGATAGTGAGACAACCCCATTTGTCTACAATAAAGCCGATAATGCATATAATTAAGGAAAGCTATCATGAGGATAGTGACACAACCCCAAAGTAATGTCTTGATGTAGTGTTCGAGATACTAGCCACTGCTGCTCGCACAAGCGCTATGAACTCACCACCTGAATCAGTTTGACTTCTTGAGTATCAACTCCGAGATGAAAGCCATCATTCAGCTATGCTCCAAAAAGAAGGTGAATCACTGAGAAATGCCCTGAGAAATCAAATGCATACTTTTTGGTGAAATAGCAAGTGTTGGAGGATTTAGCGTCAAACAGTGAAAGTTCATCATCTTGCTAAGTCGATTGTCTGCATGGTGGATGATGTCTACTACAAAACTTGTTCTTGTACCCTCGTGTTGGGCCTCTAAGCGCATAGTTTTGTAGGACAGTAGCAAATGTCCCTCAAGTGTATGACCTAAGGTTTATCAATCCGTGGGAGGCGTAGGATGAAGATGGTCTCTCTCAAACAACCCTGCAACCAAATAATAAAAAGACTCTTGTGTCCCCAACACACCAAATACAATGGTAAATTGTATAGGTGCACTAGTTCGGCGAAGAGATGGTGATAAAAGTGTAGTAATGATAGTAGATATTGATTTTTGTAATAGGAACAATAAAAACAGCAAGGTAGCAATTGATAAAACGGAGCACAAACGATATTGCAATGCTTGAAAATGAGGCCTAGGGTCCGTGCTTTCGCTAGTGTAATCTCTCAACTATGCTAATATAATTGGATCATATAACCATCCCTCAACGTGCGATGAAGAATCACTCCAAAGTTCCTATCTAGCGTAGAACATAAGAAGAAATTGTTTGTAGGGTATGAAACCACCTCAAAGCTATTCTTTCCGATCAACCTATCCTAGAGTTCGTACTAAAATAACACCAAGCTATTCTTTTCGATCGATCTAACCAAGAGTTCGTACTAAAATAACACCATACGATACACATCAACCAACTCTAATGTCACCTAGATACTCCAATGTCACCGCGAGTATCCGTTAGTTGATTATACGATATGCATCAAACAATTTCAGATTCATAATACTCAATCCAACACAAAGAACCTCAAAGAGTGCCCCAAGATTTCTACCGAAGAAACAAAGATGAGAACGTGCATCAACCCCTATGCATAGATTACCCCCAATGTCACCTCGGGAATTCGTGAGTTGAGTGCCAAAACACATATCAAGTCAATCAATATGATACCCCATTGTCACCACGGGTATTCATAGCAAGACATACATCAAGTGTTCTCAAACCCATAAAAGTATTCAATCCGATAAAATGAAATCTCAAAGGGAAAAATCAATTCATCACAAGATAGAGAGGGGAAAACACCATATGATCCAACTATATTAACAAAGCCCGCGATACATCAAGATCGTGACATATCAAGAACACGAGAGAAAGAGAGAGAGATTAAACACATAGCTACTGGTACAAACCCTCAGCCCCGAGGGTGGACTACTCCCTCCTCATCATGTAGGCCACCGGGATGATGAAGACGGCCACCAGTGATGATTTCCCCTCCGGCAGGGTGCTGGAACAGGGTCTAGATTGGTTTTTCATGGCTATAGAGGCTTGCAGCGGCGGAACTTTTGATCTAGGGTTATTTCTGGCGGTTTCTCTATATATAGGATTTTTTAGGATTGGAATCATGCGAAGATGGGCCTCGAGGTGGGCACAACCCACCTGGGCGCACCTGGGCCTCCTAGGGCGCCCAGGTGTCTTGTGCTCACCTCCTTCACCTTCTGGTCCTCGCATGAACCTTCTAGTGCCTCTTTTGTTCCAAAAAACCATCAAAAAGTTTCGTTGCATTTGGAGAACTTTTGTTGTGCACAAAAAAACACCACGGTAGTTCTACGGAAAACAACGTTAGTCCTTGTTAGTTCCATGCAAATCATACCAAAACTGTCGTCGTGGGCGCACGGCAGATGCCAAGGGATGGCTAAAGAGAGGAGGAGGCTCGAGGGCGCTGGTGGACTCCAGAGGCGAGGTTGGCATGAGCGGGCACGGGACGCCGGACATACCCAGGTTCGGGGCTCTCCGGAGAGATAATACCCCTAGTCCTGCTGAGTATAGTTGGATGATCGATAGTACAATGTTGCTCCGGGAGCTGTATGGAGGAGGAAGGAAGCTGGCCAAGGCTTGGGCTGCTCCTTTTCTCCGGTGTTGCTGTTTGGTGGCTAGTCCTCTTGCTCGCTTCTCGAATGATCGTGGGCTCCCGGGGGTTTTATAGTCCAACCCCCCGGGGGTACAATGGTAATGTTATAAGTCGGTGGGTTCGTGTTGTCGGTGTTCGGGGACCCGGGCTGGGTCCCGCTGAGGGCTTGTGGTTCACCGGGTTCCCCTAGGTGCGGGCCCCGCAAGCCTAGGAGCACTGTGCGCCATCTTGTCGATCGTCAGGGCGTGGCCGAGTTGAGTCGCGTATAGTGCTCCGTCAGGTTGCCGCTTGTTGTCCTCAGCGGTGAGGGCGGGGGCACTATAGCCACGCCGGCCCTGGTCAGCGGGTAGGTGAGGGGCACTGTTGCCACGTTCCTGCTGACCAGAGGCATGGGCGGGGCACTGTTGCCTCGGTCATCGTTGATTGAAGTCTCGTCCCCATCATACGGCCTGGATGGGACGGGAGTTGACCCGCGGCTGGATTGCGTAGCACGCCATGGGTGGCGCTGGCTTGTTGAGGAGGCTTTGGCCATGCCGGGTTCGGCTGTCTTGCGCCAGTTGTTGAGGCCGAGTCGACGTGTCTTGCCAGGTCGGCTAGTCTGGCCGGCTTGCGGGGCTTGGCCGGGTCGAGCGACCCGGCCAAGCGCGTGCCGATATTGAGGGGCGGTGCCAGCCCCGTTGTTTTTGAAGAGGATCCGGGTTCCGTTGCCTGCCCGGGGTCTATCCCCCCGACAATAGTCCCCGAAGCTGTGAAGGTCTGTCGTCTTCGGATGAGTGGGCCTTCGCAGTTTCCCCCTTAAGCAAGGTGGATTCTGCGAGCGCCGGGTCCGACAACACCCACTGTGTGCCGGTTTTCTTGGAAACCGGATCGCGGCATCTCGGCCGTGGCGGGGACCGAGAAGTCCGCTGAATCTTGGGGCAATCCCTCGGGCTTTGCACGGGCGCCACGTGGTGCCCGGAAGTCGGAGGGGCCTGACAGGCCACGCGCGTGACGGGACCGGGCGACGGGCTGGGGCCCACCACTGCGCGCCCTCGGCCCAAGCGCGCGGATTTATTGCGGCGCCCGGGGGCCGGTTGCTCTTCCCCGGGCAGTTACTGCGCGTGTACGTGCACACTTATTGCGGGGTAGTGGAACGGGCGCATGCAGATGATCCCACTTCCCCACTTCCCCACGTCAAACTGAGGGTTATAAATCGGGGGGCAGGGGCGGCGGACATTATTCTCGCTCGCGCCCTCCTGTCCCTTTGCTCTCGCTCCGCTCTTTGCAACTGACGCACTGCGGCGCCCGCTGCTCCGAGCAGAACTCCTTCGCCGTCCATCTTCCTTCTTCTTCCTTCGATCATGTCGCTGCCATCGGGCTCCTGGATGGGTTCGAATGTCACCTCCGAGGACATCACCCAACTCTGGGCGACGCGGCGCCTGCCGCGGGAGATGGATGTCGGCGTCCGCCTGTCGCGCGGCGAGCAGAGGCCTCCGCCCGAGGGGCAGGAGCGCGTGGTCTTCCTCACGCACTTCGAGCGCGGGTCCGGGCTGCCGGCGAGCACCTTCTTCCGCGCGTTCCTGGAGTTCTTTGGGCTCCAGCCGCATCATCTTGGCGCCGGCGCCATCGTCCAGCTCTCCGGCTTCCTCACCCTCTGCGAGGGGTACCTGGGGGTCGAGCCTACGATCGACCTCTGGGCGCGCTTCTTCTCCTTGAAGCAGCAGGGCCCGTCGGCCGGGGAGTTCGCTGATTGCGGCGCCGCCGTCATCTCGAAGCGGTCAGGGGCGGATTTCCCCAAGATCCCGCTGGAGGATTCTGCCAAGAAGTGGCAGAACTCCTTCTTCTACGTCCGCAACCTTGGTGCAGATCGCATCAACCTTCCGGCCTTCGCCATCGTACCGCCACGGGCGAAGACGAACTGGGGCTACTCGCCCAGGCGCCTGTCGCAGGAGATCGTTAATCTCTGCGAGCGGGTGACGGTGATGAGGACGCAGGAGGGGCTCACCGGCACCGACCTCCTCGCCGCGTTCATCATGCGCCAGGTCCTTCCGCTTCAGGGGCGCTCCTGCCTCATTGGCGAGATGGTCGGCCTTCAAGACCCCAACCGCATGGGGTCGACGCGGCTGTCCGCGGAGCAGGTCGCGCACGGCGTGAATGACATCTCCAAGGCCAACCTTGGGGAGGACTGGCGGTTCGGCAAGGCGCCGTACAGCCAGTCGAACCCCGCACCGCGGGTGAGTGTCTGGTCTTCTTACTTTGCTACCGCGCACATTCTCATCCGTCCTGACGCGACGCGGGGGGTACTTCTGAACGCGATTCGGCATCCTTACGCCCGGGCCCCGTCGCAGGTGGAGCCGGTGGCGCCAGAGGAGCCCGCGGCTCATGGCGGGGGGGAGGAGGCCGAGTCCGACACCGGCGCTGGGCGTCGCGCGGGTAAGTCTCGTGTTTTTCTTCATGTGTCTTGAATTGCTGACCACGGCACGGAACAGTCGGTGCTGACGCCAGTTGTCGGTGTAGTGGCGTTGGGCGGGGGAGGCAGCGATGCGGGCGGAGCCGGGTCCCCGCATGGGGCAGCGCCCAGCCGCCCGCATGGGAAAGACAGCGTCGCGCCGCGACCCTAGGCCCCGAAGCGCATGGCGGACCCGGCCGGGGCCGGGAGGCCCGCCAAGAGGAAGCGCGGCGGCGGGCACGGGAGGCCAACCCCGGTCCCGGTCTTGGCATGGTAAGCTTCATCTCTTGTTTGCGCTCAGATTTTTTTTCTTGAGCTAGTCTTGTTTCTTTTCTACTCATTCTGTCTTCTTCTCCAGGTCGCCAATCGCGCTGGCGAGGGCGGCGGCGGAAGCCGCGACCGCCGAAGGGGTCGCGTTCCGCAGGAGCCGGTCCGACCTTGCCGACCAGGCCGAGGTGGAGGGACGGGCCGACTTGGACCTTGGCCTGGATCCGAACGACGCCGAAGCCTTGGCCTGGCGGGACAGGAACCGGGCCGAGGCAGAGCTGGAGGTGGCGTCGGTCCGTGCTTGGACCGACGCGGCAGTGGCATGGGCGCAAGCCTGCGCGGAGCCGGCCTGGCGCGAGATGCCAGAGGGCACGGTGGTGGTGGCGATGGTCTTTGAGCCGTCGCCGGTGAGGGAGCGCGGCCAAGGAGGCCGAGCTGAGGTGGTGATCCCCGACCGGGCGGTCGTGGAGGTGGAGGATGACACCCCGCCGCGGGCCGACGTGGTCGAGCGAGCGGGGACTGATGGTGGTGGAGACGGCGTCATTTTGGAAGAGACGCTGCGGGCGGCAGTGTCGGAGGCGCCGCCGGTTTTGGAGGAGGCACCGCGGGTGGCGGTGCCGGAGGCCACCCCGGCAGCTGGGCCGGAGACGGCGACGCAGGGCGTCCCGGCGTCTGGGTCAGAGACGGCGACGCAGGGCATCCCGGCGTCTGGGTCGTTGTCGGCGCTGGGAGGGGCGTCGGAGGAGGTGCTGGCCGCGTCGCGAGCGGCCAGCGGGGAGCACGCCTTGGTGCCCCGGCAGGGAAGTCGCCAAGCTGCCGTGCCACAGCCGGCGCGGAGCGGGGGCGCCGTTGTCTTCGGGCCTCAGACCCAGGAGGAGGCGGCGCTGGACGCCGTCAGTCGCCGCCTGCGAGGCCGGACGGAACGGCTCGAGGCCTTCGCCCAGGCCAAGGTGGAGCGGACGCGTGACCTGGAGCGCGTCGTGCTGGTAAGTCTTCTTGTAATTTTCTTCTTTGTGGGGGCGCGCCAGCGCACCCACTGGGTGTAGCCCCCGAGGTTCGGGCCAACTACGTAGTAGTTGGGTCGAATCTTTAGAGCGTTGGCCTTGTTCTGATTTCTGCTTTCTTCAGCATCTCGACGCCTTCCGGGTCGCCACCTACAATCGTCTCCTAGGCAAGCACCGGGAGCTCGTGGAGCAGCTTGCCGCCAAGGAGGCGTCGCCGCAGGTATTCTTGTGCTCTTTTCTAGTGGGAGCGCGCTAGCGCACCCACTGGGTGTAGCCCCCGAGATTCGGGCCAACTGTGTAACAGTTGGGCCAAATCTTAAGTCTTGCTTTTTTCTTCTGCTGAGTCCTTTTTCGCAGTCGAGGTGCTGTCCTGGTGGACTCGTCTGCTCCGGGCTGGTCATCACTACGACCGGCTCATTGCCGACACCGGCCGTCTTGGCGTCGAGGTGGCGCAGGCGAGGGCGGAGGCAGCCGCGGCTCGGCGGTCTCTCGACGAGGCCAACCGGCCGCATGAGCAGCTGGCGGGTCACAAGAGCCGCCTCAAGGCCGAGATGGAGCTCCTTAAGGCGGAAGCCGCCAAGGTGGCAAAGGCGCAGCAGGCCCTGGTGGAGGCGGACCAGCACCGCGGCCAGCTGGCCGACGACAAGGGCCGCCTCCAGGCCGAGGTGGATCGCCTACGGGGGCAGGTCACCACGGCTGAGGGGGCCCGTCAGGACGAGGCCCGTCGCCGCGAGGCGGCCGAAGACAAGGATGCCGAGCTGAAGGCGGCCCTTGCCAAGGCGGCCGATCTGGAGAAGGCGCTCGAGGAGCGCGACCGCGCCATTGAGCGGGAGCGGCGTGGTACGTTGCTTGAGGCGCAGCACCTGGAAGAGTCCTTCTCCAGTAAGTGCTTTTTCTTGTCGTTTGCCGGGTCGGGATCCGGTCTTTCTTCCTTGTTGTTCTTCTTCTAACTCGCTTCTTCCTTTGCGGCAGGGGCCTTCCCAGAGACGCAGCGGCTGGCGGAGGAAGCCGTCCGCTATCAGCGCGACCCGACCGGCGTCGTTGGGTCCGGGACGGATCCGCGGGTGCCCTGGACCTTCCCGGATATCATTGCCGCCGCTGAGGCCCGCCTGCAGGTCCTAGGAACGCAGTTGGGGCGGCTGTCCCAGGCTGGCACCGCAATGATGGCGGCCCTATGGCCGGACTCTGTCCAACCGAGCAGCTTCTCGCGCTTGGCGCGTTGGTTGGAGATGGGGCCGGACCGGCTTGGCGAGTGGCGCGTCTGCGCCGCTCGTGCCGGTGCTGAGATGGCGCTCTGGTTCGCGCTGTCCTGGCATCCGGACCTGCAGCTGGACGCGTTGATGGGCCAGCGGGCCGGTTCGGAGCAGCTCTTGCAGGAGCAAGCCGGCCGGATCACCTCCCGGGCCAGCTACATCGCCGAGTTCGCCTTCCACAACGAGTTCCATCCGGAGCGGACGGAAGACGGCAGGGCCGTGGACGGTGACGCCTACGGCTTGCTCCTCCATGATCCGGAGGGGAGCTTGCAGGAGACGGGCGTCTACCGCGATGCGGGTGCTGAGGAGGACATCGGCACCTTGCTGGACCCGGAGGCCGCCAGGGGAGAGCGGTCGATGTCGCGACGAGGCACTGGAGATGCCTGAGACACTTTGTGTAAAATCTGTTAAATAGCAGGTCCACCCACCCACTGGGGGTTTTAGGGTGTAATGAACTCGGGCCGTGGGCCTTTTCTTATATACTTTTGTAGATGTCGTGGGTGCTTTTGCTTTTTGCCTTCCGTTTTTGGGCCAATTTCATGCGCTTTTCCTTTCTCAAACCTCCCCCCCCCCCGCGAGTCAGACGGCCGAGGCTCCGGTCCGTGACAAGGAGTTCGGTTCTTTGAGAGGAGCATGCAGGACTTGGGTCCCTCGAAACGTTGAGTGCGAGCGAAACACCCACTGGGCCGGCTGGCGGCAATCCGGTGAAGCCGGTTGGCGAGCAGCCGGTCGTGCGGCTGCTCATTTGATGAATGGTGGGCCGGGTTGATCGACCCGGCAGCCTTTGACTTAGTGTATGAAGCGTAAAGGAGCTTTGGCCCGTTGTGCTTGCCAGCCGACAGCCAAAGCTAGATCTATGGCTTTAGGGCGAAGTGGGGGACCGTGGCATCCTAACTTTATCAGGAATCACCAAGTAAGGCGGCGGGGTGGCGACCGAGCCGGCCAGCCCCCGAGCCCCCGGGTCGAGCAAGTCGGGCCGGTGGCCGGGTTCAGTGGTATAGTGATGCAAGAAAATAGGGACACAATAAATTGGTCGACAAAAGGCAGTCCCTGTCGTGGTTTTGTCACGGCAGATGTCCTAGTGAAAGGACTTAGTCGTGGAGCCATCGCTACGGTTTAGCTTAAAGGGGTTAAAGCGGACAAGGGACGCAAGAGAGTTTTATACTAGTTCGGCCCCTTACGATGAAGGTAAAAGCCTACGTCTAGTTGTGATGGAATTGATGGGGTTTCGATGCCCAGGGAGCGAATACGCTTTGCCTGAGTCTCGAGTTGTTGTCTGTTGTCCTTGAACCGTCGCCGGGTCGTCCCCTTATATACATGGGTTGACGCCCGTCGGTTTACAGAATCCCGAGGCCGGCTCATAGTCGTGTCCGGCTCGGTCTCTGCTACTTCTACCTTACAGTACAAGTTTACATATCAATGCTGGTTTATGTCTATGGCCTTAAACCTGCTTTGGGCCCTGGGCCTCCATAAAGCGTCACCGTTTGTCTTCATGGGGTTCAGATACAGATGAACTACTTATGGGGTTAACCCGGCCTCTCCTGGCCGGTTTATGCCCAGTGGTAATATCCCCAACAGTCCCCGAGTCTCGTTCGGGGACCCCATAGTTTCATGCGTTTACAAAAGGCGATGATACATACGCTCGTGCGGCTAACTGTAAAACGGGCGGAGGAGTTCCACATTCCACGGCCGGGTCGTTTCTTCACCGGCGGTGTCCTTCTTGCGCTTCCTTGACTTGCGTGCGTCGATGAGGTAGTAGGCGTTGCGGTCGCGCAAGGCCCTGCTCACGATGAATGGGCCCTCCCATGGAGGGGACAGTTTGTGCTGGCCTGCCTGCTCTTGGATGAGTCGGAGGACGAGGTCGCCCTTGCAGGACGTGAGGGGCTTGATCTTCTTGCTATGGTAGTGCCTCAGGCCTTGCTGGTAGATGACTGAGCGACTAAGCGCCTGGAGGCGTGCTTCTTTGAGCAGGTCGACGCCATCTTTGCGGGCTTCTCTGGCTTCGGCTTCGGTGTACATCGCGACGCGCGGCGAGTCGAACTCGACGTCGGTCGGGATGATGGCTTCGGCTCCGTAGACGAGGAAGAACGGGGTGAACCCGGTCGACCGATTCGGCATGGTGCGTAGACTCCAGAGAACGGCTGGCAACTCGTCAATCCAGCTGTCGGGTGAGCGGATGAGCGGCTCGACGAGTCGCGGCTTGACGCCGGACAGGATGAGTCCATTGGCCCGCTCAACCTGCCCGTTGGACTGTGGATGCGCAACGGAGGCCAGGTCGAGGCGGATGCCGGAGACGGAGCAGTATTGCTCAAGCGCGCCCTTGGCGAAGTTGGTGCCGTTGTCGGTGATGATGCTGTTCGGCATGCCGTAGCGCACCGCTATGTCCTTGATGAACCGGACGGCTGTTGGCCCGTCTAGTTTCTTGATTGGTCTTGCCTCGATCCACTTGGTGAATTGGTCCACTGCCACCAGCAAGTGCGTCATGCCGCCTCGAGCGGTTTTGAAGGGTCCCACCATGTCGAGTCCCCAGACCGCGAAGGGCCAGGCGATCGGTATGGTGCGGAGTGCTGACGCCGGCTGGTGGCTGCGTTTGCTGAAGCGCTGGCATTCCTCACACTTGAGGACGAGCGACTCGACATCTTGGAGGGCCGTGGGCCAGTAGAAACCGTGGGGGAACACCTTGGCCACCAGGGATCGTGATGCGGCGTGGTGCCCACACTCGCCCTGATGTATGTCGATGCCCCGTTCCTGCTCGACGCAGCGCTGGAACACGCCGGTGGAGCTGCGCTTGACGAGCTCGTTGTTGATGATGCTGTAGGCGGACGCCCGACGCTACACTTGCCGAGCTTCGGTCTCGTCCATGGGGAGAACCCCGTTCTCCAAAAATTCTGATATTGGGAGGGCCCAAGATGGAGCTGCAACCACGACGAAGACGGCCACTAGGGTAGGTTCCGAGTCGGCAGCCCCCGAGCCGGGTTGAGCAGCCCTCGGGTCGGGGATGGCGACGGCCGGGTCCGGGACGATGGTGGCCGGGTCGATCTGAGCAGCCCCCGGGCCGGGTTCAGCAGTTCCCGGGCCGGGTTGAGGTGCGGCCGGGTCATCTGGAACGTGGATGGACTCGGAATCCGGCGATGGCTTGACGGACGGCTCGCGCAGGTGCTCGAGGGAGACGTCGGACGGGATGGCTTGTCGTGACGAGGCGATCTTGGTGAGCGTGTCGGCTGCTTCGTTCTCCGCGCGCGGGACGTGGAGGAACTCGCAGCCCTCGAAGGATCCGGACAGCTTCTCGACGAGGAAGCGGTAGGTTGCCATGTTGGAGTCGCGGGCATCCCAATCGCCGGAGCATTGCTGCACCACCAGGTCCGAGTCGCTGTAGCGCAGGATGCGCCGGATGCCGAGTTCCTTGGCAAGCCGGAGGCCGTGCACAAGGGCTTCGTACTCGGCGACGTTGTTGGAGGCGGCAAAGTGGATCTGGAGCGCGTAGCGGAGCCGGTCGCCCTTCGGGGACGACAGTACGATGCCAGCCCCCAAGCCGAGTCACATTTTGGACCCGTCGAAGTGCATGCGCCAATGCGTCGAGTCGGGAGGCGGCGACAAGTACTGGGTCTCGGTCCAATCGACGAGGAAGTCGGCCAGGACTTGAGACTTGATCGCGGTGCGGGGCTCGTAGAGGATGGTGTGGCCGGCTAGCTGGATCGCCCACTTTGCAACCCGACTAGAGGCATCCCGGCACCCGATGATTTCTCCGATAGGCGCCGTGCTGACCACGGTGACGACGTGCTCTTGGAAATACTGCTTCAGCTTCTTGGCGGCGAAGTACACGCCGTAACACATCTTCTGGTCGTGCGGGTAGTTCTGCTTGGAGTTGGAGAGCACCTCGCTCAGGTAGTAGAGTAGGCGCTGGACGGCTTGGATCTTGCCCTTCTCTGGTCGCTCGACCACCAGCACCGTGCTGATCGCCTGCGAGGTCGCGGCTATGTAGAGCAACAGCGGCTCCTTGTCGGTCGGCGCGGCCAGGACTGGTGCGGTGGAGAGCATGTGCTTGAGGTCTTGGGAGGCCTCGTCTGCCTTGCCGTTCCATTCGAACGGGCCCGTCTTCTTCATCAGCTGGTACAGGGGTAACGCCCTCTCGCCCAGCCGGCTTAGAAACCGGCTGACCGAGGCCAAGCATCCGGTGAACTTCTGGACATCGCGCAGCCGAGCCGGCTTGCGCACGCGCTCGATGGCCTTGATCTTCTCCGGGTTCGCCTCAATGCTGCGTTCCGAGACAAGGAAGCCGAGTAGCTTTCCGGCCGGGACGCCGAAGACGCATTTTTCCGGGTTAAGCTTGACCTTGTATTCGCGGAGGTTGGCGAATGTTTCCTTCAAATCGTCGAGGAGCGTGAGGTGCTGCTTGGTCTTCACCACGATGTCGTCCACGTATACATGGATATTGCGGCCGAGTTGCGGCAGCAGGCATTTATGCATGCAGTGCTGGAAGGTGGCGCCGGCGTTCTTCAAGCCGAACTACATGGTGATGTAGCAATACGCCCCAAAGGGCGTGATGAAGGACGTCTTTAGGGCGTCGGCCGGGTCCAGCTTGATCTGGTGGTAGTTGGAGTAAGCGTCCAGGAAGGACAGGAGCTCACACCCGGCAGTCGAGTCGATGACTTGGTCGATCCGCGGGAGGGCGAACGGATCCTTGGGACAGGCCTTGTTGAGGCTGGTGTAATCGATACACATGCGCCAGGTCTTGTTCTTCTTCAGGACGAGGACTGGATTGACCAGCCACTCGGGGTGAAACACTTCCATTATGAAGCCGGCCGCCAAAAGCTTGGCGACCTCTTCACCAATGGTTCTTCTCTTCTCTTCAGAAAATCGTCGTAGGGGTTGACGGACAGGCTTGGCGTCCTTGCGGACATGAAGTTTGTGCTCGGCGTACTTCCTCAGGATACCCGGCATGTCCTTGGGGGTCCATGCGAAGATATCCCGATTCTCATGGAGGAAGTCGACGAGCTCGCCTTCCTATTTGCTGTCGAGGCGGGCTCCTATGACAACGTACTTGCTGCAGCTGGGGTCTTCTGGGTTGAGCTTCACTTTCTTGGTCTCCTTGGAGGGCTTGAAGGTGGCCTCGTGGGCCGGGTCCGGGGTCGGGATCGACGCGGCGGAGGCCTCGCCCGCCAGGGCGACGATCCGGTCGAGCTGGCGCCGCTCCTCGGCAATGACAAGTGACTCGGCCAACTTGGCGCCCTCTCGGGCGTACTCCGGGGACTTGCGGTAATCGCCGGTGACGGTGATGAGGCCCTTGGGACCCGGCATCTTCATCTTCAGGTACGCGTAGTGGGGAACCGCCATGAACTTGGCGAGCGCAGGCTGGCCCAGCAACGCGTGATACGCCCTGGACAGGTCCACCACCTCGAACCAGATCGGTTCGCGCAGGAAGTGGCTGCTGTCACCGAACAGGACATCTAGCCGGACCCGGCCAATGGGGAGCGGGAGAGGCCGGGCACGATGCCGTGGAAGATCGTTCGGGTTGGCTCCAGGTCCTCGGCCTTGAGGCCGAGCTTGGTCATCGTGTCGCGGTAGAGGATGTTGATGCTGCTGCTGCCGTCGATGAGGACTCGGGAGAACTTGCACGTGCGCCGCGCGATGATGGTGGGGTTGAGGACGAGGGCGTAACCACCCGGGCTCGGCATGACTGCCGGGTGATCCTCCCGGGTCCAGGTGATCGGGCGATCCGACCAATGCATGAACTCCGGCTTGGCCGGGACGACGGTGTTCACCTCCCACCGAAGGAGGCGCTCGCTGCGCTTGTCGTCGCCGAGGTTGGTGAAGACGACGTAGGCCGCGCTCTGGTCCGGGTAGGCATCGTCGCGCATCGCGCCGCCAGCTGGAGGCGGCGGTGGAGGTGGAGGCGGCTGTCCCGCGCCTGGAGCCGGAGCCGGAGGGGGCGGGACGTCGCCCCTCATGATGCGCTTGGTGATGGCGCACTGCCAAAGCGTGTGCATGGAGGGCCTTGCGCGACTGAGGTGCTTGCAGGGGGCGTCGAGCATCTGCTCGAAGCTCATGGCGGGTTGCCATGCCGTCTTGCCGGTTTGCCGGCGTTTTGCCGTGGGGTCCGCCGCGGGCTCGGTGGCCGCGACGAGCCGGTTGTCGTGACGTGGCGCAGGCTGGTCGGCCTTGCGCTTGTTGTTCTGGTGATGCTGCTGCCGGCTGCTTTCGCCGGCCGGCTTTGGAGGAGGAACCGGCTTCGCCTTGCCAGCTTCATCCAGCGCCACCTGGATCTTCATGGCAGAGTCAGCGTTGGCATACTTGTCCGCCATCACCATGAGCGCGGCCATGGTGGCTGGCTCGGAGTGTAAGAGCTTGTGCTTGAGGAGGGTGCCGTCTCGGCACCCGCTGACGAAGTACTGGATCGCCAGGACTTCATGGACGCACTCGCAGCTGTTCCGGAGCTCGGTCCAGCGTGCGAGGTACTCGCGACCGGTCTCCGTAGGCCCTTGCACGCACATGGCGAGCTGCCTAGGGTGGCCGGGTCGCTTGTAGGTCCCCGTGAAGTTGCGGACGAAGGCTTCCTCGAAATCCACCCACGTGTTGATGCTGCCCATCGGCAGGCTGTTCAACCATGTGCGGGCCAACCCTTGGAGCATGAGCGGTGCGTAGCGCACGGCGAGACGACGATTGCCACCGGTGATGCCAATGGCCGTGGTGTAATCGGTGAGCCAGTCTTCTGGCTTCACCGTCCCGTTGTACTTGGGGGTGTCGCGGGGGAGCATGAATCCTTTGGGGAAGGGCTCCTCCCGGATGCGCGGGCTGAAGCACGCCAGCCTGATAGCGCCACTCTCCTCCACCTCCAGGGAGCGAGCGAGCTGATCGAGGCGGTGGCGAGCGTCGGCGTCATCGATGGCGCGCGGGCCGAGTCGACTTGCGGCCAGGCCACGGGGGGCCGGGTCGGTTGGAGCCAGACGCCGGCCATGCTGGCCGGGTCCGTGCTGGATCTCTAGGACAGGCTCGTCGCCCAATCCGCCGGCGGCTGTAGCGGCCGGGTCGCGCCGAGTCCGGGCTCGGCCGGAGTGCGCCTCGCCGGGTGGCAAGGAAGCGGTGTCCAGAAGTTCGCCGGGCCTGCCAAGGCGGGCGGAGCCGGATCCCGCCGGCTTGGCGAGCTGGTTGAGGCGGTCCTGCCGGGTGTTGGCGGCGTGGAGGAGTTCACGCATCCGCCTGATGTGCTCTTTCAGCTCCTCACCCGTGAGCTGGTCCAGGCCGACTACGGCTGCCTGGGCAGCACGCATGTTCTTCGCTGGGGTCTCGTAGACAGTTGGGACGGCGCCGAGGACCCGGCCGATCGCTCCTCCCCGGGCACGCACATCGGCGACCCGGCTTGGCTCGGCCGCGGTGGGCATGAATCCGTAGGCGGCGTCGCGCTCCAGTCGAGCGGCGAGCGTCTCAGATAGGTCCAGCATCTGCTGGCGCCTTTCCTCGAGTTGGGTTCGGGCCTTAGCGACGTTGGTGGCGTCGACGTTGGTGCCGATGGGATGCGGAGGCTCTGCATCGTGGCGCGCAACGGATCGGACGGCTCGATCCGATCCGCTGCGGCCCTGGCTTCGGCAGCCTTCCTCGTCTTGCTCGACGAGGAGGAGGCGTCGTCACCGGTGACGAAGACCTCCACATGGACGTCCATTGCCTCCGCGGAAACGCCGCCGCTGAGGGAGAGGGGAGAGTCAGAGTAGCTGAGCACCTCGCTGGGGTATTCGTCGGCCGCGAACGCATCGGAGATGCGCAGCGCGGCGAAGGAGGCGACAAGCGCGCCGACGACGTCGTCCGCCAGCGCGACGGACTCGTCGGCGTAGGAGAAGGGCCCCGTCTGAAGCATGCTCCCGGCCAGCTCCTCAAGCTTCCCCACGGTGGGCGCCAACTGTCATGGTGGGCGCACGGCAGATGCCAAGGGATGGCTAAAGAGAGGAGGAGGCTCGAGGGCGCTGGTGGACTCCAGAGGCGAGGTTGGCATGAGCGGGCGCGGGACGCCGGACATACCCAGGTTCGGGGCTCTCCGGAGAGATAATACCCCTAGTCCTGCCGAGTATAGTTGGATGATCGATAGTACAACGTTGCTCCTGGAGCTGTATGGAGGAGGAAGGAAGCTGGCCAAGGCTTGGGTTGTTCCTTCTCTCCGGTGTTGTTGTTTTGTGGCTAGTCCTCTTGCTCGCTTCTCGAATGATCGTGGGCTCCCGGGGGTTTTATAGTCCAAGCCCCCGGGGGTACAATGGTAATGTTATAAGTCGGTGGGTTCGTGTTGTTGATGTCCGGGGACCCGGGCTGGATCCCGCTGAGGGCTTGTGGTTCGTCGGGTTCCCCTAGGTGCGGGCCCCGCAACCCTAGGGGGACTGTGCGCCGTCTTGTCGATCGTCAGGGCGTGGCCGAGTTGAGTCGCGTACAGTGCTCTCCGTCAGGTTGCCGCTTGCTGTCGTCAGCGGTGAGGGCGGGGGCACTATAGCCACGCCGGCCCTGGTCAGCGGGTAGGTGAGGGGCACTGTTGCCACGTTCCTGCTGACCAGAGGCATGGACGGGGCACTGTTGCCTCGGTCATCGTTGATTGAAGTCTCGTCCCCATCATACGGCCTGGATGGGACGGGAGTTGACCCGCGGCTGGATTGCGTAGCACGCCATGGGTGGTGCCGGCTTGTTGAGGAGGCTTCGGCCATGCCGGGTTCGGCTGTCTTGCGCCAGTTGTTGTGGCCGAGTCGACGTGTATTGCCGGGTCGGCTAGTCTGGCCGGCTTGCGGGGCTTGGCCGGGTCGAGTGACCCGGCCAAGCACGTGCCGGTATTGAGGGGCGGTGCCAGCCCCGTTGTTTTTGAAGAGGATCCGGGTTCCGTTGTCTTCCCGGGGTCCATCCCCCCGACAAAAACCATATAAAATTGTTGTAAACATGGCATGAATACTTCATAAATTATAGATACATTGGAGACGTATCAGCATCCCCGAACTTAATTCCTACTCGTCCTCGAGTAGGTAAATGATAAAAGAAATAATTTATGAAGTGTGAATGCTAGAATAGTGCATAAGTTTGATCAATGCTAATTTCAGTCACTTTTCCTAGCATCATAACAACAATTCTTTCTCATAAAACTTCTCATGTTAAAGTAGCAATCAATTCACATCTTAAGGTTCAAACAATGAATTCTCTTGAAACTCAACAACCTATATTTTTAGTCACCAAACAATTGCAATTCAACTTATTCAACAGAGTCTAAGTAAGAGCTCCACATACTCAATCATCATATAGTCTTCTATGATTGCTAGTAATCAAAGCATATTTTTAGAACAAATGACATCCATCGAACACAGAGAAAGATAGGGGCTTAATGCTTCACCTCCCAACTCATTTATCATAGAGATAATTGTCAACAATAATAAATCATGATCAAATATATTTGACTGGCCATGTGTGCCTAGATCTTTCCCCACCACATGATTCTTGCCAACTAGAAAACAATTGAGGTTGAAATGAGAATGGATTCTATTAACTCTTGCATAGAAGTAAATACTGAAAAGTAAAAGATAGGCCCTTCGTAGAGGGAAGCAGAGGTTGTCATGCGCTTTTTATTTGGATGCCCAAGCTCCTAATGCAAAGTAACGTCACATTATATTGCCCCTTATGATAGAAACCTTTATTATGCAGTCCGTCACTTTTATTACTTTGCCATCACAAGTTCGTACAACGCTCAATTTTCCCTTACAATAAAAGATCAAACATATTTAGGAGCAATTTTTATTGCTTTATTGCACCGATGACAACTTACTTGAAGGATCCTACTCAATCCATAGGTAGGTATGGTGGACACTCATGGCAAGAAACTGGGTTTAAGGGTTTTTGGATGCACAAGTAGTATCTCTACTTAGTACGAATTTTTGGCTAGCAAAAGATCCTAAGCAAATACCACATGTTGGAGGATCAATAACAATATAACTTCTATGCAAATATACACAACCATAACTCATTATGTTGTCTTCCTTGTCCAAGTTCAACTAATTTTCTCAAGTTTGAAAATAATTAATGGGTATTCACGATCGTAGAAGATGTCCAAGATAATATATTTGTATGTGGAAGTTCTCTTCCTTATACTAATCATTCATGAATTGCTTGTATGACCAATATTGTTATTGTCAAGCTTCAATAGATTTCACTTTGTAAACCCGATGTGAAGCCACTACTAGGCATGATATGAACATATAGTTTCAACTTCATGATATTCAATTCATTCAACAATTTACTCATAGGATATAAGTGAAGCACAAGAGTAAATGACAAACTACTCCAAAAAATATAAGTGAAGATCAAGAGAGTAGTTAAGTAAAAGGCTAGCTAATTGAGGACTCTTTCTTATTTAAAAACTTTTAGGTCTAAGTATTTTATTAAAACAGCAAGCAAAATTAAAATAAAATGACATTCCAAGGATAGCACACATCATGTGAAGAAGCAAAAACTTAGGCTCAACCGAGGCTAACCGATAATTCTTAATGAAGAAAGGTGGGATGCCTACTGGGCATCCCCAACCTTAGATGCTTGAGACTTCTTGAAATGTTATCTTGGGATGCCTTGGGCATCCTCAAGATTGAGCTTTTGTGTCTCCTTAATTCCTTTTATATCACGGTTTCCCTAAATATTAAAAACTTCATCCACACAAAATTCAACAAGAACTCGTGAGATAAGTTAGTATAAATCAATGCAATAACCTTATCATTCTCTACTGTAGCAATTCACTACAATTATTATTTAAAATTGAATACTAAATGCCTCTGCATATTTAATAGCCCTATCCTCAAATAGAATCATTAAACAAGCAAACATATGCAAACAATGCAAACATAACAGCAATCTGTCAAAACAGGACCGTTTGTAAAGGATGCAAGAAGATTCATACTCCTTTAACTCCAAAAATTCTGAAAATTACCATACTGTAGAAAATTTATCATAGTATATTGTGTAAAAAATTCAAGATTTTATCATGTTCTGACTTTCCAGAAGAATTCAGACAATGATAGAAAACTTTCTGTTTTCAGAACAGCAACATATAGACTTGCAAAATAAGCATGGTAAAGGCTATCCTTGACATTTTTATTGAAATGAAAGATGCAAAACATTATTATAAATAGCAGCAAGCAAATACAAATAAAATAAAATGACGCTCCAGGAAAAACTCATATCATGTGACGAATGAAAAAATAGCTCCAAGTAAGGTTATCGATAATGTTGGAGACGAAAGAGGGGATGCCTTCCGGGGCATCCCCAAGCTTAGTTGTTTGGGTATTTCTTGAATATTACCTTGGGTGCCTTGTTCATCCCCAAGCTTAGGGTCTTGCCACTCCTTATTCTCCTCATATCGATATCTCACCCAAAACTTGAAAACTTCAATCACACAAAACTTAAGGAACTTCGTGGGATAGGCTAGTATGATAAAGACAAATCATTCACTTTGGTACTGTCAAAGACAAGATTCATAATCGTTCTCACACAATTCCCAATGTACCTTATCATTTCCACAATTTATATTGAGCAATATAAGCCATAGAAACTAGGAAACAAGCAAACTATGTATTGAAAACAAAATCTGTCAAAAACAGAACAGTCTGTAATGATCTGGACAACGACCATACTTCTGCCACTAAAACAATTCTGAAAAATTAGGACAACGTGGGAAATTTGTATATCAATGATCTGTAAAAAAATTCAAGAATTTCACGTTCCAGGAGAGGAGATCAATTCTGTTACTGGGCGCAAAAGTTTCTGTTTTTCACAGAATCAAGTCAACTATCATCCACACTATCCCAAAGGCCTTACTTGGTACTTTATTAAAACAAAGGCTATAAAACATGATTACTATAGTGGATTAATCATGTGAACACACAAAAATAGTAGGTATAAATATTGGGTTGTCTCCCAACAAGCGCTTTTAGCTAGGCATGAAGTCTAACCCACTTCCTATTCATAGGGATTTTGTGATCAAACAACTTATGGGAACAAGAATCAACTAGCATAGGAAGGCAAAACAAGCAAAACTTCAAGATTTTCAACACATAGAGAGGAAACTTGATATTATTGCAATATGTAAAAGCATATGTTCCTCTCTCATAATAATTTTCAGTAGCATCATGAATGAATTCAACAATATATATAGCTATCACATAAAGCATTCTTTTCATGATCCACATGCATAAAAATTTTTATTACTCTCCACATAAGCAAATTTATTCTCATCAATAGTAGTGGGAGCAAACTCAACAAAATAACTACCATGTGATTGAAAATTAAAATCATGATGACAAGTTTCATGGTTATCATTATTCTTTATATCCGAAGTGTCATCACAATAATCATCATAGATACCAACTTTGTTATCAAAATCATCTGAAACCTCTTCCAGGATAGTGGAGTCATCATTAAATAAAGTCATGACCTCTCCCAATCCACTTTCATCAATATAATCATCATAAATTGGAGGCATGCTTTCATCACAGAAAATATTCTCATCAAAAATTGGGGGACTAAATATATCATCTTCATCAACCATAGCATCCCCAAGCTTATGGCTTTGCATATCATTAGCATCATGGATATTCAAAGAATTCATACCAACAACATTGCAATCATGCTCATCCTTCAAAGATTTTTTGTCAAACATTTTATAGTATTATTCTTCTATCAATTGAGCACAATTTTACTTTCCATCATTTTCACGAAAGACATTATAAAGATGATTAATATGATGCAACCTCAATCCCATTTTTTGTAGTTTTCTTTTTATAAACCAAACGAGTGATAAAATAAGAAACTAAAAGATTCAATTGCAAGATCTAAAGATATACCTTCAAGCACTCACCTCCCAGGCAACGGCGCCAAAAAAGAGCTTGATGTTTACTACACAACTTGTTCTTGTATACTCGTGTTGGGCCTTCAAGCGCAGAGTTCTGTAGGACAGTAGCGAATTTCCCTCAAGTTGATGACCTAAGGTTTATCAATCCGTGGGAGGCATAGGATGAAGATGGTCTCTCTCAAACAACCCAACAACCAAATAATAAAAAGTCTCTTATGTCCCCAACACACCAAATACAATGGTAAATTGTATAGGTGCACTAGTTCGGCGAAGAGATGGTGATAAAAGTGCAGTAATGATAGTAGATATTGATTTTTGTAATAGGAACAATAAAAACTAGCAAGGTAGCAATTGATAAAACGGAGCACAAACAGTATTGCAATGCTTGAAAATGAGGCCTAGGGTCCGTACTTTCGCTACTGCAATCTCTCAACAATGCTAATATAATTGGATCATATAACCATCCCTCAACGTGCGATGAAGAATCACTCCAAAGTTCCTATCTAGCGTAGAACATAAGAAGAAATTGTTTGTAGGGTATGAAACCACCTCAAAGCTATTCTTTCCGATCAATCTATCCTAGAGTTCGTACTAAAATAACACCAAGATATTCTTTCCGATCGATCTAACCAAGAGTTCGTACTAAAATAACACCATACGATACACATCAACCAACTCTAATGTCACCTAGATACTCCAATGTCACTGCGAGTATCCATGAGTTGATTATACGATATGCATCAAACAATTTCAGATTCATAATACTCAATCCAACACAAAGAACCTCAAAGAGTGCCCCAAGATTTCTACCAGAGAAACAAAGATGAGAACGTGCATGAACCCCTATGCATAGATTACCCCAATGTCACCTTGGGAATTCGCGAGTTGAGTGCCAAAACAAATATCAAGTGAATCAATATGATACCTGATACGTCTCCAACATATCTATAATTTTTGATTGTTCCATGCTATTATATTATCCATCTAGGATGTTTTATATGCATTTATATGCTGTTTTATATGATTTTTGGGAGTAGCCTATTAACCTAGAGCCCAGTGCCAGTTTCTGTTTTTTCCTTGTTTTAGAGTATCACGGAAAAGGAATACCAAACGGAGTCCAATTGACGTGCCAATTTTTGATGATTTTTTATGGACAAAAAGAAGCCCCGAGAGTAAAAGAGTTGGGCCAGAAGAGTCCCGGGCCGTCCACGAGAGTGGAGGGCGCGCCCTACCCCCCTTGGCGCGCCCCCTATCTCGTGGACGACTCGGAGACTGATACGTCTCCAATGTATCTATAATTTTTGATTGTTCCATGCTATATTATATTCTATTTTGGATGTTTAACAGGCTTTATTATACACTTTTATATTATTTTTGGGACTAACCTATTAACCGGAGGCCCAGCCCGAATTGCTGTTTTTTGCCTATTTCAGTGTTTCGCAGAAAAAGAATATCAAACGGAGTCCAAACGGAATGAAGCCTTCGGGAACGTGATTTTCGGAACAAACGTGATCCAGAGGACTTGGAGTCTACGCAAAGCAATCAACGTGGAGAGCACGAGCTAGGGGGCGCGCCCTCCACCCTCGTGGTGCCCACGTTGCTCCACCAACGCACTTCTTTCTCCTATATATACCTACGTACCCCCAAACTATCATATACGGAGCCAAAAACCTATTTCCACCGTCGCAACCTTCTGTACCCGTGAGATCCCATCTTGGGGCCTTTTCCGGCGCTCCGCCGGAGGGGGCATTGATCACGGAGGGCTTCTACATCAACACCATAGCCTCTTCGGTGATGTGTGAGTAGTTTACCTCAGACCTTCGAGTCCACAGTTATTAGCTAGATCGCTTCTTCTCTCTCTTTGGATCTCAATACAAAGTTCTCCTCGATCTTCTTGGTGATCTATTCGATGTAATCTTCTTTTGCGGTGTGTTTGTCGAGATCCGATGAATTGTGTGTTTATGATCAAGATTATCTATGAACAATATTTGAATCTACTCTGAATTCTTTGATGTATGATTGGTTATTTTTGCAAGTCTCTTTGAATTATCAGTTTGGTTTGGCCTACTAGATTGATCTTTCTTGCAATGGGAGAAGTGCTTAGCTTTGGGTTCAATCTTGCGGTGCTCGATCCCAGTGACAGTAAGGGAAACGACACGTATTGTATTGTTGCCACCAAGGATAAAAAGATGGGGTTTATATCATATTGCATGAGTTTATCCCTCTACATCATGTCATCTTACTTAAAGCATTACTCTGTTCTTATGAACTTAATACTCTAGATGCATGCTGGATAGCGGTCGATGTGTGGAGTAATAGTAGTAGATGCAGAATCGTTTCGGTCTACTTGTCGCGGACGTGATGCCTATATACATGATCATACCTAGATATTCTCATAATACTTATGCTCTTGAGAGAAGCCACTAGTGAAACCTATGGCCCCGGGGTCTATTTTCCATCATATTAATCTTCCAACACTTAGTTATTTCTATTGCCTTTTATTTTACTTTGCATCTTTATTTCTCTTTATCATAAAAATACCAAAAATATTATCTTATCATATCTATCAGATCTCACTCTCGTAAGTGACCTTTGAGGGATTGACAACCCCTTTATCACGTTGGTTGCGAGGTTCTTATTTGTTTGTGTAGGTGTGAGGGACTCGTGCATGATCTCCTACTGGATTGATACCTTGGTTCTCAAAAACTGAGGGAAATACTTACGCTACTTTACTGCATCACCCTTTCCTCTTCAAGGGAAAACCAACGCAGTGCTCAAGAGGTAGCAAGAAGGATTTCTGGCGCCGTTGCCGGGGAGTCTACGCACAAGTCAAGACATACCAAGTACCCATCAATAACTCTCTCGCATTACATTATTTGCCATTTGCCTCTCGTTTTCCTCTCCCCCACTTCACATTTGCCGTTTTATTCGCCCTTTTCCATGTGCCTTCTTTTTGCTTGCATCTTCGCTTGCTAAATGTTTATGGATCCTCATCCCCTTGCTAATCTTTTTAAGGGATCCAATTATGATGAACCAATTTCTAGTGATTTGAGTGCACTAGATTATCTTTATGAGGTTTTGCTTGAAATTCGTGAATCTGAAAATTGTGATGAAGTGCTTTATGAAGTGATTCACAATAGATCTTTGAATAAAAAGCATGATTGCAATGATGTTATCATAAATTCTATTAATGTCAATTGTGTTAATGATATGCAAAACCCTAAGCTTGGGGATGCTAGTTTTGCTATGTCTACTACTTGTTGCAATGATCATGATTGGGGTGATTCTTCTTATGATCTTGAAAATTTATGAAAGCCCCATGATGAATATGAGATTGATAATAGTGTTTGCAATAATATTGAAAGTGGGTTTGGAAGAGTGTCAACTTTAGATCCCACATATTTGGAGAATGTTCAATCTTATGGAATTTTTGATAAAAGTGGGTTTGGAGAGGTCATGACTTTAGTTAATGTTAATCCCACTATTTTGGAAGAGTGTCAACTTTGCATGCATGTGGATCATGTTGAAAATATTTTATGTGATAGCTATTTTGTTGAATTTGCTTATGATCACACATGTAATTATTATGAGAGAGGAAAATATGGTTGTAGAAATTTTCATGATAATAAATTACCTCTCGTTATGTTGAGATTGCTATTGTTTCTTTCCGCTTCCTTGCATATGCTAGTTTTTGCATGCTATAATAATTTGTTTGCCTATAAGATGCCTATGCATAGGAAGTATGTTAGACTTAGATGTGTTTGTCATGTGTTTCATGATGCTCTCTTTGCGCTTCAATTCTTGTCTTTCATGTGAGCATCATCGAAATCTCAATGCCTAGCTAAAAAGGCTTTAAAGAAAAGCGCTTGTTGGGAGGCAACCCAATTTTATTTTAGTTTTTTGCTTTTTGCTTCTGTTTAGGAATAAATATTAGATCTAGCCTCTGGTTAGATTTGTTTTTATGTTTTAATTAGTGTTTGTGCCAAGTTAAACCTATAGGATCTTCTTGGATGATAGTTATTTGATCTTGCTGAAAATTCCAGAAACTTTCTGTTCACGAAAACAATTGTTAAAAATCACCAGAACGTGATAAAATATTGATTCCAATTGCAGTAGATCAATAAACAAATTTTATAGGTCTTCCTATTTTGGTAGATGTTTTTGAGTTCCAGAAGTTTCCGTTAGTTACAGATTACTACAGACTGTTCTGTTTTTGACAGATTCTGTTTTTCGTGTGTTGTTTGCTTATTTTGATGAATCTATGGCTAGTAAAATAGTTTATAAACCATATATAAGTTGGAATACAGTAGTTTTAACACCAATATAAATAAATAATGAGTTCATTACAGTACCTTGAAGTGGTGTTTTGTTTTCTTTCGCTAACGGAGCTCACGAGATTTTCTGTTAAGTTTTGTGTTGTGAAGTTTTCAAGTTTTGGGTAAAAAAATTGATGGATTATGGAACAAGGAGTGGCAAGAGACTAAGCTTGGGGATGCCCATGGCACCCCAAGATAATCTAAGGAAACCTAAAAGCCAAAGCTTTGGGATGCCCCGAAAGGCATCCCCTCTTTCGTCTTCTTCCATCGGTAACTTTACATGGAGCTATATTTTTATTCACCACATGATATGTGTTTTGCTTGGAGCATCTTGTATGATTTGATTCTTTGCTTTTTAGTTTACCACAATCATCCTTGCTGTACTCACATTTGAAGAGAGACACACATGATTCGGGATTTATTAGAATACTCTATGTGCTTCACTTATATCTTTTGAGCCATATAGTTTTTGCTCTAGTGCTTCACTTATATTTTTTTAGAGCACGGTGGTGGATTTGTTTTATAGAAACTATTGCTCTCTCATGTTTCACTTATATTATTTTGAGAGTCCTACAAAACAGCATGGTAATTTTCTTAAATTGAGAAATTAGTCCTAAAGTGATAGGCATCCAAGATTAGTAAAAATTTCTTATGAGTGTGTTGAATACTATGAGAAGTTTGATGCTTGATAATTGTTTTGAGATATGAAGATGGTGATATTATAGTTATGCTAGTTGAGTAGTTGTGGATTTAAGGAATACTTGTGTTAAAGTTTGTGATTCCCGTAGCATGCACGTATGGTGAACCATTATGTGATGAAGTCGGAGCATGATTTATTTATTGATTGTCTTATGAGTGGCGGTCGGGGACGAGCGATGGTCTTTTCCTACCAATCTATCCCCCTAGGAGCATGCGTGTAATACTTTGCTTTGATAACTTGTAGATTTTTGCAATAAGTATATGAGTTCTTTATGACTAATGTTGAGTCCATGGATTATACGCACTTTTCATCTTTCCACCATTGCTAGCCTCTCTAATACCGTGCACTTTTCGCCGGTATCATACACCCACCACATACCTTCCTCAAAACAGCCACCATACCTACCTATGATGGCATTTCCATAGCCATTCCGAGATATATTGCCATGCAACTTACCACCGTTCCGTTTACTATGACACGCTCCATCATTGTCATATTGCTTCGCATGATCATGTAGTTGACATCGTATTTGTGTCAAAGCCACCATTCATAATTCTTTCATACATGTCACTCTTGATTCATTGCATATCCCGGTACACCGCCGGAGGCATTCACATAGAGTCATATTTTGTTCTAAGTATGGAGTTGTAATTCTTGAGTTGTAAGTAAACAAAAGTTTGATGATCATCATTATTAGAGCATTGTACCAAGTGAGGAAAGGATGATGGAGACTATGATTCCCCCACAAGTCGGGATGAGGCTCCGGACGAAAAAAGGCCCAAAAAAAGGAGAAAAGGCCCAAAAAATGAGAGAAAAAGAGAGAAGGAACAATGTTACTATCCTTTTACCACACTTGTGCTTCAAAGTAGCACCATGATCTTCATGATAGAGAGTCTCCTATGATATCACTTTCATATACTAGTGGGATTTTTTCATTATAGAACTTGGCTTGTATATTCCAATGATGGGCTTCCTCAAAATGCCCTAGGTCTTCGTGAGCAAGCAAGTTGGATGCACACTCACTTAGTTCCTTTTGTTGAGCTTTCATATACTTATAGCTCTAGTGCATCCGTTGCATGGCAATCCCTACTCACTCACATTGATATCTATTGATGGGCATCTCCATAGCTCGTTGATACACCTAGTTGATGTGAGACTATCTTCTCCTTTTTTGTCTTCTCCACAACCACCATTCTATTCCATATATAGTGCTATATCCATGGCTCACGCTCATGTATTGCGTGAAGATTGAAAAAGTTTGAGAACACCAAAAGTATGAAACAATTGCTTGGCTTGTCATCGGGGTTGTGCATGATTTAAATACTTTGTGTGGTGAAGATAGAGCATAGCCAGACTATATGATTTTGTAGGGATAACTTGCTTTGGCCATGTTATTTTGAGAAAACATAATTGCTTAGTTAGTATGCTTGAAGTATTATTATTTTTTATGTCAATATTAAACTTTTATCTTGAATCTTTCGGATCTGAATATTCATACCACAAATAAGAGAATTACATTGAAAATTATGCTAAGTAGCATTCCACATCAAAAATTCTGTTTTTATCATTTACCTACTCGAGGACGAGCAGGAATTAAGCTTGGGGATGCTTGATACGTCTCCAGCGTATCTATAATTTCTGATTGTTCCATGCTATATTATATTCTGTTTTGGATGTTTAACGGGCTTTATTATACAATTTTATATTATTTTTGAGACTAACCTATTAACCGGAGGCCCAGCCCGAATTGCTGTTTTTGGCCTATTTCAGTGTTTCACAGAAAAAGAATATCAAACGGAGTCCAAACGGAATGAAACCTTCGGGAACGTGATTTTCGGAACAAACGTGATCCAGAGGACTTGGAGTCTACGCAAAGCAATCAACGTGGAGAGCACGAGGTAGGGGGGCGCGCCTACCCCCGCCCCCCCCCCCCCCAAGTGCGCCCCCTCCACCCTCATGGGGCCCATGTTGCTCCACCGACGTACTTCTTCCTCCTATATATACCTACGTACCCCCCAAACTATGAGATACGGAGCCAAAAACCTATTTCCACTGCCGCAACCTTCTGTACCCGTGAGATCCCATCTTGGGGCCTTTTCTGGTGCTCCGCCGGAGGGGGCATTGATCACGGAGGGCTTCTACATCAACACCATAGCCTCTCCGATGATGTGTGAGTAGTTTACCTCAGACCTTCGGGTCCATAGTTATTAGCTAGATGGCTTCTTCTCTCTCTTTGGATCTCAATACAAAGTTCTCCTCGATCTTCTTGGAGATCTATTCGATGTAATCTTCTTTTGTGGTGTGTTTGTCGAGATCCGATGAATTGTGGGTTTATGAACAAGATTATCTATGAACAATATTTGAATCTCCTCTGAATTATTTTATGTATGATTGGTTATCTTTGCAAGTCTCTTCGAATTATCAGTTTGGTTTGGCCTACTAGATTGATCTTTCTTGCAATGGGAGAAGTGCTTAGCTTTGGGTTCAATCTTGTGGTGCTCGATCCCAGTGATAGTAAGGGAAACGACACGTATTGTATTGTTGCCATCGAGGATAAAAAGATGGGGTTTATATCATATTGCATGAGTTTATCCCTCTACATCATGTCACCTTACTTAAAGCATTACTCTGTTCTTATGAACTTAATACTCTAGATGCATGCTGGATAGCGGTCGATGTGTGGAGTAATATTAGTAGATGCAGAATCGTTTCGGTCTACTTGTCGCGGACGTGATGCCTATATACATGATCATACCTAGATATTCTTATAACTATGCTCAATTCTACCAATTGCTCGACAGTAATTTGTTTACCCACAGTAATACTTATGCTCTTGAGAGAAGCCACTAGTGAAACCTATGGCCCCCGGATCTATTTTCCATAATATTAATCTTCCAACACTTAGTTATTTCTATTGCCTTTCATTTTACTTTGCATCTTTATTTCTCTTTATCATAAAAATACCAAAAATATTATCTTATCATATCTATCATATCTCACTCTCGTAAGTGACCGTTGAGGGATTGACAACCCCTTTATCGCATTGGTTGCGACGTTCTTATTTGTTTGTGTAGGTGTGAGGGACTCGTGCGTGATCTCCTACTGGATTGGTACCTTGGTTCTTAAAAACTGAGGGAAATACTTACGCTACTTTACTGCATAACCCTTTCCTCTTCAAGGGAAAACCAACGCAGTGCTCAAGAGGTAGCAGAGACCCCCCCCCCCCCTGACGTGAGACCTACACCAAAAATTCCTATAAATATAGAAACCTCCAGAAAATAACCTAGATCGGGAGTTCCGCCGCCGCAAGCCTCTGTAGCCACAAAAAACCAATCGGGGCCCTGTTCCGGCACCCTGCCGGAGGGGGGGTCCCTCACCGGTGGCCATCTTCATCATCCCGGCGCTCTCAATGACGAGGAGAGAGTAGTTCACCCTCGGGGCTGAGGGTATGTACCAGTAGCTATGTGTTTGATCTCTCTCTCTCGTGTTCTTGATTCAGCACAATCTTGATGTATCGCGAGCTTTGCTATTATAGTTGGATCTTATGATGTTTCTCCCCCTCTACTCTCTTGTAATGGATTGAGTTTTCCCTTTGAAGTTATCTTATCTAATTGAGTTTATAAGGATTTGAGAACACTTGATGTATGTCGTGCGTGGGATACCCGTGGTGACAATGGGGTATTCTATTGATTCACATGATGTATGTTTTGGTGATCAACTTGCGGGTTTTGTGAGCTTGGGAATCTATGCATAGGGGTTGGCACACGTTTTCGTCTTGACTCTCCGGTAGAAAGTTTGGGGCACTCTTTGAAGTTCTTTGTGTTGGCTGAATAGGTGAATCTGAGATTGTGTGATGCATATCGTATAATCATACCCACGGATACTTGAGGTGACATTGGAGTATCTAGGTGACATTAGGGTTTTGGTTGATTTGTGTCTTAAGGTGTTATTCTAGTATGAACTCTATGATAGATCGAACGGAAAGAATAGCTTCGTGTTATTTTACTACGGACTCTTGAATAGATCGATCAGGAAGGATAACTTTGAGGTGGTTTCATACCCTACAATAATCTCTTCGTTTGTTCTCCGCTATTAGTGACTTTGGAGTGACTCTTTATTGCATGTTGAGGGATAGTTATATGATGCAATTATGTTATTATTGTTGAGAGAACTTGCACTAGTGAAAGTATGAACCCTAGGCCTTGTTTCCTAGCATTGCAATACCGTTTACGCTCACTTTTACCACTTGCTACCTTGCTGATTTTATATTTGCAGATTACAAAAACATTTATCTACCATCCATATTGCACTTGTATCACCATCTCTTCGCCGAACTAGTGCGCCTATATAATTTACCATTGTATTGGGTGTGTTGGGGACACAAGAGACTCTTTGTTATTTGGTTGCAGGGTTGTTTGAGAGAGACCATCTTCATCCTATGATTCCCATGGATTGATAAACCTTAGGTCATCCACTTGAGGGAAATTTGCTACTGTCCTACAAACCTCTGCACTTGGAGGCCCAACAACGTCTACAAGAAGAAGGTTGCAGAGTAGACATCAAGCTCTTTTCTGGCGCCGTTGCTGGGGAGGTGAGTGCTTGAAGGTATATCTTTAGATCTTGCAATCGAATCTTTTCGTTTCTTGTTTTATCACTAGTTTAGTCTATAAAAGAAAATTAAAAAATGGAATTAAGGTTGCCTCATATGTTTCATCTTTTTAATGTCTTTCGTGAAAATGATGGGAAGGAAAATTGTGCTCAAGTACTAGAAGAAGATTACATAGAATGCTTGGCATAAAATATGTGAATGATGAGCATGATTGCAATGTTGTTAGTATAAATTCTTTGAATACCCATGATGCTAATGATATGCAAAGCCACAAGCTTGGGGATGCTATGTTTGATGAAGATGATATGTTTAGTCCCCCAAGTTTTGATGAGCAAATTTATTATGATGAAAGCATGCCTCCTATTTATGATGATTATTGTGATGACACGTATGCTATAAAGAATAAAGATAACCATGAAACTTGTCATCATGATTTTAATTTTCAATTGGATTATGCTTCACATGATAGTTATTTTGTTGAGTTTGCTCCCACTATTCCGAATGAGAAGAATTTTGCTTATGTGGAGAGTAATAAAATTTATATGCTTGTAGATCATGAAAAGAATGCTTTATGTGATGGTTACATTGTTGAATTCATTCATGATGCTACTGAAAATTATTATGAGGGAGGAATATATGCTTGTAGGAATTGCAATAATATCAAGTTTCCTCTCTATGTGTTGAAAATCTTGAAGTTATGCTTGTTTTGCCTTCCTATGCTAGTTGATTATTGTTCCCATAAGTTGTTTGCTCACAAAATCCCTATGCATAGGAAGTGGGTTAGACTTAAATGTGCTACTCATATTCTTCATGATGCTCTCTTTATGTTTCAATTCTTATCTTTTATGTGAGCATCATTGAAATCATCATGCCTAGCTAGGGGCGTTAAACGTTAGCGCTTGTTGGGAGGCAACCCAATTTTTATTTTTGTTCCTTGCTTTTTGTTTCTGTTTAGTAATAAAAAATTCATCCAGCCTATGGTTAGATGTGGTTTTATCTTTTAATTAGTGTTTGTGCCAAGTAGAACCTTTGGGAAGACTTGGGTGAAGTCTTTGTGATCTTGCTGTAAAAAACAGAAACTTTAGCGCTCACGAGATTAGCTGCCATTTTTTACTGGAGAGTGATTTTAGGTTGATTATTTTTGCATATGATTAATAGACAAATTCCTCACGTCCACCAATTTATTTCAGAATTTTTGGAGTTACAGAAGTATTCGAACAAGTCAGATTGCTACAGACTGTTCTGTTTTTGACAGATTCTGTTTTCATTGTGTTGTTTGCTTATTTTGATGAATCTATGAGTAGTATCGGAGGGTATGAACCATAGAGAAGTTAGAATACAGTAGATATTACACCAATATGAATTTAGAATGAGTTCACAACAGTACCTAAGTGGTGATTTATTTTCTTATACTAATGGAGCTTATGAGTTTTCTGTTAAGTTTTGTGTTGTGAAGTTTTCAAGTTTTGGGTAAAGATTCGATGGACTACGGAATAAGGAGAGGCAAGAGCCTAAGCTTGGGGATGCTCAAGGAACCCCAAGGTAATATTCAAGGACAACCAAGAGCCTAAGCTTGGGGATGCCCCGGAAGGCATCCCCTCTTTCGGCTTCGTTCATCGGTAACTTTACTTGGAGCTATATTTTTATTACCACATGATATGTGTTTTGCTTGGAGTGTCATTTCATTTTCTTTTGTTTTACTTGCTGTTTGAATAATATCCCAAGATCTGAAATTCTTAAATGTTAGAGAGTCTTCACATAGTTGCATAAGTATTCGACTACTCATTGATCTTCACTTATATCTTTCGGAGTAGTTTGTCATTTGCTCTAGTGCTTCACTTATATCCTTTTAGAGCATGGCGGTGGTTTTATTTTGAAGAAATAGATGAACTCTCATGCTTCACTTATATTATTTTGATAGTCCTAAAAATCATGGTAATTTGCTTTGGTTATGAAACTAGTCCTAATATGATAGGCATCCAAGATGGGTATAATAAAAACTTTCATATAGAGTGCATTGAATACTATGAGAAGTTTGATACTGGATGATTGTTTTGAGATATGAAGATGGTAATATTAGAGTCGTGCTAGTTGAGCAATTTTGAATTTGAGAAATACTTGTGTTGGAGTTTGCAAGTCCCGTTGCATGCACGTATGGTAACTGTTGTGTAACAAATTTGAAGCATCAGGTGTTTCCTTGATTGTCCTCCTTATGAGTGGCGGTCGGGGACGAGCGATGGTCTTTTCCTACCAATCTATCCCCCTAGGAGCATGCGTGTAGTGCTTGGTTTTGATGACTTGTAGATTTTTCCAATAAGTATGTGAGTTCTTTATGACTAATGTTGAGTCCATGGATTATACGCACTCTCACCCTTCCATCATTGCTAGCCTCTTCGGTACCGTGCATTGCCCTTTCTCACCTCGAGAGTTGGTGCAAACTTCGCCGGTGCATCCAAACCCCGTGATATGATACGCTCTATCACACATAAGCCTCCTTATATCTTCCTCAAAACAGCCACCATACCTACCTATTATGGCATTTCCAGAGCCATTCCGAGATATATTGCCATGCAACTTTCCATCGTTCCATTTATTATGACACGCTTCATCATTGTCATATTGCCTTGCATGATCATGTAGTTGACATCGTATTTGTGGCAAGGCCACCATGCATAATTTTTCATACATGTCACTCTTGATTCATTGCCCATCCCGGTACACCGCCGGAGGCACTTATATAGAGTCATATTTTGTTCTAGTATCGAGTTGTAATCATTGAGTTGTAAATAAATAGAAGTGTGATGATCATCATTAATAGAGCATTGTCCCATGAAAAAAAAAGAGAAAGGCCAAATAAAAAAAGGAAAGACCAATAAAAAAATAAAAAAGAAAGGCCAAATAAAAAAAGGAAGGCCCAAAAAAAAGAAAAAAGGGGACAATGCTACTATCCTTTTTCCACACTTGTGCTTCAAAGTAGCACCATGATCTTCATGATAGAGAGTCTCTTATATTGTCACTTTCATATACTAGTGTGAATTTTTCATTATAGAACTTGGCTTGTATAGTCCAACAATGGGCTTCCTCAAATGCCTTAGGTGTTCATGAGCAAGCAAGTTGGATGCACACCCACTTAGTTTCTTTTGTTGAGCTTTCATACATTTATAGCTCTAGTGCATCTGTTGCATGGCAATCCCTACTCCTCGCATTGACCTTAGTTGATGGGCATCTCCATAGCCCATTGATTAGTCGCGTCGATGTGAGACTTTTCCTTTTTTTTGTCTTCTCCACACAACCTCCATCATCATATTCTATTCCACCCATAGTGCTATGTCCATGGCTCACGCTCATGTATTGCGTGAAAGTTTAAAAAAGTTTGAGAATACTAAAGTATGAAACAATTTCTTGGCTTGTCATCGGGGTTGTGCATGATGAGAGCATTTTGTGTGACGAAGATGGAGCATGGCCAAACTATATGATTTTGTAGGGATGAGCATTCTTTGGCTATGTTATTTGGAGAGGACATAATTGCTTGGTTAGTATGCTTGAAGTATTATTATTTTTATGTCAATATTAAACTTTTGTCTTGAATCTTATGGATCTGAATATTCTTGCCACAATAAAGAAGATTACCTTGATAAATATGTTAGGTAGCATCCCACATCAAAAATTCTGTTTTTATCATTTACCTACTCGAGGACGAGCAGGAACTAAGCTTGGGGATGCTGATACGTCTCCAACGTATCTATAATTTTTGATTGTTCCATGCTATTATATTATCCATCTAGGATGTTTTATATGCATTTATATGCTATTTTATATGATTTTTGGGACTAACCTATTAACCTAGAGCCCAGTGCCAGTTTCTGTTTTTTCCTTGTTTTTGAGTATCGCAGAAAAGGAATACCAAACGGAGTCCAATTGACGTGCCAATTTTTGATGATTTTTTATGGACCAAAAGAAGCCCCGGGAGTAAAAGAGTTGGGCCAAAAGAGTCCCGGGCCGTCCACGAGGGTGGAGGGCACGCCCTACCCCCCTTGGCGCGCCCCTATCTCGTGGACGACTCGGAGACCCCCTGACGTGTGACCTACGCCAAAAATTCCTATAAATACAGAAACCTCTAGAAAATAAAGTAGATCGGGAGTTCCGCCGCCGCAAGCCTCTGGAGCCACCAAAAACCAATCGGGGCCCTGTTCCGGCACCCTGCCGGAGGGGGGATCCCTCACCGGTGGCCATCTTCATCATCCCGGTGCTCTCCATGATGAGGAGGGAGTAGTTCACCCTCGGGGCTGAGGGTATGTACCAGTAGCTATGTGTTTGATCTCTCTCTCTCTCTCTCTCTCTCTCTCGTGTTCTTGATTCGGCACGATCTTGATGTATCGCGAGCTTTGCTATATAGTTGGATCTTATGATGTTTCTCCCCCTCTACTCTCTTGTAATGGATTGAGTTTTCCCTTTGAAGTTATCTTATCTAATTGAGTTTATAAGGATTTGAGAACACTTGATGTATGTCGTGCGTGGGATACCCGTGGTGACAATGGGGTATTCTATTGATTCACATGATGTATGTTTTGGTGATCAACTTGCGGGTTTTGTGAGCTTGGGAATCTATGCATAGGGGTTGGCACACGTTTTCATCTTGACTCTTCGATAGAAACTTTGGGGCACTCTTTGAAGTTCTTTGTGTTGGTTGAATACATGAATCTGAGATTGTGTGATGCATATCGTATAATCATACCCACGGATAATTGAGGTGACATTCGAGTATCTAGGTGACATTAGGGTTTTAGTTGATTTGTGTCTTAAGGTGTTATTCTAGTACGAACTCTATGATAGATCAAACGGAAAGAATAGCTTCGTGTTATTTTACTACGGACTCTTGAATAGATTGATCAGAAAGGATAACTTTGAGGTGTTTTCGTACCCTACAATAATCTCTTCGTTTGTTCTCCGCTATTAGTGACTTTGGAGTGACTCTTTATTGCATGTTGAGGGATAGTTATATGATCCAATTATGTTATTATTGTTGAGAGAACTTGCACTAGTGAAAGTATGAACCCTAGGCCTTGTTTCCTAGCATTGCAATACCGTTTACGCTCACTTTTACCACTTGCTACCTTGCTGTTTTTATATTTTCAGATTACGAAAACCTTTATCTACCATCCATATTGCACTTGTATCACCATCTCTTCGTCGAACAAGTGCGCCTATACAATTTACCATTGTATTGGATGTGTTGGGGACACAAGAGACTCTTTGTTATTTGGTTGAGAGAGACCATCTTCATCCTACGCCTCCCACGGATTGATAAACCTTAGGTCATCCAGTTGAGGGAAATTTGCTACTGTCCTACAAACCTCTACACTTGGAGGCCCAACAACGTCTACAAGGAGAAGGTTGCGTAGTAGACATCAATACCCCGTTGTCACCACGGGTATTCATAGCAAGACATACATTAAGTGTTCTCAAATCCATAAAAGTATTCAATCCGATAAAATGAAATCTCAAAGGAAAAAGTCAATTCATCACAAGATAGAGAGGGGAAAACACCATATGATCCAACTATATTAACAAAACCCGCGATACATCAAGATCGTGACATCTCAAGAACACGAGAGAAAGAGAGAGAGAGAGAGAGAGAGAGAGAGAGAGAGAGAGAGAGAGAGAGATTAAACACATAGCTACTGGTACAAACCCTCAGCCCCGAGGGTGGACTACTCCCTCCTCATCATGGTGGCCGCCGGGATGATGAAGATGGCCACCGGTGATGATTTCCCCCTCCAGCAGGGTGTTGGAACGGGGTCTAGATTGGTTTTTCATGCCTACAGAGGGTTGCGGCGCCGGAACTTCTGATCTAGAGTTATTTCTAGGGGTTTCTCTATATATAGGATTTTTTTTAGCGTTGGAATCACGTGAAGATGGGCCTCGAGGTGGGCACAACCCACCTGGGCACGCCTGGGCCTCCTAGCGCGCCCAAGTGTCTTGTGCTCACCTCCTTCACCTTCTGGTCCTCCCACGAAGCTTCTAGTGCCTCTTTTGTTCCAAAAAAAATTGTCAAAAAGTTTCGTTGCATATGGAGAAATTTTATTTCTGCACAAAAAAAGAACACCACGGTAGTTCTGCTGAAAACAATGTCAGTCCCGGTTAGTTCCATGCAAACATGGCATGAATATTTCATAAATTATAGATACGTTGGAGACGTATCAGTGGATTCCCACGATAACATTTCTTAAGTTGTCTTGAAGTGGTTTCAGTTTTAGACTTATTTTGTTGCCGCATTTATTTACACTTGTGGCCAACTTTGATGCCTAGTGTATGTAATCCGTCGTTTTGTTGTTGCGTTTATTTGCACTAGTGGCAAACTGTGATGCCCAGTGGATGTAATATGTGTAATAATTGTATTAGTCTAGCGTAAAGTGCTTGTTTATTTATTTGTTTATTTACTGCAGTTTAGTCCAAGGTCCGCTAATGGTCGAACGTTCCGTCAGCCATTAACGAGTCGTAATAACCATGGGCCATATACGGGTCATAGTAACCATGTGCCACATATGTGCCGTAGTAACCATGGGCCACAAATGGGTCGAATAACCTCATACATCAGAAGGCACAAAACATAACACGGGCCAAAACACATAACAGACTGAGAGACAACACATGATTAATACAAACCATAGGCATAAGAGGCCGAAAATCACTACATGCATGAAAATGACCCAAAGGCTGCATGGGCCTTTAATGGTCTGAATGGAACCATGTGCTGAGAATGCCTAATGGCAGAATAGGCCGTTAATGCGCCAGAAGTTCTCAAGGGTCGGGAATGGGCCCAAGATGACACGGGCTCTTAACGGGCCAAAAGATACCACAGGCCGGAAACAACCAAAACAGAGTATGGTCGTTAATGGATCGAAAGCTATTACGGGTTCTAGATGGGCCAGAAGCACCACAAGCTATTAAAGGCTGAGAGATACAACTAGCCACATATGGGCCGAAAGATGTCACGGGCAAGACATGGGCCCGAACTATCAATGGATTGGAACCGTATTGTTTGGCCCACATGCCCGTAATGGGATGAATCCAGACATGTCCTAACGGGACATGGAACTCGGGCCGTAAATGGGCTATATGCAAGCAAGCCATTGACATGCCTATAATGGGCCAACCCATCAACTTTTGACTAAGTCAAGTGGGCCTTAAGCAGGCCTTTGATTGGGCCGACCTTTTTTTTACTAAATGTGCCACTATTGGGTTGTGCCACGTATCGTCGTTTCATAGACGCATATCGTCCGTTGGGTGGGCGACACTTGTCAAAAGGAAGAGCTAACACATGGATTCTTTGGTGAAAGAGAAGCCGACATGTAGAACGTCGTCATAGATCAAGGCTATTAATGGTATCGGATCCGAAACCCACACCCGATAGCTGAATAGTGACTCGTTATGATGGCTGCCACATGTCGGTTACCTTTGACGAAAACACTTCCTTAATGTGTCATTCATCATCATGGAATTGGACACTTCCATGATGATAAAGTGATTATTGTAATGGGATACATGTTCGACATCACATGTATGACTATCTTGATTCTGTCATAAAACTGTCAGAGATGTACATGGCTAACAGAAAACTTGACCCACTGTGAAAAACATGCATCATCATGGATGTGCCATTTTTTAGTGTTATAGGCGGTTGTTATGTAAAGCAACGCAAGTGGAAAACATGACGGTCGCTAGAATTCAATGCATGAGGCTACATGCATACATCAGCGTGGCGTCAGAATCAGGCAAAGTAGAAATTATGTGTGTGTTGTCCACCCAATGATAGGCCCCACATAGGGAGGAATGGTCAAACGAGTTTCCTTTTTGCCGTGGTCGAAGTGGCAAAGTGGTGGGTCCCACATCTGAAGTGGTCAAACGAGTCTCCTTGTCGTCACGATTTACGTGGCGAAGTGGTGGGCCCAGAGAGGAGCAAACTGGTCAAAAAAGACTGGAATTCACGTAGACAACGAACATGGACATGCAACTAATTTATATGCAAGAAATAGTGGCACATACTAAATTCATGAAGTTTGAGTGGCAGTCATCAAATATCCAAATTCGGTAGCGACACAAACTGAATTTTCCATGTTATTTATTGGAACGAGGGAGAGCCTTGCCTCCATTTCAGAAAGAAAACAAAATGTCCTTTTTGGCACAATCTCTTGAACTTTCGAATGGCTATTTGAACAGATGTTCAAATGCAAAAGAGCTAAACTTTTATAAAGACTACACAGAAGGAGAGCACAACAAGAGTTAGTGCAAAATTTGTGCTAACTTTTCAATCTATGAACAATACTAAAAATAGAAGAGAAAATGACTACTGTAGCACCTATGCGAGCACAACATATTACGTGGCCCATAAAATGAGAATATTTTATGACACATAGTTTTGCACATTATGCATGTATAATTTTCTCGTTTTTTCAGAATGTGTAAGTAAAAATTTCCAAATTAGAACCCGAGAATAATATATCCATTGTCATGTGAAACGTGGGCACAACATCCCCCCCCCCCCCCCCCGCGCGCCGCCCCACATCCTGAATGGGGTTGGGTAGTTATATTCACTTTTCATAGTTTGTTTCTGCAAAATAGTGTCGCCGCCCTCCCTCACATCCTCCTCCTCCGCAATGGTAGACACCACCGACTAAAGTACTTCCTCGACGGTGAGCTAGCTTCACTTTTCCTCCATAAGATCTCTTATCTGATGAAAGATTAGATGGGTCTAGTGTTGGTTTTTTTTTCACATTAGGTCACATCATTCGTTGTCGTCCACCCGTACCCCCTCTCTTGGCCCGCTGGAAGCGGCGAAGGGTGTTCCTGATGCTAGGTGGATCAGGAGAGGAAAGGTGATCGAGGTGGATCCATAGGTAGCCAGAGTTCAAGATGATGATAACAGAAAGGATATGAAGGTGCCATGACAACAATTTTTGCATTCATATCTATTGTAGGTTGTGGTGTGTGGTCCCTCTAGCCTCGATGATGGCAAGGGCATGACTACAACATCAAATCTCGGATTGCTCTTGATTCGCATTCATGTGTGTTGTTGGTCTCCCTCAAATTAATTTGGAAATTACTTCCCGATAATTTTGACTTTCTTGTCACATATTGGACTAATCTTTTTGTTGCATTTTGGTTTAATTTTTATTCCAGTAGTATGCTGAATTTGGGTTATCTTCAGCTGTAAATTTGTCATGATTAAGCTTATGATTCTATCTTTGTTTTGCATTTGCATTTGATCTCAATTTGTTTTCATCAATACTATTTTTTCTATCCCAAGTAAGTTTCTTTTCACTTTACTACAACTAGATCAGAAAAATGGGTATAACGCTTTTCAGAAACAAATGTAATATGCGGTCATGATTTAGCTTTCCACAATTTTCTTGATACACATGGACATGAATCAACATTTCTCTTAATTTGTTTCTTTGCAATTGGATTCGTTCCAAATATGTCTCTAACTTGTTATTTAAATCCATTCCTGACACTGCATGCTAACATTTACTAGACGATACCATGTGCGTTGCCACGATGATTAGATAGTTGATTTCTAAATATTGTATACAATATGAATTCATCCTGAAGATTTAAGCTCTGCTATGTAGAAACAAAAAAGAACAGTATAAAAAGTTGATCGTGTCATAAATTAAATGTGATGGCATTTAAAATCAGCTATGCATGTTGCAAAGGTAGAGAGACTGTCATGTTCGAAACATACCAATGTTAGTTGACCAAGCCAGTAAACTCAATGGTTGTGAAAATTTAGATGATGTGGAAGCATGCATGCACAGGGAAATAGCAATTAACGACTTGTAGTGCGGTTTGTCTATATAAGATATATATAGATACCACTGTGTGCGAATTCTATTGGATGCACATCTTTTGGCTAGTGGCGTCTATTTATAGAAATGTTAGAAAAAGATTGTAGCTTCTTAATTTGGAAAGTTTGTAGGGTCTTTTCTACAAAATATAACCAGTAGACCAGTTTGCCAGTTTCTAGAGTCAACCAACAGATATGAAGGATGTTTTTTTCTTAGCAATATTATGTCACTATAATAGATATATGAACATAAATCTTTTGAAATTAATGTATATGCCCCGGTGCATTTTGATATCATATAATATCTGCTGGTGAAATTAATATATTTTCTTCCAAAATTGCGCCGAATTTGGGTTCTCTTCTTCTCTATTCTTGTCCAGAATTTGCATTTCCATTTGATATCAAGTTCATCTTGATTTTATTTTCAACCAAAGTCTATATTTTTGTCGTCCCAAATAAGTTTTGTTTGAAGTTATTGAGGATCGGTTGTGAAAAATATGCATTTTTTTCAAAAACAAATGTATAACTATCTTCCTTATTTTGTTTTCGACAATTGTCTTAATAATTGCCCTCATTGCAATTGGATTTTCTTTCAAATATGTTCTAACCTATTATTAGAATCCATTCCTGAAACCTACCACATGTTAACATTTATATAACATTGTGTGCGTCTTTCTATCGGATGCACATCTGTTGGCTAGTGGCATCCATTTGTAGAAGTGTTGGAATATACATTGTAGCTTCTTAATTTAGAACATTTGTAGGGTTTTTTTTTGTACAAATATAACCAATGGGCCAGTTCGGCAGTTTCTAGAGTCAACCAGTGGATATATATGAAGAATATCATTTTCATAGTAATATTATGTCATTATAATAGATATATGTGCATATTAATGTATATGCCATGGTACAATTAATGTATGTGCCCTCGTTCGATTTGATATCATCGGATGTAATAAGATTTTATATTATGGGACGGAGAGAGTATCTTGAATTATTGAACTGTATTATTAAGATTAAGGGCTGGCGACGCGAAGAAATTATTCGTCAAACTTTATATATAGAGGATATAAATCTCAAAAAAAAATATAGAGGATACAAATCTATCGTTTAGATACATAACAAAAGAAGAGAAACGCAAGAAATGTATCTTCAGGATATCGGTGTACTCACTGCCATCGTATTTACCCCTGCTAGTAGAATTCGGCCTGAAGATGCTATAAAAAGGAGGTCAAATGAACTACTTCGGATCACAAACCAGTCACCGTGTCAGCCTGCAAACGTTGTAGCAACAGCAGTGTCTCGATGGCCTCGGAGCGTCGAGGACACCGTTCCATTTCCTCGTGCATCCTCCTCGTCGCGGTCGTCCTGCTGCTCAGCGCTCCCGGGTCATCTGCTAGTTGCTACAAGCGCATCTTCTCCTTCGGCGACTCCATCATCGACACCGGCAACTTCGTGTATTCGACCGGCAGCGCTCCAAACGCGTTGAAGGAGTTCCCATATGGGATGACCTTCTTCCACCACCCCACAGGCCGCGTCTGTGACGGGCGCGTCCTCCTTGATTTCTACGGTGAGTGCAGTGCACAGCACATGGATATAGCTACCTCTTTGTGCTCACAATAGTGTCTGGCTGTGCTGACAACTGTGTCCGTACGTGTTGCAGCGCAAGCGCTGGGTCTGCCGCTGGTACAGCCAAGCTTGCCCGAGCAGAGATCGGGACAATGCACATTCGGTGCCAACTTCGCAGTGTTTGCTGCCACGGCGCTTCCCCGGAGTACTTCAAAAGATGGGGCCTTGGTATTCCCGGGTCTGCCAACCTGGGCATGCAGATGGGCTGGTTCAAAGAAGTATTACAACGGATAGCACCAGGGCCCGGTAATCAAACTAACCACGGGGTTTAGCATATCAGTTTTAGTTACTAGAGTAGCTACTAGTACATGATAAGTACTGCTTTATTAATTGGGCTACGTACGATGATGTGCCAGGTGCGAGGAGACTCCTGGGAGAGTCTCTCATCATATTGGGCGAGATCGGTGGCAACGACTACAACTTCTGGTTACTCAACAATAATAAAACACGTGAAACAGCCTACCAGTTCATCCCAGACGTAGTCAACCGCATCATCAGTATTGCTCAGGTGCTTACACGCCATCAATTAGCCAGTACAAACAAATCATGCATATATACATCAATGCATCGTATTCGTAGGTGGTTTCATCTGTCATCGTATGCATGCAGGAGCTCATCGACCTCGGCGCGAAGACGATCATGATCCCGGGGAACTTCCCCATCGGGTGCGTGCCCAAGTACCTGAACGATCACCAGACGGGTAACCGTGCAGACTACGACCAGTTCGGCTGCCTCAGGTGGTACAACGACTTCTCCATGAGGCACAACACGGCGCTGTCCAACGAGGTCAACAGGCTCAGGGCGCGGCATCCATGGGTGAAGCTCATCTACGCCGACTACTTCGGCGCCGCCATGGAGATCTTCAGGAACCCACACAGATTTGGTCAGTAACCGACGCCCGATCGCATTCCTTCTCCTAATCTAAGCGGACTACATGTGTATTTGGTTCCATGCGCCGCGCTCATTGCTCGACCGTTTTGCGTTTGGGAATGCAGGTATCGGTGATCCTCTGGTGGCATGCTGCGGCGGCGGTGGCCGGTACCACGTCGGGACATGCGACAAGCACTCCACTATTATGGGTTCCCCGGCTAACTGCGCCAATTGGGACGGCATCCACATGACTGAGAAGGCCTACAACGTCATCGCCGATGGGGTGTTGCATGGGCCGTACGCGAACCCGCCGCTGTTGCATTCTTGCTAGAGTTGTTGATTGCTCGCTTTGTTCCCATACTTGCATCGGCCTGTGAACTGAATGAAAGAAATAAAATAGTCAACTAAACAGTATAGTACTTTGTCTTGCTCAATGCAGATTCACCGTAGTACACCCTCCGTCTCATAATATAAAATGTTTTATATCATGAGACGAAGGGAGTATTATTTAAGCTAATCGTCATACTCGCCTAAACCCTTGTTTCAAAAAACATACTCGCCTAAACACAATACAACTTCGAAGCGCGCACATACACGTATAAATACACCAAACATCAACGTTTTCTTTTTGAAAAGGAGGCCCTCGGTCTCATCAAAGTGATGCGCACAGCCATACACCCAGACATTGAGCATGAGACGGGTCTAGCGTTTACATTGTAAATGACACTCTCTTTTTTTCGGATGAAATGATACTCTTTATTTGTCATGCCAAGACTCTGACAATTTTCACAACTCATCTCAATGTCTCACTCCAAAGTTTGGGCTATATAATCATTGGTGTCGACGACTAATGCATCTCGATCTTACGATTTACTAGAGATCGCAGAAGACTATAGAGGGAATAGTTATGCCCGAAGTGGTCTCATCGGCGATGATGGTGAAACGGTGGCTTTATCCCTGGAGACCTTCTGCCCTATTTTTAGGTTGACATGTGCTCGTGATTAGGTAGCTAGCTTCGGGGAGAGACAATATGGTCTATTGCTACCACAGTTACGTGAACGTAGCACCTATAACAGTCAAGTCCTAGACTTTGCGTGCACATCCTTGTCCTTTCGAGTGTCTACTCAAGCATGACTAGTGCGGGGGCGCATAGATATTTGTTGGTGGACTTGATCCATGCACGCCCATAGGGATACCCTGCCTATATACACCTGTACACGGTGAAAAGCCCATGGTAATATCTGAAATGAAGTTGCAATTTTACTCAAAAGAGATGGAGTTGGGGGAGTAGCATCCAACATTGTCCTCTGCGAGTCTTTCCCGTCTATCTTTTGACACAATGGGAGCATCAACTCTCCCCTGGATAACATGGGACACGTCCCGAGTCGCTCCATGAGCTTACTCGAGTTGGGACCATAGCAGAGCTAAATACTGGATAGAGCTTGCACCCGTGAGTCTGGGTGGTAGCGAATAATGTGTTTACACCTATTCCCTTCTCGTGACCCGATTAGTAGGATTTAGCAGGGTCTTTCGCTCGACCAATGTTGTGCAACAACTTGGGAATAATAAAGATTCAAGGTACTATTTTTATTCGACAATAGTTGTGGGAGCTCTGATTTAGGAGCAGATCTAGATGGCTGCACATGAGATACACGATTCTACCCAGCTTTGGGTCATCTTGAGATATGTAACACCCTACTCCTGGTATTGTGAGTTGTATTGCTCAACTGCGGCTTGAGATTAGAGCGATTGCAAGCTAGGATTATTGGTTACAAAATATAGTCACGGTGGCGGCAAAGAGGTGGGAGATGAAGGGTTAGATGACAAACCGTGAATCCCGTTCTAGAGAGTGGAGATTCATTGACCGATCCCCAACCAAGTGGCCCCTAGCCCACCTTACATGGCTTGGGTCGGTTTACAAATTGGTTCTCCATACAGGTCCAATCGGACCTTGGTGTGTCAAGTGTGCTTTCTTGTTACCTTGTACTCCAAGATGATGATACACCCCTCTGTAGGAAGCGGGCTCCGAGTCGTATGTCCTGCCCACACCATGAGGTCACCCTAAGGTTATCGGGATGACTTTTTTCCTCCATGACTTTTCTCGTGTTGATATGTAATCTCATGTATCCCCGAGTGCTTCATGATCTGACTGTTGCTTATCCTCGCGGTGTCCCCGACTGAGCCGAGTGCTTCATCCTTATCCATTGGGAAAGTTTCCAGAGCGGTATTCGCATGAGCGCGTCGTCTTATTGCTTGCAGGTAGATTGTGATGGACTCATAAAACTAGTTTCCAGCAGAAGGAGTCTAGCAAGTGACCCGGCATGGGGAATACCATGAATCTCAAAAGAATTCCCGAGTGGTACATGTTGCAGATGTTTCTTTTACTTAAGTTCCAACAAGAATCCTGTTGGGCCTCCGAGCGTAAGACTTTGTAGCAAGAAGAAAGTTTTCCTATCAAGGTATCAAACCTGCGAATTCTCCTACAAGCCAATGAGCTCTATACTCAAAACACATGATATCCAACACTTGTAGTGAGTTAGTCAATCTCACTAGCTTTGGTAGTTGCAAGGACAAGTGTTTGGAATTGTTTTTTATGCAAATAAAATAAATTCGGAATGTTAAAGGACTGTAGAACAAGAAAACAAGGTTGTATTTGTGATAAAGGACCGGGATCCATAATATCACGAGTGGAAACTTTCCAAATAGCATAGGCATGGTAAAGAAATTACTATTATGTACCGATTAAATTGTATTTTTATGTTTGAGTATATATGTCATGATTGCATATAGGCATTACGTCCTTATATCCATCGAACATTATCCAACTGCATTTATAGCTAATACTCCACTTCAAGACATGATATTCATCATGCATCCCAAAGTATCAAGTAACAAAACAGAGTTGTGCATTAAGCAAGGTGACATAATGTTGATAGTAAATCCTTCACCTATGGTTCATCACCAAGACAACTAGGCAACTATCTTTTTATCCTTAGTGGCAATAACACAATACCAGCCTTTTTTCTCCTTTTCACTAAGATAGATTACTTAAAAGGTTAAACCCGACCAACATACATAACTCCATCTTGGAGATCATTATCGAAACATGGTCAGTGTAATACTGATAGATCAGAGAGTGTGTACATGTGTAAATCATGCATGAAAGAACCAAAGTAAACCAATAAAAATCCATATATGATCTGATCACAAAATGACAATTCGTCACACCGGAACAAACACACTGGGAATTACTTCCGAATGATCACAATCATATTAGTAAGCTCATGTCATCTTTATATTGAAGAATAGGAGAGAGAAGATACCACACATACATTGCTATGGACCCATAGTACGAATCACACATGATCAACGGAGCAACGGAGTTGATGAAGAAGGCTCTGATTTGAATTTTCCTCTTAGGCATATTACCGGAGAAAGACCAAAGACTGGATCGCCTTGGATTGGGTGAAGTCGTGGTGTACAAATTCCTCAATGGATATGTTCAGGGTTAGGGGTAAATCTAAAGGCATCATGGTGGAGCTGCCAAGGCAATGCACCGTGGGCCCCATGCGGCCATGTGATGTGACCTGGCCAGCCCCTTTGTCCCATTTTTGGCCACGGCGATCTCCTAGTGATTCACAGCATAGTTTAATTTATTGGTTTTCTCTCCGAAAATATTTATTTACGTCATACAAAAACAACTGGCTTGTCACTGAATTGATATGTTAGTCTAATAAAACCATAGAAATTATGCCAAAACTATGTATAAATAATAATTATAGCATGAGCATTAAAATTTATAGATACGTTTGAGACATATCAGTACTTGGTTTCTTGAGTCGCTATGGTCCAACTGGGTGTCCCTCTAGGGAGCACTCGAGATTTGTGTTAGAATAGAACATAGACTATGATGCTTTGGTCCCGAGTGGTTCTACAACCGACTAGTGGCCTGCTAGAGGTGCATTGCAACTTCCCATTACTTGGGTGTATCTGGGTGGACTTGTCCCCCATGATTCAACCATCAGAACCCTGGTTGGTAGTACTGGGACCCGAATGACTTGGTTTCTGGCTAGCGACATGCTGGAAGCATACTATAGTTGCATCGATTGAAGCGTGTCCCAACATCCATGAGATCCAATGAAGTTCAGGGGCCAGAACCTCACATCAAACATGCACTTGAGTGCAAATGGTATCGTCGTCCAGGAAGTCTTTGATCAAAAGTTTGTTAGGAAACAATCATCCTGTATTTTTCATGTCTTCAATTAATTGGGCGCCATAAGCAAAATGACACACCACTTAGCCCATCATGGGGCCCTTCACAAAGAGGCCATACTAAATGTGTGGTCATGATATCTTCTCCGGGGCGCTAATCTGACATGCTCATGGCCTTACTAACTTCCCATCCACGATCAACAGCGTTTCGATAATGAAGCGGCATGCGTCTACAATCATCTCCCCTAGAGGATGAAGACAATTGACTTGTAGATACACAGGTGCAAACTTGGTCAAAAGGGTCATGCTTTGTGGGCCGGCACAGAAGCACATGTGCCCGACACTACATGTGCCCAACCCTGTATGCAGCATGCCCGGAGCCATGCCTAGACCATGAGGCGAGGCACGTGTGCCGTCCTGGCACGGCACGATTAGTAGGTGACCATCGCATGAATGACATGGCCGACATGACCCACCAGGCACGCCACTACTTGTGCGAGCCGTTAGAGGAGCGGGGACAGACGGCACACAGGGAGGATAGGATGATTTGAGCCGTTGGGGGAGTGGGGGACCATGGCACGTTTAAGTTGTGGCGTTTAGGGGCAGTTTTGGCCCATTTAAGCAGATTTTTTTAGTCATTGGACGCGTAAACTGGTCTAAAATGCCAATGTTTTGCTATAAATAGGGTTTCCCAACCCTCTCATTTCCCACACTCAAACATGACTGATCACAACCAATTCGATACCTTCCAAGCAAGTGCTTTTGAGATTGACATACCCGAGTTTATCGATCCCAATCCCCACAATACTGCTTATTCTCCTCTCGATGATAATGCACCGCCTTCATAATCTGGTGCCCATTCCATTAGTGCCAACACTTCCTCCACCAGCACCGGTGCAAAAAATGGCTCGTCACACAACCTCTGAGGTGTGGGAGCACTTCGATGAAGAAATAATTGAAGTGAATGGTGTCTGCCGGATTAGAACTAAGTGCAAAAGTTGTGACAACGTGTATCCACGTGCCCGCGGGGGTGGGGTGTAAAGGAGGAACCGATCACCTGAAGGGGCACATCAACGCCCACACCAAGAAGGATGGAGAGTCCGCGGTGAGACAGACCACACTCAAGTTCAACCCCGACGGTTCGGTACGTAATTTCAGCTATGATGCTAATTTTCTAGGAGAAGCTCTTTGTCGTTTAATTGTTGCTAATGATTTACCATTAGGTTTTAGCGGGTTTGGCGCTTTTACTGGATATATTCAAACTACTCATACTCCTAATTTCAAACAAGTTTCTAGACAAACTACAACTAGGGATATGAAAAATTTGTGCAAAAGGTGTTCTTATGAAAACAAAAGAAGACTTTACTGCATGTAAATTTTCAGTCTCTTTAACATTTGATATCTAGAGTAGTCGGGCAAAACAAGAGTACATTAGTATGGTCGCTCATTATGTTTCCGAAAAGTGTGAAGTGCAAAATAGAATCATAGGGTTTGAATTAATTGACGTATAGCACATACTTGTGAGATCATTGTTGAAGCTGTAATTAAAGCTGTGAACAATTTTGTCTCACCAACAAGATTTTTGCAGTAACTTTGGGTAATGCTTCGACAAATACTAGTGCAATGAATGTCCTCCTCTATTTTCCGTATATATTGCATATTTTTTTCTGCATCAACATTGTGCGTGTCCTATAATTAATCTTATTGCTAAATGTGTTTTAGAGAGATGTGAAACACACATTAATGCTTTGTGCAACTGCAATACCTTTTCTTGGTGCTTCTAATCAAAGACTTGCAAACTACGCGAGATACTGCATAGCTATAGGGGAAACTCCTCATAAGTATAATTTAAACATGCCTGTTAGATGGAACTTTATATATATGATGCTTAAGTCACTTCTCCCTAACAAAGGTTCTTTTCGGGGATTTGGGCGAATTATGAACACAGCTAATCGCTGCTAAAATTGGCATGTTGCTCAAGTATTGTGTATGTTTATTATCCCAAATCTTCTTTAATGCTGCATAATATTTTAGAGATTGCTACTCACCTGAAAGCATACGGAAATGATGAAATTTCATGTGTAGCTGTTGCGCACATAAAACTTGAATATTTGAAATATTGGAAAAATATTCCTATTTTGTATGCATTTGAATTTATTTTTGATCCTAGGGCTAAACTTGACGGGTTAGGTAATGCCCTGTTGTACTATTTGCGGCCGTAAGTGTAGAATATTTTTCTTATTTCACTTATGTTCGTGATAAGCTTTCTGAAGTTTATGGCAAGTACGAACATAACTATGTCGTTTGGATGCAACGGCCTCCACCAGCACCAACTACAGGAAATGAGAAAGGAGCATGAAGCAAAATATTTGGTTCTCCTCGTCTGCATCGAGCTCTTCCGTAGCCGCAGCAAAGCCTGTGCTTAGAGGTGGCAGGGAGTTAGCGAAGTACCTCAACAGAGACAAAATCAACTTTACTGATGATGATGAGGAGGAGGAGGAGGAGGAGGAGGAGGAGGAGTTCAACATACTACAATGGTGGCATGACCACAAGCTTACATATTCGGTGTTTTCCATGTTAGCACGGAATGTGTTATCAGTAACCGTCTCAATGGTATCATCGGAGTATGCTTTCAGTCTAGCTGGAAGAATACTTGAGGAGAGAAAAACTAGTCTCACCCAGGAAATACTAATGATCGTGAGCCCAATTGCACTGCAATCCACATTCCAAAATCTTGCCGTTCACAAAGAAGAATGGAAGAATAGTTGTAATCTTTGTATTTTTTTTTATTTTTGTAATTCATAGTGTGGCTTTATATTATTTTTTGTAATTTCCTTTTCCTTTTGTAATTCAGAGTGTGGCTTTGCACTTTTTTTTCTTCCCTGAGATGAAAGGCTTTAATGAGGCAAACACTAATAAAGCTCAAGATTTATTCCATATGACACTTTGCCTCACTTTTTGTTTTTTTATGTAAACTCTTTAGATTTTTCTAATTTTTTGAAGTAATTAGGTTAGAAAAGGAATAATGTGCCGAACGACCCATTAGATACTAAACATGCCACGGGCCGACATGTTTACTTCATGGGGGATGACTATGTCTCGCTTGATGCGACACACAACAACCTCTCGCCTCAAGCGGCTGAGACAATGGGTCGGCCCAGCGTGCCGGAGGTTGCAGGCCTTAAAGCGCTTTTTTCTTCTTTTTTCACCTTTTTGTTTTGTTTTCTTCCTTTATTTTTTCCTTATATATTAGAAAACACTTTACATAAAATTTAGAAAAAATGTTAAACATACATTTGAAAAGTGTTGAGCATGTATAGAAAATGTTTCTGATGTATACAAATTATTCAAAAAAAATTAAACATGTAGAGAAAAGTTTCACATGTATGAGAAAATGTATGATGTGTACGACAAAAGTAGACATCAAAACATGTATTTGAAAAATAATATTAATCATGTATATAAAAATGGTAAACATGTATAAAAATAAATATTAGATGTATACAAAAAATGTACCATGTGTATGAAAACAATAGACATCAAAACATATATCTGAAAAGGTGTTAAAATGTACTTAAAAATGCTAAACATGTACTAAAAGTGATAAACATGTATACGAAAATGCTTTGGATGTATAAAAAATGTTAGATGTGTACGGAAAAAGTAGACATAAAAACATATATTAAAAAATGTTAATCATGCATATACTAAATTTTAAGCTTGTATTAGAAAATGTTTTAGATGCAAACAAAAAATGTAAAATGTGTACGAAAACAATAGGCATCAAAAAAAATATTTGAAAAAAATATGTTAATCATATATTTAAAAAATTAAACGTGTATTGAATAATGTTCTTGGCGTATAAGAAATGTTTAGTGTGTAAGGAAAGTGTAGACATGTCTTAAAAAAATAGAAATAAAAACAAAGATATAAGCAAAGACCATAGAGAAAAAGAAAACAAGAAAACTGGAGAAACCAGTGAAAAAAGAAAAAGAAACAAACAAAACAAGAAAACCAGTGAAGAAAGAAAAAGAAACAAAGAAAATAACGAAGGAAGAAAAGAAATAAAAGAAAAAAATAAAGTGAAAACCAAGAAAGAACAAATAAATATGGTGAAAAAAAGAAAAAAACCAGAGGAAAGCAGAGCAGAGTGAATTACAGCAACACAAGCGAATATAGCTAATGGGCCGGCCCACATCACACAGATGTTAGGCGAGACAGATGCTACATCTTGCTCTATGAACGAGATATAGCATCCGTGTACTTTACATGACGTGCCTGAGCCTTTAGACAAGCTACGCGTGCCGGCACGACAGGGCCACACGTTTAAGGGTGGGCCGGGCCATGCTGGTCCAGATGGCCTGGTATGCTCTGGTGTGTATATGTTTTATTGTTAAACTGTTTGTATGTACTCCTTAGGTTTTATTTACTTTGCATATTAGTTCGGTATCAAGTCAAAGTTTATATAAAATATTATTAAGTCTAAAATACCAAATCAATACCATTAGAATTATCAATTAATATACTTTTAATTTTTATATCATATACTCCTTTTGTAAATAAATATAATATTATAGTGATCTAAACGGTCTTATATTTGATTACAAAGGGAGTATATTTCTTTTGTGAAAGTTTAGATTATTTTAGATAAACTTAGTCAAACTTTATAAAGTTTGATTCAGGTCAAGCTAATAATTGCAGTAAATAAAATGGAGGGACTTAAACAGTTAAACTTACCCCTCCTCTAAGAGCATCTCCAACAGGCGCGCGAAATATCGGGCACGCTGGATAAACCGCCAGTTTGACGCGCGAGAGGCCGTGTGGTGAGCTCCAGCAGGCGCGCGAAAAAAATTGGCGCCCGCGCGGGAAAAAGCGGCAGCGCGCGGTAGTTTTGGCGCGCGATGCCCAACGAGCTGGTTAAAAGTCGCGCGCCTGTGCCCGCCAACCGCCACGATTTCCCTCCCGCCACGCCTTCTTCCTCGCCTCTTCCATTGGCCCGCCGCCGTCGGGCCTTCTCCCCCTCCCCGCCGCCGCCACGTCTTCTCCCCCCGCCTCTTCCAACGTCCCGCCATATCGCCGCGCCCCGGATCCGCTCGGGCTTCCGTGGCGTCCGCCTCCGCCCCTCCGGCGTGTATTACGCGAAGATCCGCTCCGATGATTCACGCCTCATACTCAAAACATTCGAGGCCGCCCGTGCGTACGATGCGACGGCGTGGCGCCTCGGGTGGCCTCGGTCGCAGGTGAACTTCTCCGACGTGCGGACGCGCGAGCAGGCGCAGGAACTCGCGCCTCCCCCGCATCTAATCACTGACGAGGATCGCCGCCTCCAGCGGAGGAGGGAGCGCCGCTTCCTCATTGCCGAGGCGGATGAGCACGCCATGGCGGTGTGGCGTGAGCGCTTCCCGCAGGATGTCGCCGCCGAGAATGAGTTCTGGGCGTAGAGGAGGGTGGAGCAAGCCGTGCGTCGGGCAGAAAAGCGTGCGCGGAAGGAACTGGCGGAAGCCCAGATCGAGCTGGGACCTGCGTCGACCTAGACGATGAAGATCCTCGGTGGCTCGACGCGTGTACATCCTCGGACTACACCATCGAGGAGGACGAGGAGTAGTTTTATTTGCTTATCTTGTTTTATCTAGTATCGTTTTTACCTATTTTTATTTAGCATCGTATGAACTTGCTTGTGGTTTGGGGCCTGAACTATGCTATGAATTTGAACTATGTATTATTTCATATTTTTTCGTATGTGTTGTTTTTTTAATTTTTCCAAGCGTGGGCTAGTCGCACGCGCTGGATTTTGTAGCGGATGGTGAAGCGCTATAGCAGTGCGCTTTATTTTGCAGCATGTGGTAAACCAATCACCCTCTTGCGCGCTAGTAGCATCTCCAACAGGCGCTCAAAAAATGCCTCGCGCGCTAAAACAGTCGTTTTTGTGCGCCGGAGAAAGAAAACAACCCTCCTGCAGACGTTGTAAATATAGCGCGAACAAAAAACTTTAGCGCGGGGGCTGCTACGCTGCAAATTCGGGGCGTCGAATTGTGCGTGTGGGCTGCTGCAGGTGGGGCCACCGGCTTGGGCGTCATGTGTTTGTGCATCTGGAAAACCACTTCATCGCTCCTACACGCAAGAAGGCTATTTTGACGCTGTAAAAGAATTATGCAGCACCGAGGTGAAGCGCGCCTGTTGGAGATGCTCTAAAATGCTATTTTGGCGCTGCAAAAAAATTTAATGCGTCGTGCGGTAGCGCGCCTGTTGGATATGCTTCTAAATAGACAATGACATAAAACGTCTTACACTTTTTGTAAACAATGGCAATGCCGTCCAGATGCCTGAAGACACTAAATGGATCATCGTGGGGGATTCCAACTATATCAGATATCCTCAAAACAGAAATAGGGAGGGAGGTATTTTTGCAGATATGTTGAAATTCAATGACGCTATCAATTCCCTGGCTCTTATGGAAAAGAAGATCCTTCACTTGGAGCAACATGTAGATGGCACCTTTGCTGGAAAAACTGGATTGGTTTTTCACTTCTGAGGCCTGGACAACACACTTCCCCAACACTCTTGTTCTCCTTCTTGCTAAACCTGTGTTAGACCATACTCCTGGTCTGATTAAAATTGGCACACATGTTCCAAAAGCAAGAATTTTCAGATTTGAGAACTTTTGGCTACAAATTCAAGGTTTCAAGGAAACTTTTAAAGCAAATTGGGATCAAGATCTGCACATCACAGATAGTGCTAAAAGAATCACTGCCAAATTCAAAAGGTTAAGAAAATGTTTGAAACATTGGGCTAAATCTATTTCACATCTCTCCAACTCCATCAAGAATACAAATGTAGTACTTTTGTTCTTTGATAACATTGAAGAATTCATACCACTAACTGATGCTGAATGGAATGGTAGGGATTTTTTAAAGAAGCACTTGTTAAGCCTTCTTGATATGCAAAAGATCTATTGGCAATAAAGGGCCACAATCAGATGGGTCAAATTTGGAGAGGCCAATTCAAAATATTTCCAGGCCAAAGCTACTCTCAAATATAGAGTTAATCATATTGACAGTTTGCATGATGACTCATCCATAGAGATCACAGCTCCAAGGCAAATATCCTTCTCAAGGCTTTTAAGGAAAGGCTTAGCACCTCTGTCCCAACTCTTAATATGCTGAATTTGGATGGCCGATCGATAGATTCCACAACTTATCAAGCTGCTGCCACAATACAAGAGTTGCACAAGAGGAATTATTGGTCAAGGCAACACCATATCATTTTGGGAGGACAATTGGGGTTTTGGTCCTGTTCAGCAAAAATACCTAAAGGAAATATGCCCTAGAGGCAATAATAAAGTTGTTATATTTATTCCTTATATCATGATAAATGTTTATTGTTCATGCTAGAATTGTATTAACCGAAAACTTGATACATGTGTGGATACATAGACAAAACACAGTGTCCCTAGTAAGCCTCTACTAGACTAGCTCGTTAATCAAAGATGGTTAAGTTTCCTAACCATAGACATGTGTTGTTATTTGATGAACGGGATCACATCATTAGGAGAATGATGTGATGGACAAGACCCATCCGTTAGCTTAGCATCATGATCGTTAAGTTTTATAGCTATTGCTTCCCTCATGACTTATACATATCCTTTGACTATGAGATTATGCAACTCCCGAATACCGGAGGAATACATTGTGTGCTATCGAACGTCACAACGTAACTGAGTGATCATAAAGATGCTCTACAGGTATCTCTGAAGGTGTTTGTTGGGTTGGCATAGATCAAGATTAGGATTTGTTGGGTTGGCATACATCTTAATAAGCCTTGCAAGCAATGTAACTAATGAGTTAGTTACGGGATGATGCATTACGAAATGAGTAAAGAGACTTGCTGGTAACGAGATTGAACTAGGTATGAAGATACCGATGATCGAATCTCGGGCAAGTAACATACCGATGACAAAGGGAATAACGTATGTTGTCATTACAGTTCGACCAATAAAGATCTTCGTAGAATATGTGGGAGACAATATGAGCATGCAGGTTCCACTATTGGTTATTGACCGGAGAGGTGTCTCGGTCATGTCTACATAGTTCTCGAACCTGTAGGGTCCGCATGCTTAACGTTCGATGACGATTTGTATTATATGAGTTATGTGATTTGGTGACCGAGTGTTGTCCGGAGTCCCGGATGAGATCACGAACATGACTAGGAGTCTCGAAATGGTCGAGAGGTAAAGATTGATATATTGGATGATAGTATTCGGACACCGGAAGTGTTCTGGAGTGTATAGGGTACATATCGGAGTACCGGGGGGTTACCAGAACCCCACGGGGGAAGATATGGGCCATATGGGCCATAGGAGGGAGGCACACCAGCTCACAAAGGGGTGGCGAGCCCCCATAGGGAAGGAGGCCGAATTGGACTAGGGGAGGGGGCGGCGCCCCCCTTTCCTTCTCCTCCTCTCTCTCTCTTTCCCCCTTTCCCCCTCCGGTAAAAGGAAAGGGGGGGGGGGCGAATCCAAGTAGGAGCCCAAGTAGGATTCCTCCTACTTGGGCGCGCCTAGGGCCGGCCTCCTCCCCCTCCCTCCTTTATATACGTGAGGAGGGGGCGCCTGATACGTCTCCCACGTATCTATAATTTTTTATTGTTCCATGTTGTTTTATTATCAATCTTGGATGTTTTATAATCATTTTATATATTTTTTGGTACTAACCTTTTGACATAGTGCAAAGTGCCAGTTGCTGTTTTTCCATGTTTTTTAATCGCAGGAAATCAATATCAGACGGGGTCCAAATGCCACGAAACTCCATGATGATTTTTTATGGGCCAGAAGGAACACATTGGGCCCTGGTTGCACCTGGGGGAGTCCCGAGGAGGGGACAACCCACCAGGGCGTGCTAGGAGGCCCAGGTGCGCCTTGGTGGGTTGTGCCCACCTCGGGTGCCCCCCGGACCGCCTCTTTTCTCTATAAATACCCCAAAAATCCCATAACCCTAGAAGCGTCGACGAAATATTCATCCAGCCGCCGAGAGTCCAGAACCACCTGATCCAATCTAGACATCATCTCGGATGGTGTTCACCACATCCATTGGTGCCTCTCCGATGATGCGTGAGTAGTTCTTTGTAGGACTTCGGGTCCGTAGTTAGTTAGCTAGATGGCTTTCTCTCTCTCGCTGAATTCTCAATACAATGGTCTCTTGGGATCCATATAATGTAACTCTTTTGCGGTGTATTTGTTGGGATCTGATGAACTTTGAGTTTATGATCAGTCATATCTTTTTATATCCATGAAAGTTATTTGAGTTCCTTTGATCACTTATATGCATGATCTCTTATAGCCTCGTATTTCTTCTCCGATATTTGGGTTTTGTTTCGCCAACTTGATCTATTTATCTTGGAATAGGAAGAGGTGCCCGGTAGTGGGTTCGATCTTACGGTGCTTGATCCCAGTGACAGAAAGGTAACCGACACGTATGTATCGTTGCTACTAAGGATAAAAAGATGGGATCTATATCTAACGCAATAGATAAATGGATCTTGTCTACATCATGTCATCATTCTTATTGCATTACTCCGTTTTTCCATGAACTTAATACACTAGATGCATGCTGGATAGCGGTCAATGTGTGGAGTAATAGTAGTAGATGCAGGCAGGAGTCGGTCTACTAATCTTGGACGTGATGCCTATGTAATGATCATTGTCTGGATATCGTCATAATTATTTGAGGTTCTATCAATTGCCCAACAGTAATTTGTTTACCCACCGTTTGCTATCTTTCTCGAGAGAAGCCACTAGTGAAACCTACGGCCCCCGGGTCTTCTTTCTCATTTATTTGCTTGCGATATACTTTTCCTTTGCATTTTTATTCAGATCTATTAAACAAAAAATACAAAAATACTTTGCTGCACTTTATTCTATTTGCGATCTATTATTTCAATCTACTACAATTTTCTGGCATCATTACCCGAAAGGGATTGACAACCCCTTTAACACGTCGGGTTGCGAGGTGTTGTTATTTGTGTGCAGGTGTTGTTTACGTTGTGTTGCTTGGTTCTCCTACTGGTTCAATAACCTTGGTTTCTTCACTGAGGGAAATACCTACAGTTGCTGTTCTGCATCATCCCTTCCTCTTTGGGGAAATACCGACGTAGTCCTAGCAGGTAGGAGCTTTTCTGGCGCTATAGTCAGAGAGCCATCAGCGCCTAGAACACACAACAAACATTGTTAGCCGTGTGCAGCGCCCCCCTCCATAGTTACGCCGCCGGTCATATTCACGTGGTGCTTAGGCGAAGCGCTGCGCGGATCACTTCACCATCACCGTCACCACACCGTCGTGCTGACGGAACTCTCCCTCGACACTTTGCTGGATCAAGAGTTCGAGGGACGTCATCGAGCTGAACGTGTGCAGAACTCGGAGGTTTCGTACGTTCGGTACTTGATCGGTCGGAGCGAGAAGAAGTTCGACTACATCAACCGCGTTGTCAAACGCTTCCGCTTTCGGTCTACGAGGGTACGTGGACACACTCTCCCCCTCTCGTTGCTATGCATCTCCTAGATAGACCTTGTGTGAGCGTAGGAATTTTTTTGAAATTGCATGCTACATTTCCCAACAGTGGCATCCGAGCAAGGTCTATGCGTAGATGATATGCACGAGTAGAACATAAAGAGTTGTGGGCGATGATAGTCATACTGCTTACCACCAATGTCTTATTTTGATTCGGCGGTATTGTTGGATGAAGCGGCCCGGACCAACCTTACATGACCACGTTCATGAGACCGGTTCCACCGACAGACATGCAACTAGTTTTGCATAAAGGTGCCTGGCGGGTGCCTGTTTCTCCAACTATAGTTGAATCGAATTTGACTACGGCCGGTCCTTGTTGAAGATTAAAATAGCAAACTTGACGAAACACCGTTTTGGTTTTGATGCGTAGGTAAGAACGGTTCTTACTAGAAGCCCGTAGCAGCCACATAAAACTTGCAACAACAAAGTAGAGAACGTCCAACTTGTTTTTGCAGGGCATGTTGTGATGTGACATGGTCAAGACATAATGTGATATACGTTGTTGTATGAGATGATCATGTTTTGTATTATCGGCAACTGGCAGGAGCCTTATGGCACTACAGGAATCAGCTATTTTGCCGTCTGCCACGGCGGACGGCAAAGGCATGAACGGCGGACGGCAAAGGCCTTTGCCGTCAGCCGCGGACGGCAAAAGGCTCCTGTAACACCCCGCATGTAACTTGCCATATTTGTAACTCCGACTCTTGCCATTTCCGGCTATGTGTTATGATTTTCCCTCCGTTATCGGGTTTTGTCTTTCGTTTTGTTTTTTTGTCATTTCATGCATTTCATATCATGTCATCATGTGCTTTGCATTCGCATACGTGTTCGTCTCATACATCCGAGCATTTCCCCGTTGTCCGTTTTGCAATCCGGCGCTCCTATCTCCTCCGGTGCACCCCTCTTGTTTTCTTTCGTGTGTGTGTGTCAAACTTTCTCGGAATGGACCGAGGCTTGTCAAGTGGCCTTAATACACCACCCGGAGACTACCGGTCAAGTTTCGTTCCATTCGGAGGTCGTTTGGTACTCCAACGGTTAACCGGGCATCCGCAAAGTCCATTTGAGTGTCCAGCAAACCCCCCCTCAAAAACCAGCCCAATACCCACCAAACTCGCTTCCATGCTCTAGGTCGTTCGATCACGATCGTGTGGGCGAAAACCGCACCTCATTTGGAGCCTCCTACCTCCCTCTACCTATTTATATGTGGACATCCCGAAACACGGAATCGCAGACGAAACCCTAGCTTCTCCACCGCGCGCCGCCGGACGTGTCCGCCTCAGGCCGGACGCGTCCACTCCGCCCGCCGCGCCACGTGTCGCGCTGCCGCCGCCGCCGCCGAGGGCCCGCCGGCCCACCCGCGGCCCTCCCGGCCCGCACCGCGCCGCCCCGCCGCCTCCGCCGCCCGCCGCCGGTTCCCTTCGCCGCCGCCGCCGCGGGACGCCGCCCGCCGGGCCCCGCTTCGCCGCCGTTCGCCGACTCCGGCCGCCGCCTCCACGCCGGCTCCGGCGAGCCACCGCGGGCGACCCCGCCGGCCTCCTCCTCCCACGAGCGCCCGCCGCCGCCGCCTCCTTCCCTCTCCTTCGGCCACCGCCGGCGAGGCCGAGGACGAGCCCGAGCCCGAGCTCCTCGAGCTCCTGTAGCTTCCCCGATCCAGATCTCGTGAGCGTTGACCTTCTCGCCCTTCCTTTTTTCTTTAAGTCCTGGAAAATCTACAGCAAGTGCCTCTGTTCGTATAGCTATAACTCCGTGCATGTAGCTCCGATTCGCGTGTGTAATATGTCAAATTGATCGCCTCGTGATGCTCTTCATTTTGTTCAATTGCACCATGTTCCTTAGAGGTCATATTGATGCCCAAATCTCTGTTGGAAGAGGGCTAGTTGCTGTTATTCTCTGATTCTTGACAGAACTTGGAGATTTGTCATATTTGTATCATTAAATCTGTGCATCTTTTGAGCATGAGCTCTACATGTGTTTTGAAGTATGCCATGCCATCTTTCCAGTGGTGTAGTCCATGTATTTTTGTGATCTCTGTGGTGACTAGCACCAGCATGCAAAGTAGGCCCCGTAATATTTCTGATTTCAGGGACTTAGTGATTTCTCCAAGTCCTTGTCTGCTGTAATTTTGTTGCCATATAAACTTGATGCTACAGAGAGATCCATGCATATTTTGGGAATGTTCAGTAAGGATGTTTTGTAGATATAGTTGTAATTGATCCATCGCATGACTCAATCTTGCTCTACTTTTGCTATAAAATATTTCTGGCAGATTCTTAACATGATATGCAATTTTGCCAAGCTTATTGTAGTTCATCCATGCATGCTATGCTTGTGTTCTTGCCATGGATAGCTTCATAAACATGCCATCTTGCTGTAGGTGTGCTTGGTTTGTCATGCATTGCTCTGTAGTGAGTGCATCGAGCTCACAAAGAGGCCTACATATTATTATTTCTGCCATGCTCTGTTTTCTGCTAAGTCTGAAACCTGATAACGAAACTTGCTATGTTTACATGCTTGCCACCGTATCTTCTGGTCCTTTTTGGCTTAGGGTCAGTAAGGGACTTTTGTCATGTGCTTTTAGTAGAATACTACCATGCCTTGTTTTTCTATGTTAAGTTCCTGTAGCATGTCGATTTCGAGCTCTGAACATTGCTACCTGATGCTGTTTTCTGCCATGTTCAGTTTTTCACCAAGTCTGTGAACCTGTAATCTTTTGCACTTTTGCCATGCTTGTTTGAGCTTGATATGTTGTGAATTAGCCGTAGCTCAGTGTTCATCTTTTGTCAAGCATCTCCTGTAGATTACTGCCATGTGCTTTGTTGCTATGTTGGGGTGCTGTAGCATTGTTGCTTGTTGCATTTTAAGTGCTATCTTGCTGTTTATCGCAGATTAGTGTCATTCTTGTTTTGCTCGCCATTTGCAAACCGTGCATCCGATTCCGGTGATCTTTATATCGATTTCGACCGAAATCATCTCATCTTTCCAGTGGCATGCTTGGTTTGCCAAGTTACTGCCATGTTCATCATTTTCCTTCCGGAGCACGCATATGCATCGCATATCATATCTTGCATATCATACATGTTTTGCATCATGTTGCTTGTGCATTTCTCGTGGTTGATTGTGGTTCCGTTTGTTTGTGTTCTTGTCTTGGGTAGAGCCGGGAGACGAGTTCGTGAACGAGGAACCTGTCGAGTACGCTTACGAGGATCAAGCTTTCGACAACTCTGAGAACCCTGCAGGCAAGATGAACACCCCTCGAAATCACTTCTATCTTTGCTTTGCTAGTTGTTCGCTCTATTGCCATGCTCCGCTACCTATCACTTGCTATATCATGTCTCCTATTTTAGCCATGTCAGCCCTAACCATCCTTTCCTAGCAAACCGTTGTTTGGCTAAGTTACCGCTTTTGCTCAGCCCCTCTTATAGCATTGCTAGTTGCAGGTGAAGTTGAAGTTTGTTCCATGTCGGAACATGGATATGTTGGGATATCACAATATCTCTTATTTAATTAATGCATCTATATATTTGGTAAAGGGTGGAAGGCTCGGCCTTATGCCTGGTGTTTTGTTCCACTCTTGCCGCCCTAGTTACTGTTATACCGGGATTATGTTCCTTGAGTTTGCGTTCCTTACACGGTCGGGTGATTTATGGGACCCCCTTGACAGTTCGCCTTGAATAAAACTCCTCCAGCAAGGCCCAACTTTGGTTTTACCATTTGCCGCCTAAGCCTTTTCCCCCGGGTTTTCGCGAGCCCGAGGGTCATCTTTATTTTAACCCCCGGGCCAGTGTTCCTCTGAGTGCTGGTCCAAACTAGAGCCACTTGCAGCGCCACCTTGGGGAAACTCGAGGATTGGTTTTAGCTGTACGTAGTGTTCATCTGGTGTGCCCTGAGAACGAGATATGTGCAGCTCCTATCGGGATTTGTCGGCACATTCGGGCGGCTTTGCTGGTCTTGTTTTACCATTGTCGAGATGTCTTGTAAACCGGGATTCCGAGACTGATCGGGTCTTTCCGGGAGAAGGTTTATCCTTCGTTGACCGTGAGAGCTTATGATGGGCTAAGTTGGGACACCCCTGCAGGGTAATATCTTTCGAAAGCCGTGCCCGCGGTTATGAGGCAGATGGGAATTTGTTAATGTCCGGTTGTAGATAACTTGTCACTTGACCCATTTAAAATACATCAACTGCGTGTGTAGCCGTGATGGTCTCTTCTCGGCGGAGTCCGGGAAGTGAACACAGTCTGTGTTTTGAATGATGTAAGTAGGTGTTCAGGACCTCTTCTTGGTCATTGCTAGATGACGTCCGTTCCGTTGCTTCTCTTCTCGCTCTCATTTGCGCAAGTTAGCCACCATATATGCTTTTGCCGCTGCAGCTCCACCTTATTGCACCTCCCTTTCCTGTAAGCTTAAATAGTCTTGATCTCGCAGGTGTGAGATTGCTGAGTCCCCGTGACTCACAGATTTTACCAAAACAGTTGCAGGTGCCGACGATGCCAGTGCAGATGATGGCGTCGATCTCAAGTGGGAGTTCGACGAGGAACGTGGTCGTTACTATGTGTCTTTTCCTGATGATCAGTAGTGGAGCCCAGTTGGGACGATCGGGGATCTAGCATTTGGGGTTGTCTTATTTTCATCTGGATTTTGACCGTAGTCGGTCTATATGCTTGTATTTTGGATGATGTATGATATTTATTTATGTATTGTGTGAAGTGGCGATTGTAAGCCAACTCTTTATCCCATTCTTGTTCATTACATGGGATTGTGTGAAGATGACCCTTCTTGCGACAAAACCACTATGCGGTTATGCCTCTAAGTCGTGCCTCGACACGTGGGAGATATAGCCGCATCGTGGGCATTACAAGTTGGTAATCAGAGCCATCCCCGACTTAGGAGCCCCCTGCTTTATCGAATCGCTGGCGTTGTTGAGTCTAGAATAAAAATGTTTTGAGTCTTAGGATTATATATATCGGAGAGTAGGATTCTTTTTACTCCTCAGTCTCTTCGTCGCTCTGGTGAGGTCTCCTGACGTAGAAGTTTTGACTATTCTCTCCTCAAATTTCACAAAAAAAAAATTTAGGATCACGTGGGTATCTTGGAATCGTTCCGATGGATTTGTGATGAGAACATTGTTCTTGGTGCCTCCTGACATTTAGGGGTTGTGGCAGTGTCCCGGGGAGTTGAGCTCCGAGGTGTTGTCGTCACAATTTTATCGTTGCGGTTCTGGAATACCTGAGTTTCACCGACATCGAAATCTCTTTTATGCAGTTGTTGGTGAGATCACCTCGATGCCACCCAGTACTGGGGCGGGAGTTCGGGAGTATTGCCATAACTTGTATAACGGATGTTTTTCGAAGGTTGAGGTAAACGATTTCCGAAGGTTTCTTGGTTATGTGTTGACGGATGGATACAGCTGGATCTAGGGATTGTTAGTTTGGGTGATATATTTTGTGTCCCCTGTATCCCCTACACCAGATTGCATAACCAGAAAGTTTCGGGAGTTTATAAGTGGGAATTCAAGTAGCCTTAGGATATCTTTCCGACAGATGCATGATATGAGATTGGGGTTCGACGTCTAGTGGTCCGCCTTTCCACGGTTGATTTTACAGTGGTCTCGTTGTGTCTTAAAGAGTCCATGGCTTTGCCGACTCGGGGACGCTTCGTATGTCATGTGCACAGCCTTGTACATGATGGTGCTGTACGATTGAGCCCGTGTGGGCCCCACCACAAAAAATTCGGACGAAATATCTATCATATGTTTATTCCGGCTTATTCTACAAGCCAATACTTTGTTTTATTTTGTATTGTGGTATTCGAGTTGCTTCGAATTCATATGTTGATTCCATATCTTTTTCAAGTGGCTTCTCAACTTATGGATGTGATGATTTACTACGGAATTCATTCGTTCATCTTCGTTCGAATGTTTATTGTGAAGACTATATGTTGCAATTTCTATCCGTTGATTCTACTTATCTATTTGTCTATCAAGATGCTAACGGATGTCACCCTCTTCAGGATGGCACCGCCAACGCGTCAGAATCCGGATCGCAATGAAGGGAGTCAAGCGAACCCTCCACCACCACCTCCACCTCCGGAGGCATGGCAGGCTATCATGGCAGCCACCAACGCCAATGCTCAGATGATTCTGCAACTCTTGCAAGAACGTACTCAAGGGCAAGGCAATCATGGCAATCAAGGTCAAGGCAACAATCAGTTTCACTTTGCCACTCTCAACCAGTTTCTCGCAAATCAGCCCAAGTCTTTCAGCTACTGTGCCGAGGCCACGGATGCCGATGATTGGCTCGTGGACATCAACAAGCATTTTGAATGTAGCAATGTCAGGCCTGAGGACTATGTCAAGTTCGCTTCTTTCCAGCTCAAGGACCAAGCTGCTGATTGGTTTCAACAATACAAAGATTCCAGAGGAGGTCGTGTGATCACTTGGATTGACTTCTGTCGGGACTTCAAAGCGCACCACATTCCACAAAGTGTTGTTGAGAGCAAGCGTGAGGAGTTCCGCAATCTCAAGCAAGGCAACATGTCTGTGTATCAATACAACATTCAGTTTCAGAAACTTGCTCGCTTCGCCAAACAAGACGTTCCTGATGAGAGAAGCATGATCTATCACTTCAGAGGTGGCCTCAAAGAGGATCTGCAGTTAGCTCTCGTTCTTGTTGAGCCTACTCAGTTTGATCAATTCTACAATATGGCACTGAAGCAAGAGGCTGCTCAGCTCAAGTGTGAGGCTTCTAAGAAGAGAGTCAGAGACGCAGTTCAGTCTTCTTCTTCCTCACTTGTGACAGCTAAGCAACAGAAGTTCTGGTTGTCTCCTCCTCCGTTTCGTCAGCCTTATCAGCAGAAGAACAAAGGTGGCCATGGTTCTTCCAACTCTTCCAACTCTGGCTATCAGAACAAGTCTCAGAATCAAGCTCCAAAGTCCAATGCTCCTTATCACCGTCCACTCTCAGAGGTGACTTGCAACAAATGTCAGCAGAAAGGTCACTATGCTAACAAGTGCTTCAACCAGAGGCGTCTTCCTCCTCCTCCTCCTGTCAGATCTTCCAGCAATGCTACTGAGGATATAGACCTTGGAGTTACCCTCCAGGAGGGCCGGGTTATTCTAAGGGTCATTGCCAGAAGCCCGGAGCGAAGTGTCAAGATAATGGGCCAGAGATGGGCTGAGACCCGGACATGGCTTAAAGCCTGTAGTTACAATTATTGTTATAGTAGGCTTGTAGTATAAGGCAAGTATTGTTCAGAGCCCGAGCCGGACGCTCTTATGAGCCGGCCGAGACTCTAAGGGCTGCTGGGCGTCAGCCTCCCTATATAAAGGGAGGACCCGGCATCGGTTTAAGGGCGACAACAACCTCATCGAGAACCGGGCATAGCTGTTTAGCTCCCTGGCGATCGTAACCCTAATCAATAACACCCCGAACTAGACGTAGGCTTTTACCTTCACCGTAAGGGGCCGAACCAGTATAAACCCTCGTGTTCCTTGTCCCGCATAACCTCTTCAAGCTTCCTAGTTGCGATGGCTCCACGACTAAGTCCTAGCTCAAGGACATCTGCCGTGACAATTCCACGACAGTTGGCGCCCACCGTGGGGCTGGCGCACGGTGGATTTGAGTTCTTGAAGGGCAGCTTCGAAGGGCTCAAGGGATACGCCGTAGGCCGGATGACCAAGAGTCGTCGCGGCAAGCTCTACATCGACGATGAGGAATGGGGCCCTGACGCCGGCTCAATTGAGTACGGGTACCGGGTCCCCTTTGGCGGAATTCATGTCTTCATTGGCAAGATCGGCGAGCCGGGTCCCGAGCCGGAACTCTGCGCCGATCTCATCGAAACGGCTCAGCGCGCAAGACCCGCCCGGGCCCGGCCTGCCTTAAGGCGTGCCTTTGTGGGATGCATCCATGAAGGGCCCTCTGATCCATCCGGGTCCGGTGATGAGGCGGCCGCCGGCTCTGACGGCGAGTCGGCCACTGATGAGTCAAACTCTTTGTACCAACTTCAAGATGGCAGGCTCATAGGTTGTTCCGACGGTGATAGTATTCCGGATCTTTTCGAGCCGCCAAGTCAGGTTGGAGTTTTTATGGCTGGTGCGCAGCCTGTTCAGAACCCTGCTGCTGGAGCAGGAAACCCGGTGCCTTCTCCGGCTCAGGTGTTGATGGATCTCACGAACAAGATGACGGCCCTGTTAACCGCCACGGTTGACCCGGCGGATCAAGCCCAGCATGATGCGGAGGTGGCACAGTTGAAATTGGATCTGATAAAGGCTAAAGAGGATCTTGCAGCGGAAGGGATCAGGCTGGCTGCGGAGCGGGCGGCTCTCGACGCCCGGACTCAGTTGATTCAGGCGCAGTCCTTACAACTCACGATGGATCAGAATGCGGCCAACGAGGTCATGAGAAGGAGGCATCGGAAGGCCCAGTCTCGACTCCCGCCGGTTTACGATCCACGCAATCTCTTCAACACGCCGGGTGCAGGATCCAGTAACCCGCCAGGGGTCATAGCACCCGGGTCTGGACCCCTTATTCAGCCACGAGTGATGGGGCCTCCCCAGGCGCCCCCTGCCCCGCCTCAGTATGTGCCAATACCCCCGGGTCATTATAATAACCCGCTAGAGAACATGGTTGCTGCGGCAGCACGGCTGGCGGCTCTCCCAGTTGACGGCGACTCCCCGACGGCTATTGAAACCCGCCGGGTCAGGGAACTGCTTCAGACAGCACTGGCGCAGCAAGAGGCGTACTCCTACAGCCGGGACAGGATCCACTCAACCCCTCGACCAGGCCAGAGCCCGAGTTATAGCCGGCACATGATCTCAGCGACCGGCTCAAGTAACGTCCGACGCCATGACCCGCCCCCTGGTCATGGCCCGGCTCATAATGGAGCCTTCTATGCAACAGACCAAGCGCGGCGAGAGGCGGAGCAGGCGCCTCAATTGACGGCTTACCAGACCCCCCCCCCCCCGGCGTATCCAACGATGTCCGTTGATGTGGGAATTTCTACTAGGACCGGAGGTGTCCCTTGTTTGGTACCAGCCATCCGTAATGAACGTCTGCCTAAGGACTTCAAGGGCACCAGGAAGGTGCCTAACTATACAGCGGACTTACAGCCTGCAGCCTGGATTGAGAGTTATGAGATGGCTATGGAATTGCTGGAGGTCAGTGAGGCAGCCATGGCCAAGTATTTTACCATGATGTTAGATGGAACTGCCCGCACGTGGTTGAAAGGGTTACCACCGAACTCCATTGGGTCCTTGGGCTGAGCTGAAAGCCCGGTTCATTCAAAACTTCAAAGATACCTGCAGGCAGTCTATGTCAATTGTGGATTTGACTAACTGTAAGCAGCAGGAGGGTGAGTCCAACGACCCATTGGGTTCGCCGGGTCAAGGAGATCATACATTCATCAGATAAGATGGATGCCGGCTCTGCAGTCTTAATGTTGGAACAGAACTGTCGCTTTGTGCCCCTTAAGATGAAGCTTGGGCGGCTCAAGCGCGACTGCACCGATATGGGTACCCTAATGGCGGCTCTTGTCAAGTACGCCGATTCCGATGGTACCAAGGATCCCCCTTCAGATGATGAAAGGGCAGGGAAGGGAAAGAAGAATGGCAACGGCAAGGGTCCTCAGTTTAACCCGGGGAACCAAGGAGGAGGCAAGCGTAAGGCCGATGGCAGCCTAGAGTTTGTAGCCAACACCAACTCTCAAGGTAATAACCAGCGACGCAAGGGGAGGCCCCCTCCCCGAGGCGGTGGGTCAGGACCTTCTCTGGAGCAGCTGTTGAACGAACCTTGTCCGAGACACGGCTCTAGAGAGAAGCCAGCGACTCATCTGTGGAAGGATTGTGCTATCATGAAGGCCTTTAAAAACTACAATGGTCCGGGTGGCGGCTCAGGCGTCGGCGGCTCAGGCGCCGGCGGCTTTCATGGCCCGGGCGGCGGTTCAAATTCCGGTCCTCAGAACGGTCAAGGGGGCTTTAGTCAACAGTCCGGTCAGGGTCACCAACAGCAGCAGGGGGGCTATCAGACCAACCCGAAACAGCTTAGCGGTGGACAGTATCACGTGTTCACCACTAGTTTGTGCAAACGAGACGAGAAGCTTCACAAGAGGGCTGTTAATGCTGTTGAGCCGGCGGTTCCACGCTACTTACGGTGGTCTGAGCAGCCCATAGTGTGGAGTAGGGAGGATCACCCCCCCGGGTGGATAACCCGGGCCACCTGGCCTTAGTGGTGGCTCCTCAGGTGGGAGGCTATAAGTTCACAAAGGTACTCATGGATGGAGGCAGCAGTATCAACATCCTCTATTATGAGACTTTCCGTCGTATGGGGCTAGTCGATAAGAACCTCAGTCAGTCAAATACTATCTTCCATGGTGTGGTACCCGGTAAGTCGGCTTATCCAGTCGGCAAGATCGAACTGGAAGTGGCTTTTGGTGATGAGAACAACTACAGGGTGGAGAAGTTGACCTTTGAGGTGGTCAAGATAAGAAGTCCATACCACGCTATATTTGGACGGCCGGCTTACGCCAAGTTCATGGCACGGCCGTGTTATGTGTACTTACAGCTCAAGATGCCGGGTCACAATGGGACCATTACGGTTCACGGCAGCCGGAAAGTGGCTCTGGAGTGTGAGGAAGGTGACGCAGCTTATGCAGAGTCTGTTTGCGCCACAGAAGAGTTGAAATTTTATAAAGACAATGTTGACCCAACAGATATGACCTCTCTGAAAAAGCCAACCACAGAGAATGAACCAGCAATGAAATTTAAATCAGCTGATGAGACTAAACTTGTTGATTTTGTTCCAGGTGACTCGTCTCAGCAGTTTAGCATCAGTGCAAATCTGGACCCGAAATAGGAAAGCGCGCTCATCGAGTTCATCCGTGAGAATAGGGACATCTTCGCGTGGAAACCTTCTGACATGCCAGGTGTACCTAGAGAACTCGCTGAGCACACTCTCAATATTGATCCAAAATTTAAGCCGGTCAGACAGTTCCTTCGACGGTTTAACGAAGAGAGGCGGAAAGCTATTGGTGAAGAAGTGGCCCGGCTCTTGGCGGCCGGGTTCATTGTTGAGGTTTTTCACCCGGAGTGGTTGGCTAACCCGGTGCTCGTACTCAAGAAGAACGGCACCTGGCGGATGTGTGTGGACTACACGGACTTGAACAAGGCGTGTCCGGCTGATCCTTTTGCTCTCCCCCGTATTGATCAAATCATTGATGCTACGGCAGGTTGTGCACGCTTAAGTTTCTTGGATGCCTATTCCGGGTATCATCAGATTAAGATGGCAGTTAAGGACCAGGAGAAGACGGCGTTCATCACTCCCTTTGGAGACTTCTGCTATGTGTCTATGCCTTTTGGACTCAAGTGTGCACAGGCGACTTACCAGCGTTGTGTGCAGAATTGTCTTCATAAACAGATCGGGCGCAATGTTCACGCTTACGTGGATGATATTGTGGTTAAATCCATCAAGGAGGAAACCCTGATAGATGACTTAAGGGAAACCTTCGATAATCTCCGGGTCTACAAGATGATGCTTAACCCGGCCAAGTGTGTTTTTGGTGTTCCTGCAGGCAAACTATTGGGCTTCTTGGTTTCTGACAGAGGCATTGAGGCTAACCCGGAGAAGATCAAGGCTATCACCTCCCTAGCTAAGCCGGCATGTATAAATGACGTTCAGCGTTTGGCGGGTCGCATCGCTGCTTTAAGCCGGTTTATAAGCCGTTTGGGTGAGAAGGCTATGCCCCTATATCAGTTGATGAAGAAGACTGATAACTTTATCTGGAATGATGCAGCTAATACCGCTTTTGAGGATTTGAAAAAGCAACTGGCAGAGCCCCCCGTCCTTGCTGCTCCGATTGATAAGGAGCCCTTGCTACTATATGTAGCGGCAAATGCACGAGCTGTCAGCGTGGCTATTGTTGTGGAGCGCAAGGAGGCGGGTAAGGAGCATCCGGTTCAGCGGCCGGTTTATTATGTCAGCGAGGTGCTCATTGAGTCCAAGCAGCGGTACCCGCATTGGCAGAAGCTCATATACGGTGTGTTCATGGCGAGCCGGAAGCTCAAACATTATTTTCAGGGTCATCCCATCACTGTGGTCAGTTCTGCCCCCCTTGGTGATATTATCCAGAACAGAGAGGCTACAGGGAGAATTGCTAAGTGGGCTATAGAACTTGGACCTCATGGCCTCAAATATGTGCCACGCACTGCTGTTAAATCTCAGGCTTTGGTGGATTTCATCAATGATTGGACGGAGTCTCAAGTGCCTGAGCAAAAGCCGGATAACACTTATTGGACTATCCACTTCGACGGGTCCAGACAGTTGGAGGGCTCGGGGGCTGGTGTTGTATTGGCTTCCCCAAAGGGTGACAAGTTCCATTACGTGCTACGGTTGATGTTTCCTTGCACTAACAATGCGGCTGAATACGAAGCTTTGCTCCACGGTCTTCGGGTGGCTAAGGAGATGAGCTTAAGCCGGGTAAGGTGCTTTGGGGACTCAGATTTGGTGGCTCAACAAGTGTCAGGCACCTGGGATTCTAAGGATCCTCTCATGGCGGCTTATCGTCGCGAGGTTGATGCCATTGCTGGGCACTTTCAGGGATACCAAGTGGAGCACATTGATCGCAGGAAAAACGAGGCGGCTGATGCTTTAAGCCGGTTAGGCTCTCAGCGAAAGCCGGTGCCGCCTAACACTTTCTTGGATGTCTTGTATAACCCCTCGGTTAAGTTGCCTACAGAAGAGGACTTGGCTATCCCTGACCCGGAGGCACGACTGGTGGCGGCTCTTCATGTCATACCAGACTGGACAATGCCATATTTGGCTTATATAACCCGGGGAGAGTTGCCTGAGGATGAAACTCTGGCCAGGCAAGTAACCCGGCGGGCTAAGTCAATGGTTGTCATTGATGGCGAGTTACATCATCGCAGTGTTTCAGGGGCGTTTCAGCGTTGTATCTCCCCTGAGGAAGGTCAAGAGATCTTGCGCGAGATCCATGAAGGGGATTGTGGCCATCATGCCGGTTCAAAATCTCTTGTAGCCAAGGCTTTCCGTCATGGTTTTTATTGGCTGACGGCTCACGCTGATGCAGAGGACTTGGTCCGTAAGTGCGAGGGTTGCCAAAGGTTCTCACGACGGGCTCATGTGCCGGCTCAGGAGTTGAGGATGATCCCAATCACTTGGCCCTTTGCGGTCTGGGGGCTTGATATGGTTGGGCCTTTTAAACGATCCAAGGATAAGAAGACCCACCTCTTGGTGGCCGTTGACAAATTCACGAAGTGGGTGGAGGCTGAGCCAGTTAGCAAGTGCGATGCAGCCACGGCGGTTCAATTTATGAAAAAGGTGATTTTCCGCTTCGGCTTTCCGCACAGCATCATAACTGACAATGGCACCAATTTATCCAAGGGCGCTATGGAAGAATTTTGTCAACGGGAGCATATCCGACTTGATGTTTCCTCAGTGGCTCATCCCCAATCCAATGGTCAAGCTGAGAGAGCTAACCAGGAGATTCTGAAGGGCATCAAACCCCGGCTTTTGGTCCCTTTGCAACGGACGCCGGGTTGTTGGGTGGAGGAGCTGCCCTCCGTCTTATGGAGCATCAACACTACTCCTAACAGGTCTACTGGCTTCACGCCTTTCTTCATGGTTTATGGAGCAGAAGCAGTCCTCCCCAGCGACATCCGTCATGATTCGCCTCGTGTGGCGGCTTATGTTGAGACGGATAATGAACAGGCGCGCCAAGATGCTCTGGACTTGTTGGACGAACAACGTGATGTGGCGGCAGCCCGTTCAGCGATTTACCAACAAGACCTGCGCCGTTATCATAGCCGCCGGGTCAAATCTCGGGTCTTCCAGGAAGGCGACCTTGTGCTCCGGCTCATCCAGGATCAGACTGATGCACACAAGTTATCCCCACCTTGGGAAGGGCCCTTTGTGGTCAGTAAGAACTTGCACAACGGGTCATATTATCTCATTGATATTCGGGAACATAAGGATTCGCGTAAATCTGAGGAGGAGACCCGTCGGCCATGGAATATAGCTCAGCTTCGGCCTTACTACACTTGAGCTGCCGGCTCTCGTGGTGTACATATTTATCTCAGACATGTATATATTATGATAAGCAATAAAGCAGGACCTCTGTCCTTTTTTCTCCTCCAATTATGTGTGTGTCATTTTTACATACTAATTTGAAAGGAGGATCCGGCTTATGATCGTATTCGAGTCTAGCCGTAAGCAGTAAGGTCACTTGGGGGCTTCCTGTTCAAACATGGGTCGTATTCGAACCAAAGAGAACATAGCTGTCGATACCCATTTGATTGGCAAAGTGCCGAGCTCATTGGGAGGTTGCCTTTGGTCATATTTGAATCATAGTGTAACCCCTCTGAGAACCGACGCGGATCGTATTCGAATCAGCGTCGTTAAACAATTTTCAAAGTCACTTGGGGGCTTCCTGTTCAAACGTGGGTCGTACTCGAACCAAAGAGAACATAGCTGTCGATACCCTTTTGATTGGCATCGCCACACCCACTGGGGGCTATATGATCGCATCCGAATCTTAGCTTAACCCCTTTGGACCGGGTTTCTGGTCGTATTCGAACCGGAAGCCCCAAGTTTTTATATTTTATTACAAGTCTACTCTGATCGTGTCAAAGTATGTACCGCCGGGTCTCCCTTGCCGGCTTAATTTTGGTTTATTTTTGTTCGTTGAACATCATGGATGTCATCAAGACAGGTAAATTCGAGTTAAAGTACCAACCAAGCTACCCGGGTTATTTAAACCGGAGGTATGCTTACAGGCCGTTGAGTGTGTTATCACGGCTATGATCAGAGTATAGTTAATGACCAGTCTTTTTTGGTTCGTACTCCGGGTTATCCATTTCAAACACCTGATTCTCGGGGCGGTAAGCCGCCTTGGGATTTGTGATTTGCCTTTCTATGCAGACACTTGAAGGTACTTTTTAAGGTTGAGAAGGACAAAGGCATAATTATGACCCGGAGGAGCACCAAAAGAATAACTTCAAGGGGTTTCAGCATTCATTACGTGCACGATGGCACGGCAGAGATAAATTGTTGCACTTATTCTATTACAAAAATCCTTCAAAGACTCAAGGGTGGAGCGTTGTTCGGTGAACCGCCAGCCGCTTTATGACGCCTGCTGAGTTGAAGTCCCCGGCTCGTCTTCTGCTCCGGCTGATCCCAAGACCTCGAAGGTTGACGACTTCCAGTCGATGCCGCTGAGAGCTTCGAACTGGGCCTCTTCGTCAATTAACCCGGCCGGGTCAATCTCGGGGGCGAAGGTGTGCTGGCGAGCCGGAGGAATCAGACTAAGAGCTTCATAGCGAGGGGTTGGAATCCTCTGATTCTCCGCGTTGTACCCCGGCTGATACTTGGTTAAGTCGGTGTCGTTCCCAATGATGGTGGCCACCGGGCGTACAGCCTTCACACATGCCGCGAAGTCCTTCTGGTCAAAGGCGGAGCCGTCTTCCTTCAGGCTTGGGTAACCCAGGGCGATGTCTGCCGGGTCTAGCTCCGGCAGGAAGGCTTTGGCCCAGCTCAGCGCGGCAATTGCTCCGGATCTTGCGGAGGCTCGGCGTAGCTCCTGGATCCGATGTGGCAGAACAGCGAGCCGGCGCAGGACTTCAGCCAGATGGGTTGGCACCTCGTTGGATAGGGCCACCACAGCTAAGGCGCGCTGTGACCCGGTGTAGAGTTGCTCCACCAGGGTGTACACGGCCTTTAACTTGGTGACCACGCTCTGGTTGAGGTTGGCACTCCTGGGACCTGTTTAATAAAGGTCAGATAAGCCGGTGACAAGGATGAATCATAACATATACAGACTTGATGAAAGCCGGCGAGGCGACTTACCGAAGATAGCGGACACCATTTGGGAAACCTGGCGCTTTAGGCCGGAGAGCTCAGCGGTCTTCTCAGTGAGGGCCTTCTCCGCCTGTTCTGCCCGGGTCACCAGTGCGGCTTTCTCCTCAGCCCAGGCCTTCCGCTCAGCATCGAATTCGGTCTTCAGTTTCTCCTGAGCGGCGATGCTGGAGACAAACTTGGCGTTGGCCTTCCGGGTCTCCATCTCTTGTGTCTTTAGCCGGCTCTTGAGATCCGCAAGGTCCGACTCAAATTTCTTGCCAGCAGCCTGCATATATTTCCGAGTTATTAACAGTCATTGTATAAGTCCCAAGCACTTTCCAAGCAAAGACACTTGGCACTTGGGGGCTAATGCATATTGAACGTCTCCATCTATGTACTGCCGGTTCAGTTAAGTAAGCCGGAATCTAAGTCTACAGCATATTCAAGTATAAGTTATAGACTTGGGGGCTAGCATGACAAGGATCACTATGCAGAAAGTAAGAAGACAGCAGAAGGTTACCTCAGATTTTTGTTGGATCTGGTTGACCATGGCAATCTTGGCGTCCCGGCTCTTGTGAACTTGGCTGATATAGCCTGAGACGAGCTCTCCAATGCTTAAGTCGATGTAGCTGGAGAGGTCCAGATTCACCCGGTGGGGTTGCAGCAACTCCCCCTTGGCGGAGCATTTGGCCAGCGCGGTCGGCCTCCCCGGCTCAACATACTCCGTCCGGGTAATTACCACGTCCGGGTCGTTAGCTGGTGGGGCTGAGCCGGAGGCCTCCGGGTTAGCTGATGCTTCGATCGTTGTCTTGGTGGTCGGGGCAGGGGCTTCAGGCGCCGTGTCCATGGGAATGGTGGCTTCGACGACGGAGGCGGCTGGCGGCTCTTGAGCTGTCGTCTCCGGCTCAGGCAAGTCTGGCACTCCGGCTGACCTGGTCTTCTTTGCTCTTTTGGTGAGCTTTGCCTGGGCACTGGAAAGACAGAAGTGTTAGGTATACAAAGAGTAAGTACAGACAGATAATGTAAGGAGATTATTATTACCCGGGTGCAGTTTTGAAGGCCGGCAGACTTGACTGCATGGAGTCACCCGAGGAGGGGGAGGTCTCCTGGTAATTGGAGTCAGAAGAGTTGAGTGGCTGACGGATGACACCCGCCAACGGATGAAAAGGGTACAGGTGAGAAAAAACCTCGGTACGACGCTTCCTTGTTGCGTCGGGTAACCCGGCGGAGAGGTCGGCGTCCTTGCGGACCCGGGTGTGACGCCGGCTTTCATGGACCTGTTGCTTCAAAAGAAATTGAGGGTCTTGATGAGCTAATGGATGAGAAAAGCTTACTTTCCGGGTTACTCTTCGGGCTTTCAGCTGCGGCAAAGGCTCCGAGTCGGAGGAAAGTGATGTTACCTCTTCAATCACCGGGTTACTGGCGCCGGTGTCATCCTGCTAATAAGCAAAATGTTGATAAGGCGGACAGCAGCAAAACGACAAATATGGCAAGAGTTTAAAGGTTTAAGGGTTACCTCTGACTCGGAGCTGTCGCTTAATTGCAGCAGTTCCGAAGCAGTGGGTCTGCTTCCCTTTTTACGAGGGGCGGTTTTCTTGGCGGCTTTCTTCGCCTTCCTCGCCTGCTTGGCCGCCTCATGGTCATACTTGACCCGCCAGAACTTGTCATCAGCCTGAGAAATATAGTAATGAACTCTTAAAATGGTTCAGAGCAAGGTGACATGTAAAAGAAGTGGAAAGGTTAAAGTCAGCGGCTTACCGCTGGGGCTGGATTGGTCTTGCAGAACGGGGCTAGCCCGGTTCTTCCACAGTCTGCCAGGCTCTCGTTTAACAGAGCCTTGGTTTCTTCTTCGGCAACGTCTTCTGGAAGATCATTGCGACTGTGCCTCTACGGGTCATCCTTTCGCCCGGTGTACTCACACATTAAGCCGGGGCGGCGGCTTAATGGGATCACCCGCCATGAGATCCAGACCCGGACTAGATCAATTCCGTTTAGACCGTTGCCTAGCAGGGCCTTGATCTTGTTGATCGTTGGAAGCAGGGGCTGGCGTTCCGCGGCAGTCAATTTGTCGGATAGTGGATGAGTCGGCTCCAGGCGCATTGGGCGAAAGCCGGGCAGCGGATTCTCGTTAGCCGGGGATGTATCTTGGCAGTAGAACCAAGTCATATTCCAGTCCTTAGGGTGGCTCGGCGGCTCTGCGTAAGGGAACAAACAGTCCCTACGTCGCTGGATGGAGATGCCGCCTAACTCTAGACTTGGCCCGTTGGCGCACTCATTTTGGCGGTTCAAATAAAACAGCTCTCTGAAGAGCAGCAGACTCGGCTCCTCTCCAAGATATACTTCACAAAAGACTTGGAAGTTGCAGATGTTGGATATGGAATTGGGTCCTATATCCTGAGGCCGGAGGTCAAAGAAGTTGAGCACGTCCCGGAAGAATTTTGAGTTGGGCGGTGCGAAGCCCCGGCTCATATGGTCCGCAAAGATCACTACCTCCCCGTCCCTCGGCTGTGGTCTTTCTTCTGACGGGTTAGGGGCACGGTAGGACATCACTTCCTTCTTGGGCAGATATCCGGACTTAACGAAGTTGGCCAAGGTCTCGTCAGTGACGTTGGATCTCATCCAGTTGCAAGTGATAGGAGCCTTGGGAGGCATGGTGAAGGTTGGTGGTCTATAATAAAGAGAAAAGTATCCGGGTCAATTATAAGCCGGGGATCTATTGTTCAAACTAAGGTGGCGGCTTATGAAGGGGACTAATGATATGTATTCAGATATGGTGGGTTATCTAAGCCGTAGGAGCGTTCAGAATAAGTTGGTCATCTACGGATTTCTACAGTTAAGCCGGAAGAGTCTACAGAGCATGGTTCTCCTTAAACCAGAAAGTTCTACGGCGCGTGTTTGCTTTAAGCCGGACATGTAAGCCGCCGAGATTCAATGGTTGCAGTTTTCACTAAGTGTGGTAAAACAGGTTTCACATACTACCGTAACTTTTTTGGATCAAAATAGTCGGAGCAGAGAAAATTTTCTAGACCTAAAAAACAGAGGCAGGAGAAGTTCTTGAGGTTGAACACAGTTCTTATGCAGTAAAAAGAGGATTTCTTGCAGATGAAATGGGTTTCAAACATCTACCGCAGTGGTTCTACGCAAGGTTAAAGATCAACCAACTACAGTGGTGACAAGGACTACCGGGTTTGTGGGCAACGGTGACGAACACGAAGAACGGAAGGAACCCTACCACAGATCTGTTCTAACAGGGCAGAGAAGACTCACCGGAGTTGAGGAAGAGCGGAGGTCGCCGCCGTTATCTGGTCCGAGTCAGGGTGATGCAGCGGCCGGGTTGATGAAGATCAGGGGCGCGACGGCGGCGGCAGTGGCGGAGCTCGGGCAGAGAAGCGACAGCGCGAGGAAGAAGAAGGAGAGTGTGAGAAGAGAGCGTTGGGCCGGCCTATTTATAAGGCAGGGTCATAAGTGGGCGCGGGATTCAAGGAGGCCACGACGTGGTTATCTCCCCCTCACGGCGCCTCGATTTTCGGAATGACAGTAAAGGCAAAGATCCGTTGCGGATCTGGCGGAGTAAAAAACGGACTTAATGGAGGATGACGTCACGGCGGATTATCCGGAGTCCAGAGGATGACGTCACTCCGGGTTATGACCTTCACATGAATGGTAAGCTGGAGATTTTTTCTGCAGAGTTGAAGATTGACCCGAGCCGGCTCAAGTCAATCTGGGGCCTAATGCTGAGGATATAGACCTTGGAGTTACCCGCCAGGAGGGCCGGGTTATTCTAAGGGTCATTGCCAGAAGCCCGGAGCGAAGTGTCAAGATAATGGGCCAGAGATGGGCTGAGACCCGGACATGGCTTAAAGCCTGTAGTTACAATTATTGTTATAGTAGGCTTGTAGTATAAGGCAAGTATTGTTCAGAGCCCGAGCCGGACGCTCTTATGAGCCGGCCGAGACTCTAAGGGCTGCTGGGCGTCAGCCTCCCTATATAAAGGGAGGACCCGGCAGCGGTTTAAGGGCGACAACAACCTCATCGAGAACCGGGCATAGCTGTTTAGCTCCCTGGCGATCGTAACCCTAATCAATAACACCCCGAACTGGACATAGGCTTTTACCTTCACCGTAAGGGGCCGAACCAGTATAAACCCTCGTGTTCCTTGTCCCGCATAACCTCTTCAAGCTTCCTAGTTGCGATGGCTCCACGACTAAGTCCTAGCTCAAGGACATCTGCCATGACTTGCAACAAATGTCAGCAGAAAGGTCACTATGCTAACAAGTGCTTCAACCAGAGGCGTCTTCCTCCTCCTCCTGTCAGATCTTCCAGCAATGCAGTGGTCAAGCATAATCCAAAGTCTGCAAAGGTGAACATGATGAATGCAGCTCAAGCGGAGGAATCTACTGATGTGATAATGGGTAATCTCTCAGTTAACGATATTCCTGCAAAAGTTCTTTTTGATACTGGTGCATCTCTTTCTTTCATTTCAAGACCTTTTGTTGCCAAGCATGAATTTGTGACGGAAAAGATCCCTATCCCGTTGAAGGTTGTGTCTCCGGGCAAACAAATGACATCTAATAATTGTGTCCCGGATGTTTCCATCAAGATGGGCGACTATATATTCCAGTCTTCACCAGTTATTCTTGGTGACTCGGATATTGATCTTATTCTCGGGATGGACTGGCTTTCTAAGCACAAGGCTCAACTTGATTGTGCTGCCAGGGAAATTCAATTGACACACTCGTCTGAGGATGTGATTATTTATGCCGCTCGTGATGAAACCATTCGGTTTTTCTCTCTCAATGAGAAGGGCGAATTGAATGCCATCTCTCAAATTCCAGTCGTTTGTGAGTATCAAGATGTCTTTCCAGAAGAGCTTCCGGGTATGCCTCCGCACCGGCCAGTTGAGTTCGTTATCGAACTAGAGCCTGGCACTGAACCCGTTTGCAAGCGTCCATACAAGCTTGGACCCAACGAGCTGAAGGAATTGAAGAAGCAGCTCGATGAACAAGAACGTCTGGGTTTGATCAGACCGAGTTCTTCTCCATGGGGTTGTGGTGTTCTTTTTGTCAAGAAGAAGGATGGCACGGACCGACTTTGTGTCGACTACCGTCCATTGAACAAGAAGACAATCAAGAACAAGTATCCACTTCCCAACATCAATGAGCTATTTGAGCAACTCAAAGGTGCTAAAGTATTCTCGAAGCTTGACCTTCGTATGGGTTATCATCAGATTCGCATTCGTGAAGAAGATATTCCCAAGACAGCATTCAGAACAAGCTTTGGTTCTTATGAATATACTGTCGTGTCTTTCGGCCTTGTCAATGCTCCTCCAGTGTTCTCTCGGATGATGAATTTCATCTTCAACCCCTATACCAATGAATTCGTTCTGGTGTATCTCGATGATATCTTGGTCTTCTCCAAGAATAAGCAGGATCATGCCAAACATTTGCGATTGGTGCTCGACAAGCTCAGAGAGTATCAATTCTATGCGAAGTTCTCCAAATGTGAGTTTTGGCTCGATGAAGTTCTTTTTCTTGGTCACATCATCTCTGCCAAGGGCATCGCTGTTAACCCCGAGAAGGTGTCCGCAGTTGTGGATTGGGAACCTCCTCAAAATGTCAAGCAGCTCCGCAGTTTTCTGGGTCTTGCAAGCTATTGTCGAAGATTCGTTGAGAATTTCTCCAAGATTGCAAAGCCTCTTTCCAACCTCCTACAGAAGCATGTGAAATATGTCTGGTCTCCTGAGTGTGACGTTGCTTTCAACACTCTCAAAGAGAAACTAGTCACAGCTCCTGTCTTGACTCCTCCTGATGAATCCAAGCCGTATGAAGTTTTCTGTGATGCTTCTCTCCAAGGTCTCGGTGATGTGTTAATGCAAGAGAAGAAAGTTGTGGCCTATACCTCTCGTCAGTTGAAGCCCAACGAGAAGAACTACCCACTCACGATCTTGAGTTGGCGGCAGTTGTCCATGCATTAATAACGTGGAGACACCTCTTGTTGGGAAGACAAGTGGACATTTTCACTGATCACAAGAGTCTCAAGTACATCTTCACTCAGCCCAACCTCAACCTCAGGCAGACTCGATGGGTCGAAATGATTCAAGAGTACAATCCGAGTATCGAATATACTCCAGGCAAGGCCAATGTCATTGCAGATGCTTTAAGCAGGAAGGCTTATTGCAACAGCTTAATCCTCAAGCCTTTCCAACCGGATCTTTGTGAAGCTTTCCGCAAGCTGAATCTCCAAGTTGTTCCTCAAGGCTTTCTTGCCAACCTCATAGTCTCTCCTACTTTGGAAGATCAAATTCGTGAGGCACAACTCCTTGATGCCATGGTGAAGAAGGTGAAACGTGGTATCGATAAGGGTCTTTCCAAATACAAGTGCTATCGCATTGATGACAGAGACACCTTATTCTTCGAGGACCGGATTGTGGTTCCTAAAGGTGATCTAAGGAAAGTCATAATGAACGAGGCGCACAATTCTCTTCTTTCCATTCATCCTGGAAGTACGAAGATGTATCATGACCTCAAGCAGTCATATTGGTGGACTCGAATGAAGCGAGAAATTGCTCAATTCGTGAATGAATGTGATGTCTGCCGAAGAGTGAAAGCAGAACACCAACGACCAGCTGGTCTCCTCCAACCTCTTGCTATCCCAGAATGGAAGTTTGATCATATCGAAATGGACTTCGTGACTGGATTTCCCAAGTCCAAGCGCGGAAATGATGCTATCTTCGTTGTCATTGACAAGCTTTCTAAAGTGGCTCATTTCCTTCCAATCAAAGAATCCATCACAGCAGCTCAGCTGGCAGAGCTTTACACCTCCAGAATTGTCTCCTTGCACGGCATTCCACAATTGATTTCTTCAGATCGTGGAAGCATCTTCACCTCTAAGTTCTGGGACTCCTTCCAGAAGGCCATGGGCACTAACATTCGTTTCAGCACAGCTTTCCATCCTCAAACTAGTGGCCAAGTCGAGCGAGTCAATCAAATTCTTGAAGATATGCTCAGGGCTTGTGTCATTTCCTTTGGCATGAAATGGGAAGATTGTCTTCCATATGCTGAATTCTCCTACAACAACAGCTTCCAAGCGAGTTCGGGCAAGGCCCCATTCGAGATTCTCTATGGCAGAAAGTGCCGTACTCCTCTCAATTGGTCAGAGACTGGTGAACGCCAACTTCTTGGCAATGACTTAATCACTGAAGCTGAAGAAATGTGTAAAGTCATCCGTGATAATCTCAAAGCCGCGCAATCGCGCCAGAAGAGTTACTATGATAGTAAGCACCGTGATTTGGCTTTCGAGATCGGAGACCATGTCTACCTCCGCGTCTCTCCAATGAAAGGCACTCGTCGCTTCGGTATCAAAGGGAAGCTTGCCCCTAGATACGTGGGTCCTTTCAAGATCATTGGCAAAAGAGGCGACCTCGCCTATCAACTTGAGCTTCCTTCCAACTTCGCGACCGTGCACGATGTGTTCCACGTGTCACAGCTCCGCAAGTGCTTCAAGACGCCTGAGCGCATGTGACGCCCCCGATTTGACCGTACACTAATCATGCACGCAAATGTGTACGACCAAGATTAGGGACTCACGGGAAGATATCACAACACAACTCTAAAACATAAATAAGTCATACAAGCATCATAATACAAGCCAGGGGCCTCGAGGGCTCGAATACAAGTGCTCGATCATAGACGAGTCAGCGGAAGCAACAATATCTGAGTACAGACATAAGTTAAACAAGTTTTGCCTTAAGAAGGCTAGCACAAAAGTAGCAACGATCGAAGAGGCAAGGCCTCCTGCCTGGGACCTCCTAACTACTCCTGGTCGTCGTCAGCGGCCTGCACGTAGTAGTAGGCACCTCCAGTGCCGTGGGAGTCGTCGTCGACGGTGGCGTCTGGCTCCCGGACTCCAACATCTGGTTGCGACAACCAGATAGAAAGGAAAGGGGGAAAAAGAGGGAGAGAAGCAACCGTGAGTACTCATCCAAAGTACTCGCAAGCAAGGAGCTACACTACATATGCATGGGTATATGTGTAAAGGGGCATATCAGTGGACTGAACTGCAGAATGCCAGAATTAAAAGGGGGATAGCTAGTCCTGTCGAAGACTACGCTTCTGGTCATCTCCATCTTGTAGCATATAGAAGAGAATAGAGTGAAGTCCTCCAAGTAGCATCGCATAGCATAATCCTACCCGGCAATCCCCTCCTCGTCTCCCTGTTAGAGAGCGATCACCGGGTTGTATCTGGCACTTGGAAGGGTGTATTTTATTCAGTATCCAGTTCTAGTTGTCATAAGCTCAAGGTACAACTCCGGGTCGTCCTTTTACCGAGGGACACGGCTATTCGAATAGATAAACTTCCCTGCAGGGGTGCACCACATAACCCAACACGCTCGATCCCAATTGGCCGGACACACTTTTCTGGGTCATGCCCGGCCTCGTAAGATCAACGCGTCGCAGCCCCACCTAAGCACAACAGAGCGGTCAGCACGCCGGTCTAATCCTAAGCGCGCAGGGGTCTGGGCCCATCGCCCTATGCACACCTGCACGTTGCGAACGCGGCCGCGAGCAGACCTAGCAACCCACACGATCACGGCGGTTACGTCAAAGCGGTCCAACACGGCGCGCGCCACTCAGTCGCTGACGTCACGAAGGCTTCGGCTGATACCACGACGCCGGGATACCCATAACTACTCCCGCGTAGATGGCTAGTGCGTATAGACCAAATGGCCAGACTCAGATCAAATACCAAGATCTCGTTAAGCGTGTTAAGTATCCGCGAACGCCGACCAGGGCCAGGCCCACCTCTTACCTAGGCGGTCTCAACCTGCCCTGTCGCTCCGCCACAAAGATCCACTTGCGGGTACTCCTACGAGCCGACCCGACTTTAGTCATCACATGTGTCATGTATATAGTATATAAGTATATACCCGCGATCACCGCCCAGGTGATCACGGCCCGATAGTGTAGCACAGCAGACGGACAAGAATGTAGGGCCACTGATGGAAATCTAGCATCCTATACTAAGCATGTAGGATTGCAGGTAAAGGTATCAACAGTAGTAGCAAGGATAGGCTATGCATCAGAATAGGATATCGAAAAGCAGTAACATGCTACACTACTCTAATGCAAGCAGTATAGAGGAGAGTAGGCGATATCTGGTGATCAAGGGGGGGGGCTTGCCTGGTTGCTCTGGCAAGTAGGAGGGGTCGTCGACTCCGTAGTCGAACTGGGCAGCAGCAGTGTCGGTCTCGTAGTCTACCGGAGAGAAGAGGGGGAAGAAACAGTAAATACAATGCAAACACAAGCATGACGATGCGTGACATGACAGTGAGCGGTGCTAGGGGTGTCCTAACGCGACAGTAGGTGGTACCGGTGAAGGGGGGGAACATCCGGGAAAGTATTCCCGATGTTTTGCGTTTTCGGACAGAAGGACCGGAGGGGGAAAGTTGCGAGTTCGATAGGTTAGGGAGGTGTGGTGGACGCACGGACTGCGTATCCGGATTCGTCTCGTCGTTCTGAGCAACTTTCATATAGAAAACATTTTCATCCGAGTTACGGTTTAAAAGATATGAATTTTCAAAGTTTATTTGAATTTCTGGAATTATTTAATTAACAGAAAAAGGGATATGACGTCAGCATGACGTATGAGTGACGTCAGCGGTCAACAGTCCGGGTTGACTGGTCAAACTGACAAGGGGGACCCACCTGTCATAGACAGTGGGTTAACAGAGGATTAAACTAATTAGTTTTTAGTTAATTAACTACTGGGCCCACCTGTCAGTGAGAGATTAATTAAACTAATTATTTTTATTTATAAAACATTTTCTTTTTTAATTTTTGCGGCGGGGCCCGCATGTCAGTGACTGGGCCTGCCCAGTCAGCAGTTGACTGGGTCAACCCAGTCAACTGGGGCCCGTGGGGGCCACTGGCAGTGACCCAGGGGGTGGCCCCAGGTGTGCCACGTCGGCGGCCGGCGCCGGAGCAACGCCGGCGACCAGACGCACGGCGGCGCGGCTCGGGAGGGGTACGGGTTTCACGTACAGGGGGTCTCCGGGGGCGTGGCTGGGCGCGTTCGACGCGGCTCGACGTCGCGCGTCCAACGGCGGTGGTCGGAGGGGCTGGAACGGCCGGAGACAAGCGCTACGAACTCGCCGGCGGCGAGGAGCTACGGGTGCCCGACGGAAACATATCTACGGCGAGCTAACGAGAAAGCGGAGGGGCTGGGGGGCATCTACAAATGGCGGGGAGTGCAACGGGCTTGACCCCGTGACCATTTGGTCACCGGAGACCCGCCGGCGGCGAGCTCCGCGGCGCGGCGTTCGGGCGCGCGTGGGGGGAAAGCTAGGGAGCGTGGGCGAGCTAGCGGAGTGGGGGAGGAGGTAGAGGAGCTCACCGCGTGGCGCAAGAAAGGCCCGTGGGTGCTTAGAAGCAGCAGGTCGGCGCCGGGGAAGAAGGGGGTCGCCGGCGTCCGAGGTTGAAGGCGAGCTCGGGGAGGCCGATGCAGTGGCTCCGAGCTTCGGCGGAGAGGCGGAGGGGGTGTAGTCGAGGGCGGCGACGTCGTACGACACGGCGAGGTGGCGAGTGGGGCACGGTGGCCGCGTGAACGAGGGGAACGGCGGCGAGCGCGTCGGGCGTGGGGAAGAGGGGGGCGGCGCGGATCCGGGGAGGGAAGGGGAGGCGCGGGGGCCGAGAGGGAGAGCAGGGTGAGTGGGAGAGAGGCCCTAGGGAGCGAGGGGGCCGCTGGCGCCCTTATCCTCTCGCGGGGTTCACCGCCGGCGAGGTGGTGCGGCGGCAGCGCGCCCCTGTTCCGACCGGGTCGGGGGAACAGGGAAGGGGCGAGGGAGGAGGTGGGCTGGGCCGGGGGCGCGGGGGTGCGGCCCAGTTCGGGCCGGGGGGGTTCGGTGCAGATGGGCCACGGGTCCAGTGGGGGGGAAGGCCTGCTCCCCCTTTTTTTTCTTTTCTATGACTGTTTCTGTTTTCTGTTTTCTTTTTATTTGTTTATTTCCTTTTCTGTTTTATTTCATTTAAAGTATTTAGGCATTTTATAAAAAGGAGTTTTCTCCACTATAATTGCCAGTGTATTATTTAGCACCCACAGAACATTTTTGTTTGAGTTTTTGAAAACTTTTATTTTTCACTTTAATTATATTTGAAGTTTGAGCTAGGAGTTTGAAAGGAAGGTGATTCAAATGTGATCAAGCCCTGTTTAGCAACATGATTAGCTTAATCACAGGGGGTTACTCTAGCATGATTCTCAGGGTGTTACAGCGCACTATCGACTTCGAAGAGATTGACCTCCAAGAAGATTTGTCTTATCATGAGCACCCCGTTGCTATTCTTGAAGAAACTGAGCGCAAGACTCGCAACAAGTCAATCAAATTCCTGAAAGTGAAGTGGTCGCACCATTCCGACCGAGAAGCCACCTGGGAACGCGAGGACCATCTTCGTTCCGAATATCCGGAGTTCTTTCAGTCCTAGATCTCGTGACGAGATCCTCTCGTAGTGGTGGAATGTTGTAACACCCCGCATGTAACTTGCCATATTTGTAACTCCGACTCTTGCCATTTCCGGCTATGTGTTATGATTTTCCCTCCGTTGTCGGGTTTTGTCTTTCGTTTTGTTTTTTTGTCATGTCATGCATTTCATATCATGTCATCATGTGCTTTGCATTCGCATACGTGTTCGTCTCATACATCCGAGCATTTTCCCCGTTGTCCGTTTTGCAATCCGGCGCTCCTATCTCCTCCGGTGCACCCCTCTTGTTTTCTTTCGTGTGCGTGTGTCAAACTTTCTCGGAATGGACTGAGGCTTGTCAAGTGGCCTTAATATACCACCCGGAGACTACTGGTCAAGTTTCGTTCCATTCGGAGGTCGTTTGGTACTCCAACGGTTAACCGGGCATCCGCAAAGTCCATTTGAGTGTCCAGCAAAAACCCCCTCAAAAACCAGCCCAATACCCACCAAACTCTCTTCCATGCTCTAGGTCGTTCGATCACGATCGTGTGGGCGAAAACCGCACCTCATTTGGAGCCTCCTAGCTCCCTCTACCTATTTATATGTGGACATCCCGAAAAACGGAATCGCAGACGAAACCCTAGCTTCTCCACCGCGCGCCGCCGGACGCGTCCACTCCGCCCACCGCCGCCACGTGTCGCGCTGCCGCCGCCGCCGCCGAGGCCCGCCGGCCCACCCGCGGCCCTCCCGGCCCTTACCCGCGCCGCCCCGCCGCCTCCGCCGCCGGTTCCCTTCGCCGCCTGCCGCCGCGGGACGCCGCCCGCCGGGCCCTGCTTCGCCGCCGTTCGCCGACTCCGGCCGCCGCCTCCACGCCGGCTCCGGCGAGCCACCGCGGGCGACCCGCCGGCCTCCTCCTCCCACGAGCGCCCGCCGCCGCCGCCTCCTTCCCTCTCCTCCGGCCACCGCCGGCGAGGCCGAGGACGAGCCCGAGCCCGAGCTCCTTGAGCTCCTGTAGCTTCCCCGATCCAGATCTCGTGAGCGTTGACCTTCTCGCCCTTCCTTTTTTTCTCCAAGTCCTGGAAAATCTACAGCAAGTGCCTTTGTTCGTATAGCTATAACTCCGTGCATGTAGCTCCGATTCGCGCGTGTAATATATCAAATTGATCGCCCCGTGATGCTCCTCATTTTGTTCAATTGCACCATGTTCATTAGAGGTCATATTGATGCCCAAATCTCTGTTGGAAGAGGGCTAGTTGCTGTTATTCTCTGGTTCTTGACAGAACTTGGAGATTTGTCATTTTTGTATCATTAAATCTGTGCATCTTTTGAGCATGAGCTCTACATGTGTTTTGAAGTATGCCATGCCATCGTTACATTGGTGTAGTTCATGTATTTTTGTGATCTCTGTGGTGACTAGCACAAGCATGCAAAGTAGCCCCGTAATATTTCTGATTTCTGTGGTGACTAGCACAAGCATGTTCTCCAAGTCCTTGTCTGCTGTAATTGTTTTGCCATGTAAACTTGAGGCTACAGAGAGATCCATGAATATTTTGGGAATGTTCAGTAAGGATTTTTTGTAGCTATAATTGTAGTTGATCCATTCCTGTAATTTTTTGCAATTATGAAGTGCCATAGCATGACTAAATCTTGCTCTACTTTTGCTATAAAATATTTCTGGCAGATTCTTAACATGATATGCAATTTTGGCAAGCTTATTGTAGTTCATCCATGCATGCTATGCTTGTGTTATTGCCATGGATAGCTTCATAAACATGCCATCTTGCTGTAGGTGTGCTTGATTTGTCATGCATTGCTCTGTAGTGAGTGCATCGAGCTCACAAAGAGGCCTACATATTATTATTTCTGCCATGCTATGTTTACATGCTTGCCACCGTATCTTATGGTCCTTTTTGGCTTAGGGTCAGTAAGGGACTTTTGTCATGTGCTTTTAGTAGAATACTACCATGCCTTGTTTTTCCTATGTTAAGTTCTGTAGCATGTCGATTTCATGCTCTGAACATTGCTACCTGATGCTGTTTTCTGCCATGTCCAGTTTTTCACCAAGTCTGTGAACCTGTAATCTTTTGCACTTTTGCCATGCTTGTTTGAGCTTGATATGTTGTGAATTAGCCGTAGCTCAGTGTTCATATTTTGTCAAGCATCTCCTGTAGATTACTGCCATGTGCTTTGTTGCTATGTTGGGGTGCTGTAGCTTTGTTGCTTGTTGCATTTTAAGTGCTATCTTGCTGTTTATCGCAGATTAGTGTCATCCTTGTTTAGCTTGCTATTTGCAAACCGTGCATCCGATTCCGGTGATCTTTATATCGATTTCGACCGAAATCATCTCATCTTTCCAGTGGCATGCTTGGTTTGCCAAGTTACTGCCATGCTCATCATTTTCCTTCCGGAGCACGCATATGCATCGCATATCATATCTTGCATATCTTACATGTTTTGCATCATGTTGCTTGTGCATTTCTCGTGGTTGATTGTGGTTCCCTTTGTTTGTGTTCTTGTCTTGGGTAGAGCTGGAAGACGAGTTCGTGAACGAGGAACCTGTCGAGTACGCTTACGAGATCAAGCTTTCGACAACTCTGAGAACCCTGCAGGCAAGATGACCACCCCTCGAAATCACTTCTATCTTTGCTTTGCTAGTTGTTCGCTCTATTGCCATGCTCCGCTACCTATCACTTGCTATATCATGTCTCCTATTTTAACCATGTCAGCCCTGACCATCCTGTCCTAGCAAACCGTTGTTTGGCTAAGTTACCGCTTTTGCTCAGCCCCTCTTATAACATTGCTAGTTGCAGGTGAAGTTGAAGTTTGTTCCATGTCGGAACATGGATATGTTGGGATATCACAATATCTCTTATTTAATTAATGCATCTATATATTTGGTAAAGGGTGGAAGGCTCGGCCTTATGCCTGGTGTTTTGTTCCACTCTTGCCGCCCTAGTTACTGTTATACCGGGATTATGTTCCTTGAGTTTGCGTTCCTTACATGGTCGGGTGATTTATGGGACCCCCTTGACAGTTCGCCTTAAATAAAACTCCTCCAGCAAGGCCCAACTTTGGTTTTACCATTTGCCGCCTAAGCCTTTTCCCCCGGGTTTTCGCGAGTCCGAGGGTCATCTTTATTTTAACCCCCGGGCCAGTGTTCCTCTGAGTGCTGGTCCAAACTAGAGCCACTTGCAGCGCCACCTTGGGGAAACTCGAGGATTGGTTTTAGCTGTACGTAGTGTTCATCTGGTGTGCCCTGAGAACGAGATATGTGCAGCTCCTATCGGGATTTGTCGGCACATTCGGGCGGCTTTGCTGGTCTTGTTTTACCATTGTCGAGATGTCTTGTAAACCGGGATTCCGAGACTGATCGGGTCTTTCTGGGAGAAGGTTTATCCTTCGTTGACCGTGAGAGCTTATGATGGGCTAAGTTGGGACACCCCTGCAGGGTAATATCTTTCGAAAGCCGTGCCCGCGGTTATGAGGCAGATGGGAATTTGTTAATGTCCGGTTGTAGATAACTTGTCACTTGACCCATTTAAAATACATCAACTGCGTGTGTAGCCGTGATGGTCTCTTCTCGGCGGAGTCCGGGAAGTGAACACGGTCTGTGTTTTGAATGACGTAAGTAGGTGTTCAGGACCTCTTCTTGGTCATTGCTAGATGACGTCCGTTCCGTTGCTTCTCTTCTCGCTCTCATTTGCGCAAGTTAGCCACCATATATGCTTTTGCCGCTGCAGCTCCACCTTATTGCACCTCCCTTTCCTGTAAGCTTAAATAGTCTTGATCTCGCGGGTGTGAGATTGCTGAGTCCCCGTGACTCACAGATTCTACCAAAACAGTTGCAGGTGCCGACGATGCCAGTGCAGATGATGGCGTCGATCTCAAGTGGGAGTTCGACGAGGAACGTGGTCGTTACTATGTGTCTTTTCCTGATGATCAGTAGTGGAGCCCAGTTGGGACGATCGGGGATCTAGCATTTGGGGTTGTCTTATTTTCATCTGATTTTGGCCGTAGTCAGTCTATATGCTTGTATTTTGGATGATGTATGATATTTATTTATGTATTGTGTGAAGTGGCGATTGTAAGCCAACTCTTTATCCCATTCTTGTTCATTACATGGGATTGTGTGAAGATGACCCTTCTTACGACAAAACCACTATGCGGTTATGCCTCTGAGTCGTGCCTCGACACGTGGGAGATATAGCCGCATCGTGGGCGTTACAAGTTCTACTCTCCGCAAAGTAGGCTACGGTAAACAGCTACTTTGCCGTCTGCTTCCTGGCGGCTGACGGCAAAGGCCCTTTGCCGTCTGCCGCGGACGGCAAAGAGAGGGGACGGCAATAATTGTGCTCTCAGTCCGTTAAGTGGCTAACGGCAGGCCTTTGTCGTCCGCCGCGGACGGCAAACTTTCTAGTGCCTTTGCCGTCTGCCAGCGGACGGCAAACTTTCTAGTGTCTTTGTCGTCCGCCGTATGATGTCATCTACACGTCACTACATGGAAGGCCTTTGCCGTCCGACGCTGACGGCAAACTCGTTTACTCTTTGCCGTCTGCCACTGTAGACAAACTGACCAAATGGGTTAGCTCCCAGGAAGCACAGCTGGATGCCACGTGTCTTCTTTGCCGTCCGCGGCAGACGGCAAAGAGCCCGTTGTCGTCGGTGGCAGACGGCAAAGAGCCTGCATATTGGCTCTTTTTCTGTTTTTTATTAAATCCAACAATTTTCACAGCAAATATATATGACATATATAGATATATTTCACAGGCATTCATATCACAAAATTCCATCCATAAACAAAGTTCCTTCATACATAAACAAAGTTCCATCCATAAACAAAGTTCCTTCATACATAAACAAAGTTCCATCCATAAACAAAGTTCCTTCATACATAAACAAAGTTCCTTCATACATAAACAAAGTTCCATTCATATCACAAAGAGCCTTCATATATAAACAAAGTTCCATCCATACATAAACAGGAAGACTAGAACAAGAAGAGTAGCTTCCATGAAGTGAATGAAATCTGCAAAATGGCAAAATAAGAAAGTTAGAAATAGGTGACTAGAACAAGAAGAGTAGAACAAGAAGAAGACTAGAACAAGAAGAGTATGTCATTTATGAGCTAACTTACGTGAAATGGATCATATATGAGCTAACTAAGTTGAAATGGGTCGTTTATGAGCTAGCTAAGGTGAAATGGATCATTTATGAGCTAACTTAGTTGAAATGGGTCGTTTATGAGCTAACTAAGGTCAAATGGAACGTCCACGCACGATCACTCATCTTGACTTTCAGAGCTACTAGACACACAACAAATATATATATATATATATATATATATATATATATATATATATATAATTCATCATGTATATATTCATTAGTTGATCTACTTTGTCAATTTTATTACGTCCATGCAACCTACACTCTAATAGGTAATGATAGGTCCTAATCCCACCCGGGTATGTTTAGATTGGGTTCACTTTCCCATGCTATGCTCCGGATCCTACGCAAAATTTTGGCAGCACCTCCCCGCTGTTCTCCTGATACACGTCTCTGCAATAAACAGAGAGGATGTGTACCCGGAGAACAACAGGGGAGGCACTGACGAAATTTATGCGTCGGATCCGGAGCAAAGCATATGGGAAAACGAACCCAATCTAAACATACTCGGGCTGTCCATGGATAGCGTTGGACAATTCGAAAGAATCAAGGTTATAAATATGCAAATGCATGCATATTTATAACTATGACGCTTTCGAATGGGAGACACATATTGGTTACGCATACTGATGATTCAAGACACATATATAGCTAGCTATCAAGTTTCATCGGAATAGATCAAATAATTAATGGGGGAGGAGGACATGTCATTTGTGCTCACCCACGAACGAAGGGGCAGAGCTCGTCAAACGCACGGCGAGGTCGTCGAACACCAAACCTCGCAGCGATGAAACAACTGCACATTTAAAACTACCCGATCAACACAATTATATATGATGTTTTTCATAACAAAATCGAAAAATATATGACCTAACTAATAATTCACAAATATATGACCCCGTCGGCTTCTGGAAGGCCAAAGAACACCTTTTCGGGAGGTGTCGGGGGTCGGGGTGTCGTGTCGGTGTCGGGGTGCCGTGTCGGGGTCGGGGTCGGGGTCTCGGGGTCGGGGTGTCGGGTCGGGGTGCCGGGTCGGGGTCGGGGTGCCGTGTCGGTGTCGGGGTCGGGGTGTCGGGTCAGGCTCGGGGTCGGGGTGTCGGGGTCAGGGTCGGGGTCGGGGTCTCGGGGTCGGGGTGTCGGGTCGGGGTCGGGGTGCCGTGTCGGTGTCGGGTCAGGCTCGGGGTCGGGGTCTCGGGGTCGGGGTCTCGGGTCGGGGTCGGGGTGCCGTGTCGGTGTCGGGGTAAGGGTGGGTGTGGTGTCAGGGTGTCGGTGTCGGGGTGTCGTGTCGGTGTCGGGGTCAGGGTCTCGGGGTCGGGGTGTCGGGTCGGGGTGCCGGGTCGGGGTCGGGGTGCCGTGTCGGTGTCGAGGTCGGGGTGTCGGGTCAGGCTCGGGGTCGGGGTGTCGGGGTCGGGGTCGGGGTCTAGGGGTCGGGGTGTCGTGTCGGGGTGCCGGGTCGGGGCCGGGGTGCCGTGTCGGGTCGGGGTTTTTTCCTCTTTTTTCCTTTTCTTCTTCTTCCTCTTCTTCCTTTTCTTCCTTTTCTTCCTTCTTTTCCTTCTTCTTCTTCTTCTTCTTCCTCCTTTCCTTTTTCCTCTTCTTCTTCTCCTCCTCTCCTCTTTTTTCTTCTTCTTCTTCCTCTTCTTCTTTTTTCTTCTCCTCCTCCTCTTCTTCTTCTTCCTTGTCTTTTTCCTCTTCTTCTTCTCCTCCTCTCCTCTTTTTCTCTTCTTCTTCTTCTTTCGTCAAACTAAACTAAACCTAAAACTAAACCTAAATCTAAAACTAAAACTAAAACTAAAACTAAAACTAAATCTAAATCTAAACTAAACATAAACCTAAAACGAATAAAACAGAAAAAAAAAGGAAAAAAACTAAATCTTAACCTAAAACTAAACTAAAACTAAACCTAAAACTAAAACTAAAACTAAATCTAAACTAAACATAAACCTAAATCTAAAAAAACAGAAAAAAAAAAAGGAAAAAAAGAGGAGGTAGAGCTCACCTGGGGCAGGGCCGGTGGAGGAGGCGGCGGGGCGGTGGAGGAGGTGGCCGGTGGAGGAGGGGTGCGGGGCGGCCTGGGGCGGCGGCGCCGGGCCCAGGGCGGTGGGGCGCCGGGCGGCGAGGGGCAGGGGCGCGGGGGGGCCGGGGCGACGGGGCGGTGGGGCGGCGGGGGGCCGGGGCGGTGGGGCGCGGGGGGCCGGGGCGCCGGGGCGATGGATGGTGGGGCGACGGCGCCGGGCGGCAGTGGCGACGGGGCGGGGGGCCGGTGGGGCGGCGGGGTGGTGGGGCGACTGGGCGGCGGCGAGTGGTGGGGGCGGCGGCGAGTGGTGGGGGCGGCGGCGCGCGGCGGGCGGCGGCGGTGGGCTGGGATGTGGTGGCGGGGCGCGTCGGCGAGGAGAGAACAGAGAGTAACGGGCGGGGGGTACGGGCCGTTAGGTAGTCTCCTCTTTGCCGTCCGCCTCTCTTTGTCGTCCGCCCTTTTGCCTCTTTGTCGTCTGCTGGCAGACGGCAAAGAGGTGGGGCGTTAAGTTTTTTCCAAAAGGGCGGGGGGTGGGGGCCACCTCTCTCTTTGCCGTCTGCCAGCGGACGGCAAAGATTCTTTGCCGTCTGCTGGCAGACGGCAAAGAGCTCGCGGATGGCAAAGAGCTTCTTTGCCGTCTGCCATTTCTTTGCCGTCTGCTTTTGGGTAGCTAATGGCAAAGAGCTTCTTTGCCGTCAGCTAGCAGAGGGCAAAGAGCTGGCAGATGGCAAATTAGCTGATTCCAGTAGTGTGGTTGTCGCTTTATTGTATGAAATGCAAACGCCATGTAATTGCTTTACTTTATCACTATGCGTTAGCGATAGTTGTAGAAGCAATAGTTCACGAGACGACCACGACGCTACGATGGAGATCAAGGAGTCAAGCCAGTGACGATGGATATCATGACGGTGCTTTGGCGATGGAGATCAAAGGCACAAGATGATGATGGCCATATCATGTCACATATTTTTATTGCATGTGATGTTTATCTTTTATGCATCTTATTTTTCTTAGTACGGCGGCAGCACTATAAGATGATCCCTCACTAAAATTTCAAGGTATAAGTGTTATCCCTAAGTATGCACCGTTGCGAAAGTTCTTCGTGCTGAGACACCATGTCATGATCGGGTGTGATAGGCTCTACGTTCACATACAACGGGTGCAAGACAGTTTTGCACATGGGGAATACTCGGGTTAAACTTGACGAGCCTACCATGTACAGACATGGCCTCGGAACACTGGAGACCTAAAGGTCGAACGTGAATCATATAGTAGATATGATCAACATAGAGATGTTCACCATTGATAACTACTCCATCTCACGTGATGATCGGACATGGTTTAGTTGATTTGGATCACGTATCATTTAGATGACTCGAGGGATGTCTATCTAAGTGGGAGTTCTTAAGTAATATGATTAATTGAACTTAATTTATCATGAACTTAGTCCTGATAGTACTTGCATATCTATGCTGTAGATCAATAGCTTGTGATGTAGCTCCCCGTTTATTTTTTATATGTTCCTAGAGAAAAATAAGTTGAAAGATGATAGTAGCAATGATGCAGACTGGGTCCGTGATCTGAGGATTATCCTCACTGCTGCACAGAAGAATTATGTCCTTGATGCACCGCTAGGTAACAAACCTATTACAGGAGCAGATGCAGACGTTATGAACATTTGGGAGGCTCGGTGATACATCTCCAACGTATCTATAATTTATGAAGTATTCATGCTGTTATTTTATCATTCTTGGATGTTTTAAACCATTTTATAGCAACTTTATATCATTTTTTGGAACTAACCTATTGACCCAGTGCCCAGTGCCAGTTGCTATTTTTTGCTTGTTTTTTACATCGCAGGAAATCAATCAAACGGAGTCCCAACGCAACAAAACTCCACGGAGATTTTTTATGGACCAGAAGGAACCCAATGGGCCAGAGCTGCACCTGGGGGGTTTAGGGTTTAGGCCCCCATGGCGTGCCCAGGTGGGTTGTGCCCACCTCAGTGGCCTCCCGCACCCCCTCTTTGCACTATAAATTCCCAAATATTTCGAAACCCTTCGGGGTTACCCTAGATCAGAAGTTTCGCCGCTGCAAGGTCTCTGTATCCGCGAAAACCAATCTAGACCCCGTTCCAGCACCCTGCCGGAGGGGGAATCATCTCCGGTGGCCATCTTTATTATCCCGGCGGCCACCACGATGAGGAGGGAGTAGTCCACCCTCGGGGCTGAGGGTTTGTACCAGTAGCTATGTGTTTAATCTCTCTCTCTCTCATGATCTATATCATGGGCTTTGTTAATATAGTCGGATCATATGATGTTTCTCCCCTCTATATTCTTGTTATGATGAATTGAATCTTTACCCTTCAAAGTTTTGTCTTGTCGGATTGAATATTCAGAGATGAGAACACATGATATATGTCTTGCGGTATGAATACTTGAGGTGACAATTGGGGTATCATATTGATTCACTTGATATGTGTTATGGCATTCAACTCGCGGATTCCCGCGGTGATATTGGGGTAATCTATGCATAGGGGTTGATGCACGTTTTTATTATCTTTTCTCCGATAGAAACTTTGGGGTCCCCTTGTAGTTCTTTGTGTGGATTGAATATTATGAATATGAGTTTGCTTTGGTGTTACTTTTGTACGAACTCTTGATTAGATCGATCAGAAAGAATAACTTGCGTTATTCTAGTATGAACTCTAGGATAGATCAAACGGAAAGAATAGCTTTGAGGTGGTTTCGTACCCTACAAACAATTTATATCTTTTGTTCTCCACTAATAGGAACTCGGGAGTGATTCTTTATTGCACTTTGAGGGATAATCATATGATCCAACTATGTTAGCACTGTTGAGAGGTTGCACTAGCGAAAGTACGGACCCTAGGCCTCATTTTTAAGCATTGCAATACCGTTTTTGTGCCTGTTTAATATTTGTTACCTTGCTGTTTTTATTTATTCAGATTATAAAAATATATTTCTACCATCAATATTACACTTTTATCACCATCTCTTCGCCGAACTAGTGCACCTATACAATTTGCCATTGTATTGGGTATGTTGGGGACACAAGAGATTTCTTGTATTTGGTTGCAGGGTCGTTTGAGAGAGACCATCTTCATCCTACACCTCCCACGGATTGATAAACCTTAGGTCATCCACATGAGGGAAAATTGCTACTGTCCTACAGAACTCTGCGCTTGGAGGCCCAACACGAGTCTACAAGAATAAAGTTGCATAGTAGACATCAAGCTCTTTTCTGGCGCCGTTGCCGGGGAGGTGAGTGCTTGAAGGTATATCTTTAGATCTTGCAATTGAATCTTTTAGTTTCTTGTTTATCACTAGTTTGGTCTATAAAAGAAAACTACATAAAAAATGGAATTTAGGTTGCATCATATTATTGATCATCTTTATAATATCTTTCTTGAAAATGTTGGTTCAGAAAATTGTGCTCAATTGTTAGAAGAAGAAGTCAATAAAATGCTTGGCACAAAATATTTGAATGATGAGCATGATTGCAAGGTTGTTAGTATGAATTCTTTGAATATCCAAAATGCTAATGATGATTGCACAAGTCATGATAAAAATGTTTCTTATAAGCATGTCACTTTTTGTGGAGTGAATTGGGAGTGCCTTTGCACACCAAAAAGGGAAGATAGATTTGGTAAGAAGCATAACTATTTAGAAACGAGAAAGTTGCAACAGAGGCTAGATGAATGTGCAGAAAGATTTAATTTTTTCGCCATCCTTGTGAACTTTGCCATGAACATGGTCATTTAAATCTCCAATGCAAATTCTTTCATGATCAAATCGTGTCCAAACATTGTGATAACTTGATTACCCTTGAGCATCATAAAGAGCTTAGTCTTATTTTGGGGTATGAAGAAATGAAACGTATAACTAAGGGTATTCCCAAATTTAATCTCGAGAGATTTCTTGATTTTGATCTAGAGGAAATTTATATGTTTTGTGCGGTAAATTGCATTGAGAATCCTTATATTGCCAACTATCTAAAGTCAAGAGAACAAATATAATATGAAAAGAGTACTAATGAAAGGGGAAATATTTCCCAAAACCCTCCTAGTGTTTATTATGATGAATCAGGTAACGAGGAGGAGCTTCCTATCCAACCAATCTCATCAATAAGAAGCTTGAAAAGATTAATTAAACCCACACATGATGTGGTGAAGAAGAAGAAAAGAAGAAAGAAGAGAGGTAAAAAGGTATATCCCCCAAATAATGTTGCTCCTATTATTGGTGTACCTCATGAAAATGAATCAAAAATAATTGTGGAAGATGATGCACTTGATGATGATATTGCTTCTATATCTTATGGCACAATGACCGAGAGCGATGATGATTTTGTTATGCCTATTGCTTGTTGTGATGATTATGATTGGGAAGATAATGATACTTCTTATAATATTGGAAATCTTTTTGGCACCAACTTGGGAAATTATGATGATAGCAATTGTTATACCGTTGGTGCCATTCATACTATTAATGATGAGAGTGATTATGCTTATGATATGCCAAGCCACAAGCTTGGGGATGCTATGTTTGATGAGAATGACATGTTTGAGAATTTATTTGCTGCAATTAATGTTTGTACCAAGCTTGGGGATGCTATGTTTAATGAAGATGAACTTTTTTGTCCCCCTACTTTGAATGATCAAACCTATTATGATGATAGCATGCCTCCTATTTATGATGATTACATTGATAAAAGTGGGTTTGGAAGAGTGTCAACTCTAGGTAGTAGTGATCCCACTATTTTGGAGGGTGTTGAATCTTATTACAATATTGATGAAAGTGGATTTGGAGAGGTCATGACTTTATTTAGTGTTACATCCACTATTTCGGAAGAGGTTTCAATTGACTATGACAATAAAGTTGCTTTCTATGATGATTATTATGATGACATGTATGCCATAGAGAGTAATAAATTTTCTATGCTTGTGGATCATGAAAAGAATGCTTTATGTAATGGTTATATTGATGAATCTATTCATGATGCTACTGAAAATTATTATGAGAGAGGAACTTATGATGCATGATGTTCTCTTTGTGTTTCAAATCTTATCTTTTATGTTAGCATCATTGAATCATCATGCCTAGCTTAAAAGTCATTAAAGAAAAGTGTTTGTTGGGAGACAAACCAACACTTTTACCTACTGCTTTTGTGTGTTCACATATTTATGTTATTATGTTGATCATGTTTTATTGTTTTTGTTTCAATAAAGTGCCAAGTGAAGACTTTGGGATCATGTTGGGTGATAGTTGATTTGCCCCTGCTGAAAAATAGAAACTTTTGCGCTCACGAAAATAAGTCCCATTTTTAACAGAAGCGTGATTTTGAGTTGATTATTTTTTCATAAGTTTAATATACAAATTTCTCACGTGGTCCAATTTGTTTCATAATTTTTGGAGTAGTAGAAGTATGGTTTGAGTACAGATTACTACAGACTGTTCTGTTTTTCACAGATTCTGTTTTCAATGCATAGTTTGCTTGGTTTCTAGCTTCTATGGCTTATATTGCTCAATATAAATTGTGGAAATGATATGCTACAGTAGTAATTGTGTGTAAACAATTATGAATCTTGTCTTTGACAGTACCAAAAGTGAAATGGTTTACTCTTTATCATACTAACCGATCTCGCGAAGTTTCGTTAAGTTTTGTGTGATTGAAGTTTTCAAGTTTTGGGTGAGATGTCGATATGAGGAGAATAAGGAGTGACAAGACCCTAAGATTGGGGATTCCCAAGGCACCCCAAGTTAATATCCAAGGAATATCCAAGCAACTAAGCTTGGGGATGCCCCGGAAGGCATCCCCTCTTTCGTCTCCAACATTATTGGTAACCTTACTTAGAGCTATGTTTTCATTCATCACATGATATGAGTTTGCTTGGAGCGTCAATTTATTTTGTTAGGATTTGCTTGTTTTTATTTAGAATAATGTTTTGCATCTTTTATTTTCAATAAAAATGTCAAGGATAACCTTTACCATGCTTATTTACAAGTCTACATGTTGCTGTTTGAAAACAGAAAGTTCATTGGTGTTGCAAAAATTCCCGAGGAAAGTCAGAATGTGATAAAATGTTGAAACTTTTTGCATAATAAGCTCTGATAAATTTTCTACAGTGTGGTAGAATTTCATAATGTTTGGAGTTGAATAAGTATTGATACTCTTGCAATTTTTACAGACTGTACTGCTTTGGCAGATTGCTGTTATGTTTGCATTGTTTGCATATCTTGGCTTGTTTAATGATTCTATTTGAGGATAGAAGTATTAAATATGCAGAGGCATTTTGATGAGGACATCACTATCAAAGTTACACCCGCAGCCCCTACTGATACATATACAGGACCAATTACTAGAGCTCACGCGCGCCAATTAAATTACCAGGTACGTTCGTTTCTTGGTAATGATTCTAATGTTCGTGAGAATATGATGCTGCCTAAATTGGATACATTTGTCTTGCTTACAAATGAAGGGCCTAGCTTGGACAAGAAGGATGATCATTGGAGCAAGATCAAGCATGGAGATGATGGCATGCGCAAGGGGAACAAGAACGGAGTTACAAGTGATGATCTCAGGACTTTGAAGCCACCATAATGAGTGCGTGAAGCCTTGGACAAAATATACAAGATGCCACTTCATAAATTTCGTCCAGAGGCTATTATAAGTGTTGCGTCACCTTATTATTGTGCCAGGCCCATGTAATTTCGAAATACTTGAGTATAGGCTGTTTTTAGAGTCCGTATGTGTGGGGAAACAAGAGTTAGGGTTGGTTTCGGACCCCCTCCTCCAAGGGCCACGAAATTCCCCCCTCTTCCTCCATATATACAGCCCTTAGGGCGTCGTTTATACTTTGGGGTTTTGTTTAGATTCAAGTTCGCCATAGCTACAACTTCGCATACTTCGTTTGTGTTCAACGACCAGACAAAGGCGTCATAGAACCCCACCTTGATCAATAAAGCTTTCCTCTTATATTCTCAATATCCAGATTGCAATCTTAGTTTCTTGCTTGTTCTTCGTTTGCCTGCAGGAAACAGACCTTCGTGGTCAGGTTGATCGTGCTCTGGCGTGGTCAATAACCTCTTGGAGTTGGTTTAGCGACGCGACGTCCTGGCACGTTCGTAGTCGGATCGTCAAAGTCGACTTCCTCCAAAACGATAGCCACGATCTCATCGAAAGACGAGACACCTTTGCCTCTATCAAGTGGTATCAGATTTCCAGGTTGCTCGGTGAGATTTTACAGTTTTTCGTAGTTTAGATCGAGTCTGTTCTTCATACCCACAGTCCACGAAAAAGCCACAAAAAAAGTTAGGGTTAGTTCATCCTATCCGAACCAATCTGAGCCTTTGCATAATCTTTTCTATATTTGCTTTGTTGAATTTGCGGTTGCATCGTCGTGTCAAGTTGCTGGTCTTAGCGTCTAGTTCTTTAGAGCTTCGAGTTCTGTTCACAAGTTGTCACGCCGCCGCCGCACCAACATATTCCTTACTGCTGCCATATACATCCGCCTGTCCACCACCAATCCGAGTCCACATATACATCCGCCTGTCCACCACCGATCCGAGTCCACATATACATCCGCCTGTCCACCACCAATCCGAGTCCACATATACATCTACCTGTCCACCACCAATCCGAGTCCACATATACATCTGCCTGTCCATCACCAATCCGAGTCTTTTTATATAGGTTTGATTTCGAGATCCATCTAGTTTCCGTTTCGTGTTTCCTTGCCCGCGTAGGTTTCAAAAAAAAAAGTGTAGACCCCCGGGCAGTTTTTAGGCCAAAATTTCGGCGCCAAAAATATTTTTTCCCTATCCTATTTTTACGTCCCAGGGAGCGTTTTGAGACACTCGCCATCATAGTGATTTTTTGTCGCACTTTTTCATCGTCGCTGCCCTGATTTCTGAAAAACAATTGTCAAAAAAAAATTGTGCCTATCCTGTTAGTTTGACTTGGGAAGAGTTTTGAGACACTCGCCATTATAGTGATTTTCGCAGAAAAAATTAGTGCGCAAAAAAAGAGCAAAAAAAATTCAGAGTGTGCTTTTCCTTGTTTACGTCTCGCGCCGTGATTTTGTTCGTGTTCTAGGCTTGCGTCTCTAGTACGGTCTAGCCTAGGACCAGCACAGTACCGTTGTTTAGCGTTTATTCAACTTTGCATCTCTGAATTGATTATTGCTGACCCTTTTTGCTACCATATTATAAGCCTTCCCAGCTCCACATACATCTACGTCATGCGTTTGACTCTCCCTGGTAATCGCTCTATCCAAGCTTTGAGAGTTTTGATTACAACGGTTGCCGATCACCACCTGCTGCTTGGTAAGAACTGGTAAGAATTTGAGATTTGCTTGACAGATTTATGACGCTCCACCACCACCATTTTTTAGTCGTCTGTAGGATCATATTCTTGTGTGTTTCTATTGCTGCTAACCATGGCAGGATCACAAGTTGATGAGACTGACTGGGAGAACATGACGAATAAGGAGTTGCATGATAAATTTCAGCAAATGATGACTGAACAGGTGCAAGATGTGCTGAACAATTTTGAAGAGGCCATGGATAAGATAACTGGCCTTGAGAAGACGTTCGAAACAAAGCTCGATAACAAATTTAATGAACTGCTTGCGCATCTTCCACAACCACCACCGGCTGCACCTGCCGCACCTCTACAACAACAACAAGAACAGCGACTACCTCCACGTCGCGAAACAGCCCTCCGCCGAGCGAGCCGTGTCCCTCTTGAGCCTGGCCAAACTGTTGGTGCTGTTGTTGATACTTCTGTGGCTCCTGCTGTTGATGAGGAGGAGGATGATTATGCGGGAGATTACGAGGATGAGGTTAATCAAAATCAGAACTACGTGCAACCACCAGCACCACAACCACCAGGTCATCCACATGCAAATAATCGCAATGGTTGGGCTGCACCACCCCCTCAGGTACCAGATCATGACCATCTCCCTAAACTGAAATTGAATATTCCACCATTTGAGTGTAGATACGTTCCTGATATATATCTTACTTGGGAGTTAGAAACCGAACAACGTTTTACATGTTTAGAATATCCTGAGGAGAGACGTGTTGCCGCTGCCCTTTGTGCTTTCACTAGTTTTGCTTGTGTGTGGTGGTCTGAACGTCGTAGATTATATCCGAATAATATTCCAACTACTTGGGCTGCTTTGAAAACTGCTATGCGTACTCGTTGGGTTCCACCATATTATCAATGTGAATTACTTCAAAAATTGCAGCGTTTAAGACAAGGAAAAAATTCTGTAGAGGAATATTATCAGGAATTACAAACTGGCATGATTAGATGTGGTATTGTTGAGGATAATGAAGCTATGCTTGCACGTTTTATGGGTGGATTAAATAGAGAGATTCAGACCATTCTAGAGTATACGGAGTATAATAATATCACTCGTTTATTCCATCTTGCTTGTAAAGCTGAACGTGAAGTGCAGGATCGACAGGCATTGGCATGAACTAACTTTTCTGCAGGTCGACCTTCCTCATGGACACCGCGTGCATCCTCTATTTCCACACATTCTACTGCATCGGCACCTCCATCAACTGCCACCTCCAGTCGTGATACAAGAAAGCAGGCACAACCACCACTATCTACCAAGAGCACACCTGTCGGTCCTGTATAGAGCTCTTCTTCTTCCATGGCATCAACAGGACACACAAGTGATATTATTTGTCATCATTGTAAGGGAAGAGGTCATTATGCGAGAGAATGCAAATTTCAGCGTGTGATGATTGCTACTGAGGATGGTGGTTATGAGTCCGCTAGTGACTATGATGAGGAGACTTTGGCTCTTATTACACATGAAGAACACAGTGGAGATGATTCTGAAAATGAGACGGAATACATGGCTCCTGAAGACGCTGACAGGTATGAATGTTTAGTTGCTCAACGTGTTTTGAGTGTGCAGGTCACACAAGCAGAGCAAAATCAGAGGCATAATTTTTCCCATACAAAGGGAGTTGTGAAGGAACGTTCTGTTCGCGTCATCATAGATGGAGAGAGCTGGAACAACTTCGCTAGCATGGAGATGGTGGAGAAGCTATCTCTCACCACAAGACCACATCCACATCCTTACTATATCCAATGGTTCAACAACAGCAGCAAGGTTAAGGTAACACGTACTGTTCGTGTGCATTTTAGTATCTCTACTTATGCTGATTATGTTGATTGTGATGTGGTACCTACCCAAGCATGTTCCTTATTACTTGGTAGACCATGGCAATTTGATAAAAATTATGTACACCATGGTAGAAACAATCAGTATACTCTTGTTCATAAGGATAAAAATATTACTTTGCTTCCTATGACTCCTGATTCCATTTTGAAAGATGATATTAATAGAGCTAATAAAGAAAAACAAGAGAAAAATAAGAGTGAAAATCAGATTGTTGCAAAAGAATTAGAGCAACAAATGAAACCTAATAATAAACCATCTAGTGTTGCTTCTGAAATTAAATTGAACAGTGCATGTTTACTTGCCACAAAATCTGATATTGATGAGCTAGATTTTACCAAATCTGTTTGCTATGCTTTTGTGTGCAAAGAGGCATTATTTTCATTCGAGGACGTGCCTTCCTCTTTGCCTCCTGCTGTTACTAACATTTTGCAGGAGTTCGCTGACGTCTTTCCACAAGATGTGCCACCGGGATTACCACCTATTCGAGGGATTGAGCATCAGATTGACTAAATTCCCGGTGCTTTGCTACCCAACCGTGCACCATACCGTACCAATCCATAGGAGACGAAGGAGATTATGCATCAAGTCCAGGAGCTACTCGACAAAGGTTATATTCATGAATCCCTTAGTCCTTGTGCTGTTCCTATTATTCTAGTGCTGAAAAAGGATGGTACATCACGTATGTGTGTTGATTGTAGAGTCATTAATAATATTACTATTTGTTATCGTCATCCTATTCCTAGGCTAGATGATATGCTTGATGAATTGAGTGGCTCTACAATATTCTCCAAAGTTGATTTGCGTAGTGGATACCATCAAATTTGTATGAAATTGGGAGATGAATGGAAAACTGCATTTAAAACTAAGTTTGGTTTATATGAGTGGTTAGTCATGCCTTGTGGGTTAACTAATGCACCTAGTACTTTCATGAGATTAATGAACGAAGTTTTACGTGCTTTCATTGGACGATTTGTGGTAGTCTATTTCGATGATATACTAATTTATAGTAAACCTTTGGAGGAACATTTAGAATATTTACGTGCTATTTTTATTGCTCTACGTGATGCACGTTTGTTTGGTAACCTTGGAAAGTGCACCTTTTGCACCGACCGAGTATCTTTTCTTGGCTATGTTGTTACTCCACAGGGAATTGAAGTTGATAAAGCCAAGATTGAAGCTATTGAGAGTTGGCCGCAGCCCAAAACGGTCACACAAGTGAGGAGTTTCCTTGGCCTCGCTGGTTACTATAGGCGTTTTGTGAGAGATTTTAGCACCATTGCTGCACCTCTCAATGAGCTTACAAAGAAGGATGTGCCTTTTGTTTGGGGTACCGCACAAGAAGAAGCCTTCACGGTATTGAAAGATAAGTTGACACATGCTCCTTTACTCCAACTTCCTGATTTTAATAAGACTTTTGAGCTTGAATGTGGTGCTAGTGGAATTGGATTAGGAGGTGCGTTATTACAAGATGGCAAACATGTTGCATACTTTTTTGAAAAATTGAGTGGGCCTAGTCTGAACTATTCTACTTATGATAAAGAATTATATGCTCTTGTTCGGACTTTAGAAACATGGCAACATTATTTATGGCCCAAAGAATTTGTTATACATTCTGATCATGAATTTTTGAAACATATTAAAAGTCAAGCCAAACTGAATCGTAGACATGCTAAATGGGTTGAATTCATTGAGACTTTCCCTTATGCCATTAAACACAAGAAGGGTAAAGAAAATGTTATTGCTGATGCATTGTCTCGTCGTTATACTATGCTTTCACAACTTGACTTTAAAATATTTGGTTTGGGGACCATCATAGATCAATATGTGCATGATGCTGAATTTAAAGATGTGTTGCAGAATTGTAAGGAAGGGAGAACTTGGAACAAGTTCGTCGTTAACGATGGATTTGTGTTTCGTGCTAACAAGCTATGCATTCCAGCTAGCTCCGTTCGTCTTTTGTTGTTGCAGGAGGCGCATGGAAGAGGATTAATGGGACACTTTGGTGTGAAGAAGATGGAGGATATACTTGCTACACATTTCTTTTGGCCAAAGATGAGACGGGATGTTGAGCGTTTTGTTGCTTGCTGGACTACATGTCAAAAAGCTAAGTCATGACTCAATCCTCATGGTTTATATATGCCTTTGCCTGTACCTAGTGTTCCTTGGGAGGATATATCTATGGACTTTGTTTTAGGTTTACCTCAAACAAAGAAGGGGAGGGATAGCATATTTGTTGTCGTGGATAGGTTCTCGAAAATGGCACAGTTTATACCATGTCATAAAAGCGATGATGTTGTTAATGTTGCTGATTTGTTCTTTCGTGAAATTATTCGCTTGCATGGTGTGCCAAATATTATTGTTTCAGATCGTGATACTAAATTTCTTAGCCACCTTTGGAGATGTTTATGGGCTAAGTTGGGGACTAAACTGCTTTTTAGTACTACATGTCATCCCCAAACTGATGGACAAACTGAAGTAGTCAATAGAACATTGTCTACCATGCTTAGGGCTGTTTTTAAGAATAACAAGAAAATGTGGGAAGAATGCTTGCCTCATATTGAATTTGCTTATAATCGATTGCTGCATTCTACTACTAAGATGTGCCATTTTGAAATTGTGTATGGTTTCCTACCTCGTGCACCTATTGATTTGTTGCCTCTTCCATCTTCGAGAAGGTTAATTTTGATGCTAAACAACGTGCTAAATTGATCTTAAAGATGCATGAATTAACTAAGGAAAATATTGAGCGCATGAATGCTAAATATAAACTTGTTGGAGAGTAAGGGTAGAAAACGTGTTGTCTTTGCACCTGGAGATCTTGTTTGGTTACATTTGCGTAAGGATAGGTTTCCTAATTTGCGCAAAGTCAAAGCTAATGCCACGTGTTGATGGTCCTTTTAAGGTGTTAGAAAAAATAAATTATAATGCATATAAACTTGAGTTCCTGCAGATTGTGGGGTTAGTCCCACTTTTAACATTGCAGATTTGAAGCCTTACTTGGGTGAGGAAGATGAGCTTCCGTCGAGGACGACTTCAATTCAAGAAGGGGAGGATGATGAGGAGATCACTAACAAAGTTACACCCACAGCCCCTACTGATACATATACAGGACCAATTACTAGAGCTCGCGCACGCCAATTAAATTACCAGGTACGTTCGTTTCTTGGTAATGATTCTAATGTTCGTGAGAATATGATGCTGCCTAAATTGGATACATTTGTCTTGCTTACAAATGAAGAGCCTAGCTTGGACAAGAAGGATGATCATTGGAGCAAGATCAAGCATGGAGATGATGGCATGCGCAAGGGGAACAAGAACAGAGTTACAAGTGATGATCTCAGGACTTTGAAGCCGCCATAATGAGTGCGTGAAGCCTTGGACGAAATATACAAGATGCCGCTTCATAAATTTCATCCAGAGGCTATTATAGGTGCTGCATCACCTTATTATTGTGCCAGGCCCATGTAATTTCGAAATACTTGAGTATAGGCTGTTTTGAGAGTCCGTATGTGTGGGGAAACAAGAGTTAGGGTTGGTTTCGGACCCCTCCTCCAAGGGCCACAAAATCCCCCCCTCTTCCTCCATATATACAGCCCTTAGGGCGTTGTTTAGACTTTGGGGTTTTGTTTAGATTAAAGTTCGCCATAGCTGCAACTTCGCGTACTTTGTTTGTGTTCAACGACCAGACAAAGGCGTCACAGAACCCCACCTTGATCAATAAAGCTTTCCTCTTATATTCGCAGTATCCGGATTGCAATGTTAGTTTCTTGCTTGTTCTTCGTTTGCCTGCAAGAAACAGACCTTCGTGGTCAGGTTGATCGTGCTCCGGCGTGGTCAATAACCTCTCGGAGTTGGTTTAGCGATTGCTAAGGCGCGACATCCTCGCACGTTCATAGTCGGATCGTCAAAGTCGACTTCCTCCAAAACGATAGCCACCATGTCATCGAAAGACGGGACACCTTTGCCTCTATCACATTTAGTATGAAATGTTGAATAATAATCTTAGTGATTTGCTACAGTAGAGAATGATAAAGTTTTTGCATTGGTTTATACTAACTTATCTCACGAGTTCTTGTTGAGTTTTGTGTGGATGAAGCTTTTGAGATTTAGGAAAACCGTGATATAAAAGGAATTAAGGAGACACAAAGGCTCAAGCTTGGGGATGCCCAAGGCACCCCAAGATAATATTTCAAGAAGTCTCGAGCATCTAAGCTTGGGGATGCCCCGGTAGGCATCCCACCTTTCTTCTTCAACAATTATCGGTTAGTATCGGTTGAGCCTAAGTTTTTGCTTCTTCACATGATGTGTGCTATCCTTGAAATGTCATTTTGTTTTGTTTTGCTTGTTGTTTTAATAAATTACTTAGATCTAAAAGTTTTTAAATAAGAGAGAGTCCTCAAATAGCCACCTATTTACTTAACTACTCGTTTGATCTTCACTTATATCTTTTTGGAGTAGTTTGTCATTTACTCTTGTGCTTCACTTTTATCCTATGAGTAAATCGTTGAATAAATTGAATGTCATGAAGTTGAAATTATATCATGCCTAGTGGTAGCTTCACATTGGGTTTAGAAAGTGAAATCTTTTGAGGCTTGACAATCACGATATTGGTCATACAAGCAATTCACGAATAATTAGTATAAGGAAGAGAACTTTCGCATGCAAATACACTATCGTGGAAATCTTTTGTGATTCTGAGCCCCCATCAAAATATTATATTCCAAAATTGTTGATGTTGGACAAGGAAGACAACGTAATGACTTATATTTGTTCATATTCACATAGAAGTTATATTGTCATCGATCCTTCAACATGTGGTGGTTGCCCCCCATCTTTGCTAGCCAAAAATTCCGCACCAAGTAGAGATACTACTTGTGCATCCAAAAACCCTTAAACCCATATCTTATTTTCAAGAGTCCACCATACCTACCTATATGCGGTATTTCCGTGCCATTCTAAGTAAATTTGTATGTGCCATCTCTAATTTTCAAAAATAAATTTCTCTTTTGTGTGCTCGTACTGCTCGCGAGGCGGTGAGGGGTGGCCAATATTTTCCATGCTAGATGTGTTATTCTCACGATGAGTGTTTATTCACTTGTGATTGCACGAGAGTAAGGCAAAGGTATTAGGGATGCCTAGTCCCGAAATGAAAAATGAATTTACTTTATGTTGTCAAATAATAAATTCCTTGGAAAGTGTTGGTATCACTACTAGGGAAAACCTTATACACAGAACTTTAGCAGTAGCGCTTGTTAAAAAAGCACGCCAGTGCTAACTAGTAGTAGCGCGTTGGCGAAAACCGTGCTACAGATATAATTGTAGTAGTAGCGTGTCTAAGGATAAAGGCGCTACTACTAAAATTCCCACTGGTAAGCCGATAGGGTACACATAGTAGTAGCGATCTAATAGAAACAGCGCTACCGCTACTTGTTTTGTAGCAACGCGTTTACGTAGAAAGGAATTACTGCTAACTAAAATAAAATAAAATGGAAAGCAAATAGAAAAGTAAATGAAAATGAAAGAAATAGAAAAAGGAGAAAGGAAAAAAATAAAATGTAAAGAAAAATAAACGAAAAGGGGAAAAAAGAGAAAGGAATAGCAGTAGCGCATGTTCGGAAACGCGCTATAGCTAACTTAGCAGTAGCACACTTCCTGGAACGCGCTACTGCTACTTTCGACTTAACCGCGCGGTTCGTTCTTCCCCACGGCCACTTCCCCCAAATCCCAACTCCTCTGTTGTCGCCGCCGTCGTCGCCCTGCATCGCCGCCCTCCGCCGCGCGCTCTCCCGTCGCTCTCCGCACACCCTCGACGCCGCCCCCGACCCCGGATTCGACGTCGCCCCCGACCCGGACCTCGACGCCGCCCTCCGCCGCGCGCCCGAGCCCCGACCCCGACATCGACGCTGCCTGCTCCTCCCTCGCCGTAGGCACCCGAGGTGAGAACGCCTCCTCCTCCCCTCCCCTACCTCTGCCTAGGGTTCTTCAAATTTTAGATTGCATCAAATTAGTTAGGGTTCATCACATTAGATGGTAATTAGGGCAGTAGTTCCTAGGTACTAATTAGTTAGTAAGAACTAGGGCAGTAGTGTTTAATAGAATTAGTAAGAAATTTAATAGAACTAGTTGAACTAGTTTTTTTAGTAAGAACTAGTTGAATTAATAGAACAAGTGTATTTTTAGTAAGAAAATTAATATAACTAGTTGAACTAGTTTATTTTTAGTAAGAACTAGTTTATTTTTTAGTTATAGTAAGTTTATTTTTAGTAAGAACTAGTTGAATTAATAAAACTAGTTGAACATGTCACATTTGTTGTTATTTTTTTAGAAATCAATTATTCCCGCATCGACGTCGATGATGCCGATCCCGCATCCTCGTCGTCGACTCGGCGGAGGACACCTGCTTGACCAGATGGGCCATGTCCGGGACTGGGCTCCGCCGGGCTGGTACTGGGAGGCGCTACCTACCGGGGGTGCAGCTTGGTGAGGAGCCAGCCCGTCGTTGACCCGAACCTTCTTTGGTGGCAGTCGCGTGGGCCAGTGACGGTCCAGAGGCTTGAGGACCCCGCGGAGGTGGTACGTCACCGTGTCAGCGAGGAGGACGCGCACGTCCGTTGATACTTGGTTGCGTTGGATCACAGGTTCTCCAATACCTGGCAGGTTCTCCAGGGATCTCATTGGAGCTATGATCTTGTGATGGTTCCTTCTCTTTAGGTGTCCACCGCCCGCGCCGATACCCGTCGTTCGCTAGGGTTTTAGTTGTATTAGTGATGTTATATGTATGATACTATTCGGGATGTATTAGTGATAATATTCGACGATGTACGGACGCAAGAGATGATTTACTTTTGCTTATTGAATGAATGCTAATTAGAATACTTATTTATTTTACGATTTGGTTTTGCTTATTGAATGCGTGCTAATAAGATATTTTGAAATGTTTTTCTCATATTTTCAACCATTGAAATGCAATAACCATCAAGTTTGAATTCTCATATGATGTAGATAATAAAAACATGTATATCTTGTGTTGCTCAAATAGGATATGTGCTTGCCCAAGTGGCCGGTCATGTTTGCAGGTTACACCTCCGAGTGGCCTATGTTTTTCCGGAGTGTTGATTCATTTCCGTTCCAGCAAATTTCAGGCGCTCGATATGTCCTATTTTAGCAAAGGTCATGCCGGATTTTTCCGTGAATTTTGGCATGACTTGTGCTAGAATATGTAGGAAATATCGAGTGCCCCGGATTTGTGTGTTGAGTATCCTGGTAGTTGCCTTTGATCGATTTTCAATTAATGTTTCAACTATGAACATAGGAAATGTCTGACGACGAAAAGGATTTCGGTATTTGCGAATATTGCGAAGACGAGCGCGGCATGTGCGACAGAATCTTCCTAGATGATGATAGGCGCTTCAGCATCAAGCTGGACGAGAGCTTCGAAGTGGATACAGTAAGTCACAACGACAAGTCTTTCTTCATAATTAAGCATGACATCTACTTCATTTGCTTCAACTTATAATTTATTTTTTTACTATGCTACTAGCGTATCCCCTGCCATGCAAGAGTTTTTTTCTTGGATAAGATAGGTTTTAGTCCTATGAAAACTATGGAGGTAAAGAGAGTTTACTTGAAGACCGGGCATGTTTATACTTTACACGCAAAATTATACAACGCAGACACCTACACCTATTTTGAATGCAAAACTTGGCAAGCACTATGCAAGACTTATGCATTTGAGCCTGATATGGTTATCACCTTTGATATTCGTCCGGAAGATGATATTGAAGGTAATATCGACATCTGGGTTAATGTGCAGATGCCTCCAGTTATACCATTATGTGAGTTTCTCAACCATATTTATGTCTTCGATATTGTTTATTCAAAAATAGTTGACAACTAATTTCTATTGACAGCTTATTTCCATTCAAGCAAACATGTCCGGCGCTTGGTAGACATGACCGTCCACTGTCCCGGGGCTGAACTAAATTGCGAGGAGATAAGTCATTATGTTTCATGGCTTGAGGATCTTGATGCTGTCAAGACAAACTATTTTCCTGGACTTATAAATCTTAGTACTCAAAACGTGCGACCAATAGTGATCGTATTGAACTATGGTCGCATCTATTTAGGAAAGATGGTAAGATTTCTACTATTAGTCCTCAGTGCATCTTTTGCATACATTGTTTTTTAAGCTAAACTTCATTGCTAAGTATGTTACTATACAATGTTCTTCAACAGGGACTCCCGGTGACAGTTGTGCCTCAGTGGATCGAGACTAAAGGTCCCATGTCAATGATTAGCTTACGGCCAAGACATCCTACATTGCACATGAGTGCATTCAGGATTTCTAGAACCGAGGAATGCTTAATAGTGCAAGACTGGAGTAGAATTGTGAATGATCGCAGAAAAGTACTAGGAGGCAGCAATTAGAAGCGCAACCCACGATTAGGAGACAGGTTCATCTGCATGCTCCAACATGATGAAGCAGGAGTGCTACACATGTTCTATGCTATTTTACTTAAGAGAGAGCAGTAGGAGTGATTCACTAGTACAGCGAGTTCCTAAACAAACGGTTTTTAACCCCTTTCCGCGACGGCATTTGGAACCGTCGCCAAGTGAGTGTGGGCGATAGGGGGGTCCTTCCCACACGACCCAGAAACCGTCGGGGATATGCCCTCCTGGCACACACGTTCGGCAAAATGAGGTCGTGTGCGACCGGCGAGCGCTCAAATACGGAAATACGTACAGCAAAGCTAAAAAATACAATTATACGGCGAAATTGTTTCTGGTCGCATGTATATCCCACACAGTCAGTCCCTGCTAAACGTTTCCGTTCGTATGTACATCCCACACAGTCGCTCCAAGGAAAACGTTTCCGTCCACAGGTACATCACACACAATTTTTCCCGTTAAATCGCTTGCGTTATTGAATATATCACACACGGTCCATGCAAGAAACTGTGCGGCAAAGGCTGTCCATCACACAAAGTTTCCATGTGGTAAATGTTTGTGTAAGGTGACCTAACGCAAACAGTTTTCAAGAGAAAGTCATGTGTGATTGTTCATTGATCCAACACAGTTTATTCCTAGAAACTGTGTGCGTTGCCTGAGGTCATCACCCACGGTATTTTTTCAACCACCGTTTGCAATAGCAAAACCCAATTAGCAGGCTAATTATCCAATTATTCATAATCCATTTATTAATCTAATTGACAATTCATATTAAGCACACAATATATTTCATTTTCATAATTGAAATACATCAGAGTACAACATCATATAGCTTTAGCACTCAGCTACCCCATTACACAACTACACCAGGACCAAGTTTCACATGCAACATCTATAACCTTTTGAAATTAGCATCATAGACGGTACATAGACAGATGTATCTCATTTGGAAAACTGCTGAAGCAGAAGGTGAATATTGAGCCTTCATTGATGTTGAAGGTCTTTGTAACTTTAGGCCAGTGCCTGTGGATGATTGACCGTCCATCCTTCGTCCTCTTCAGGAACACTTCAATATTGAACCGTGGGTGTTGTATGAATAGCTTCCTCGCCTCCTGACCATACAGGTGGTTTGAGAGGTAATCATCAGTGAACTACTTTGGAAAGGCCTGAAAACAAGGATGTGCATAAATATCTTCTCTATATTGGACATGGGGCAAAGGAATAAAAAAGGCAAGGTATAATAGTCAGTACCATCCAGTAGTGAACTGATGTCTTCTTCATTGTGCAGACAAAAATCTTGTTGTTTTTTGTCGCTAATTTCTTCATCCTAACAATCTTTCTGAGTTTCTTGACTTGACTGATATTCATGGACAACTCATTTCTCCATATGCAAAAAGGGTCGAACAGTGGGTCAAAACCTCTGACAGTAGGACCTACATGTGCAAGCCCAAATTGTTAAAAACCTAAATATTAGAATGGTTCCTGCAATTGCACAATAATGTGCTATTAGACAACGGACCATGCACGTGCTAACCTCGATTGTAAACCTCAGTGCTTCCCATTGTTTCCCTGCAACACATATAAGGTAGTTAGTCATCAGGTTAAAGGATTCACATGCTATCAGTAAAATATGTTGATGAAAAATAATCACATTGCAGATTCATCAGATTAATTGAAGCCACACGGAAAACCCATTTATCCAAACCAAGCATGATTAAGAACTAGGAAATATAGCACTTTTATATGTTTCTCATGTATTAAGTGCAGCCAAATTCGATTTATTCCTCACATGCACAACAATACAAAGTTCTACCCACGACAATTGGACATCGCATTGCAGAATTGAACCAAGCAGTTAACTAAACACCACAACAAATGAACCAAACATTAACTGAGCACCACATTGCACAATATAACATACTCCTAATAGAAGATCAGATAGTTAACAAAACAGTTAACTACAGCCAATTGTAGCAATTGTATTTGTTTCTCATGTATTTACTACAGCCAAATTCAATTTATTCCTCACATGGTATACAATAACAGAATGCACCCACAATTTTGTAAAGATAAATTCGATTTATTTCTCACATGGAAGACAATACAAAATTGCAGCCTGAAGAATTGAACATCACATTTGCAGAATTGAACCAAATAGTTAACTGAAGACGACAACTAATTAACAAAATAGTTAATAAGTGAGCACCACACTGCACGACATATAGAACATATACACTAGAGCAACAGATTGCATAGTAAAATTAGATAGCACAATTCACTAGAATTTGTGAAGGAAAGGTAGGAGCAGCACACGCAACGGGTAAACCGAGCATGCTTAACCGGCGTAGCTAGCAAATGGCAAGGTGCTCCTTCAAGATCTGGGGGTCGGCACGAATGGTAGCCATCGCGACCTCATCTGCGCGTGCGGCCGCGATTTGCTTCTCCGCTACCAAATGCTCCTTGAGGTCCTGGCTATACTGTGTGCACCATAGCTTAAGCCGGCGCTTATTTGGTGGAGGGGTTGGTGATTTGGGTGGAAGGTGTCGCGCTCGCACCGGCGGTAGGGGCATGTGGGATGTGGAAGGAGAAGGAGGATGGGGGTCGGGTGTGGATTACCTGCCGAGATAGGCGAGGCCGAGGAGCGTGAAGGAGGGTCGCCGACGAGGAGGCGGCGGTGCTGCAAGCAAGGAGTGAACGTTTCAACTTGGAAAGGAAGGCGGAAAGAGGGGAAATGTGGCTTTTGGTAAGGGGGAGGGGGCGGGGAAGTAGATATTTCTGCGGAAACCGAAAAATTGGAATCGCTTCAGCCAAAAAACTGGTGCGCAAAGTGTCATCAGACACGGTCCCTTATTCAGAACTGTGTACGATATGTGAACATCACAAACGATTCAGCTAACTTAACCCGTGTGTGTTGAGTTTGAACGTCAAAAATTTTGGTTCGAATTTCCCTGGTTACAGTGGTCATCCACGTCATTGCATAATTTGGGTACACAAAGGAGACTAACTGTGTGCGATCTACTTGATTTATAATAGTATACACCGACGGTGCTCCTAGATATTTTGTGCTGCATCTCACACGGTTGGTGGTAATAAACTTTGTGCGATCTACTTGATTTATCGTCTTGATCATTTGAATTACGTAATGGGGTCACAACTACAAAGGATGGTGTTTGAATTGTTAGAACTTTTATCTATAGTGAACATGCAACTATAGGTGTGTCGTCAAAAAAATTGGAATTATTCATGGTTCGTTTGTACATTTTAATACATTAATTGGGTTTTCCAGGCATTTTATGAGCATAATTCAAATTTGAACAACATGCACATGATCCAGTGCATATAAACTTATTGAAATATCAAATATGTGTCCTTGGTTGCATGCTTAGGTCCCATGCAAGAAATGGGAATGAATTTCAAACACCCTGCCATCGTCACTCGGCCGCAAACATTGAGATACCTGGTTTTTAAATTCTAGTAAATCCAAAACTCGTCTGAAATTCATGAAACTTGGCATGCTATCATGTAGCGGCATCAACATGCCATGGTAAAAAATTTGTCCCATTTGGGGCAGGTTTGGGTATAAGCTTCTCACAACAAGCGTAATATCCGTTGCCTCTTATTGCTTTGAAAAAATTTCGAGTGTCAACATAGAAGAACAAGAGTGTTGTGTTCAATTTTGGAATTTTTCGGGGTTCGTTTGGACATTTTTATGCATTAACTGAGTATTCAATGCACTTATGTGCATAATTCAAATTTGAACTACATGCCAATGCTCTAGTGCATATAAATTAGTTGAAAAATCAAATATGTGTCCTTGGGTGCATGCTTAGGTCCCATGCAAGAAATGGGAATGAATTTCAAACACCAGGGCACCGTTGATTGCTGGCAAAACATTGAGATGCCTGGTTTTTAAATTCTAGTAAACCCAAAAATCGTCTGAAATTCATGAAACCTGGCATGCTATCATGGAGCGGCATCAACATGCCGTGGTACAAATTTTGTCCCATTTGGGGCAGGTTTGGGTATATGCTTCTCACAAACCGGAGCTTCTCACAACAAGCATGATGGTTTTCGGTAGGGAACGTCCCACCTTTGGGGACGAAACGATATCCATTGCCTCTTATTGCTAAAAACAATTCTCGTGTCAACATAGAACAACAGGAGTGTTGTGTGATTTTTTGTGATTTTTCGGGGTTCGTTTGGACATTTTTATGCATTAACTGAGTTTTCAATGCATTTATGTGCATAATTCAAATTTGAACTACATGCACATGCTCCAGTGCATATAAATTGGTTGAAAAATCAAATATGTGTCCTTGGGTGCATGCTTAGGTCTCATGCAAGAAATGGGAATGAATTTCAAACACCAGGGCACCGTTGATTGCCGGCAAAACATTGAGATGCCTGGTTTTTAAATTCTAGTAAACCCAAAACTCGTCTGAAATTCATGAAACTTGGCATGCTATCATGGAGCGGCATCAACATGCCGTGGTACAAATTTTGTCCCATTTGGGGCAGGTTTGGGTATATGCTTCTCACAAACCGGAGCTTCTCACAACAAGCATGATGGTTTTCGGTAGGGAACATCCCACCTTTGGGGATGAAATGTTATCAATTGCCTCTTATTGCTTTCAATTTTTTTCTCATGTCAACATAGAACAACAGGAGTGTTGTGTGAATTTTTGAGATTTTTCGGGGTTCGTTTGGACATTTTTATGCATTAACTAAGTTTTCAATGCATTTATGTGCATAATTCAAATTTGAACTACATGCACATGCTCCAGTGCATATAAATTGGTTGAAAAATCAAATCTGTGTCCTTGGGTGCATGCTTAGGTCCCATGCAAGAAATGGGAATGAATTTCAAACACCAGGGCACCGTTGATTGCCGGCAAAACATTGAGATGCCTGGTTTTTAAATTCTAAATTCAAAACTCGTCTGAAATTCATGAAATTTGGCATGCTATCATGGAGCGGCATCAACATGCCGTGGTACAAATTTTGTCCCATTTGGGGCAGGTTTGGGTATATGCTTCTCACAAACCGGAGCTTCTCACAACAAGCATGATGGTTTTCGGTAGGGAACGTCCCACCTTTGGGGATGAAACGATATCCATTGCCTCTTATTGCTTTCAATTTTTTTCTCATGTCAACATAGAACAACAGGTGTGTTGTGTGAATTTTTGTGATTTTTTGGGGTTCGTTTGGACATTTTTATGCATTAACTGGGTTTTCAATGCATTTATGTGCATAATTCAAATTTGAACTACATGCACATGCTCCAGTGCATATAAATTGGTTGAAAAATCAAATATGTGTCCTTGGGTGCATGCTTATGTCTCATGCAAGAAATGGGAATGAATTTCAAACACCAGGGCACCGTTGATTGCCGGCAAAACATTGAGATGCCTGGTTTTTAAATTCTAGTAAACCCAAAACTCGTCTGAAATTCATGAAACTTGGCATGCTATCATGGAGCGGCATCAACATGCCGTGGTACAAATTTTGTCCCATTTGGGGCAGGTTTGGGTATATGCTTCTCACAAACCGGAGCTTCTCACAACAAGCATGATGGTTTTCGGTAGGGAACATCCCACCTTTGGGGATGAAATGATATCCATTGCCTCTTATTGCTTTCAATTTTTTTCTCATGTCAACATAGAACAACAGGAGTGTTGTGTGAATTTTTGAGATTTTTCGGGGTTCGTTTGGACATTTTTATGCATTAACTGAGTTTTCAATGCATTTATGTGCATAATTCAAATTTGAACTACATGCACATGCTCCAGTGCATATAAATTGGTTGAAAAATCAAATCTGTGTCCTTGGGTGCATGCTTAGGTCCCATGCAAGAAATGGGAATGAATTTCAAACACCAGGGCACCGTTGATTGCCGGCAAAACATTGAGATGCCTGGTTTTTAAATTCTAAATTCAAAACTCGTCTGAAATTCATGAAACTTGGCATGCTATCATGGAGCGGCATCAACATGCCGTGGTACAAATTTTGTCCCATTTGGGGCAGGTTTGGGTATATGCTTCTCACAAACCGGAGCTTCTCACAACAAGCATGATGGTTTTCGGTAGGGAACGTCCCACCTTTGGGGATGAAACGATATCCATTGCCTCTTATTGCTTTCAATTTTTTTTCTCATGTCAACATAGAACAACAGGTGTGTTGTGTGAATTTTTGTGATTTTTTGGGGTTCGTTTGGACATTTTTATGCATTAACTGGGTTTTCAATGCATTTATGTGCATAATTCAAATTTGAACTACATGCACATGCTCCAGTGCATATAAATTGGTTGAAAAATCAAATATGTGTCCTTGGGTGCATGCTTAGGTCTCATGCAAGAAATGGGAATGAATTTCAAACACCAGGGCACCGTTGATTGCCGGCAAAACATTGAGATGCCTGGTTTTTAAATTCTAGTAAATCCAAAATTCTGTTAACCATTGACGTGACGCCACGTGTCTTGGTTTTAATGGTTGTAGGAGGTGCCGTGCGTACAGCTGCTTGACCTTGACTGAACGGAAGGCGTGTGAGCGCCGTCCGGTGCGCAGGCTGGCCGACAGGCGTGCAAGCTGTCCTCGAGTGCGCAGGCTCACCGGGAAGCATGCGAGATGTACGCTGCGTAGGCTCACTGGGAAGCGAGCCCTTTGACTTCCATGGCCGCCCGCCTTGCTCGCATCCTCTCCATTAATGGTGCCCAAGCCGCAGTTTAATTCGCTTTTTAAATATAAAACACTCATCGCAAATGTTTTAGTTAGAACACCCGTATGCAAACCGACAGCTTCCCCAGGAAGCCAAGAGAAAATGTGCCGAGCAGGATTTCTGCAGCTCTTGATCGCAAACGATTTAGATAGAACACCCGTATGCAAAGTGAGAGCAGCGCAGGATTTGTTCATCCCTTCAACGCAAATGGTTGTTTTGGATGACCCGTGTGCAACCACGTACAAACAATTTGGTAAGATTTGCATATGTCATATTGGGTATGTTGCCATTTGTCAAACTGGAAAGATTTACATTTGTTGATCTAGTAACATTGCCATTTGTCAATCCTTGTAACACTGCGATTTGTCAAAATATGCAGCTAGAAATCATTAGCACTATGTAATTTTTGCAACTAAAATTCAGTAATTAAGCATAGATTTTATTCATAGATTAAGCAGTCGTTCTTAATTTATACAAACAGTTCAACTCAATAGCTGAACCGACCAAACTTCTCCCCAATTGTTGCCAACCACGTACTGAAATAGCTAGCTCAACTATATATACTAGCTAATTTTAAGTGCGTTGTACAGTTCGACCACACATCTATAGTCAGATGAACTGAACAAAATAGCCCCTAAATACTACTACTACCACGGAGGGGCTTTGTGCTACTTCCGGCAGGCTCTCCTCTGCCGAGCGCGCTCAGTAAGAGGAAGAGGAGGAGGAGGAGCCTACCGACGAGCTGGACAAATGCAATACGGTGCCTGCTGCTGCTGCATGTTCAGTGACACTCGCCAACTCGAATGCCCACTGCCGCTCTAGACGATCCCTCTCGAAGCGGCCGGACTGCTCGTAGATCTCCTGATTCCTCGCCTCTGCGTCCGTGTGCTACGGCCACGGCTGCAGTAAGGCTCTTTGCGTGCTCGACGAGGCGCTCCTCCTCCTCCTCCCGCAGGAACTTGTTGTAGCGCGCAAGGTCGATGACGCCCATGCGGGCCTCCACCTCCGCCTCCCTCCTTCGGGCCGCGGTGGCGGAGTGGTGATGATCCCGGCAGTCGATGGTGGGCCGGCGGCCACGGTGGCCGACGATGGGGTGGCGGCCACGACCACCACCTCCCGCCTTCGGGCCGCGGTGGCGGAGCGGGTGATGGCCACGGTGGCCGGCAGTGGGGTGGCGGCCACGACGGCCACCTCTCGCCTTCGGGCCGCGACGGCGGAGCGAGAGATGGCCCTGGCTTTCGACGGTGGTGTGGTGGCAACGGCGGCCGGCAAGAGCTGCCGACAGGCAGCGGTGGTGGAGCGTGTGGTGGGTGTTCCGCGCACACCCAACAGGGACGCCACACACACTACACTACGCCGGGGACTGCACCGCCTCCGCGGTGTAGCCTCCCAGGTGGAGCTGTCCTCTCATGACGGCGGAGTGGCTGAGCGACGACGACGAACCGTTTCTTTTGTGTTGCCTAATCACAAACAGTTCATCCGAGTGAACCGTATGCTGTGTATCGCACACGCCTTCATCTGGCTGCCCGTTTCTTTTGTTCCTCCTCATCGCAAACAATTAATTGAACTGAACCATATGCCCTTCATCGCACACGGAACTAAAACCTAAACCGTGTTTGATGCATCCGTCATCGCAAATGTTTTACACAGTTCTGATGGTTTTCATACAGCATCGTTTGCGATTATTGCATCGCACACAGTTTCTCGAAGGGTCTCTGATCGTAGTGTCGTGTTAGCAGTATCCTGCAGTAGTGATTAGCTAGCTAGAATAAGTTTGAAGATGATGATGTGCTACACTATGACTATGATGATTAAATAGCTAGTGTTGGTGATAATGACTATGATGATTATTATTAGCTAGTGTTGGTGATGATTAGATAGCTACACTATGACTATGATGATTAAATAGTGGTAATGACTATGATGATTATTAGCTAGTGTTGTTGGTGATGATATGATGCAAGAGTTTTTATATTAATATGATGATGATGATCATGATTATCATGATGATTTGTTATTATGATCATGATTAGTTATTATATCATTGGTGGAAGGAACGCGGATTAGATTCATGTGGATGGATCAAAAGTTGAATTAGTAGGATTGTCGTCCTAATTCAACTTTTGATTCATCCAAATGAATCTAATCCATGTTTCTTCCTCATAATGATATATTAATTCATCATGGACATAATGATATAACAACCTCTTAATCGGTATTGTATCAAAATTTGTATAACGGCGTATAAATACACTAAAAAAACAGAATACCAGTAGCGTTGGTGAGCGAACACGCTGCTACTAGTTATATTAGCAGTAGCGCTGGAAACAACACACGCTACGGCTATGTGTATTAGCAGTAGCGTGTGTCACAGGCGCTACTGCTAAGGAATAGCTGTAGCGCCTTACTAGTAGCACGGGGCCCCGCGCTACTAGTAGGCATTAAACCCGCGCTACTACTAGGGTTTTCCCTAGTAGTGTATGGAGGGCACCCGTGGATACGGCTAGCCATGGAAAGTGGAAGTATGGTGGAAAAAGGAATAAACATTATTTTCTGTTTGGGAACCGCCTATGATATATCTAGCATGGAAAGTGTTGGGAGCTCTAAGTCGTTTTCATTGGTGGGAAAAGTATGCCTCTCAAAATGTTTTTATCTCTCAATTTTCGCTTTGAGCTCTGGCACCTCTACAAATCCCTACTTCCCTCTGCAAAGGGCCTGTAACACCCCGGATGTAACTTTCCATATTTGTAACTCCGACTCTTGCCATTTTCGGCTATGCGTTATGATATTCCCTCCGTGGTCGGGTTTTTTCTTTCGTTTTGCATTTTGTTCATGTTATGCATTTCATATCATGTCATCATGTGCATTGCATTTGCATACGTGTTCGTCTCATGCATCCGAGCATTTTCCCCGTTGTCCGTTTTGCAATCCGGTGCTCCTATCTCCTCCGGTGCACCCCTCTTGTTTTCTTTCGTGTGCGGGTGTCAAACATTCTCGGAATGGACCGAGGCTTGTTAAGTGGCCTTAGTATAACACCCGGAGACCACCGGTCAAGTTTCGTTCCATTTGGAGGTCGTTTGGTACTCCAACGGTTAACCGGGCATCCGCAAAGCCCATCTGTGTGTTGCAGAAAAACCCCCTCTCTAAACAGCCCAAAACCCACCAAACTCTCTTTCATGCTGTAGGTCGTTCGATCACGATCGTGTGGGCGAAAACCGCACCTCATTTGGACTCTCCTAGCTCCCTCTACCTATATATACACCTCCCCTCCCGAAATAATTCGCAGTCCAACCCTAAAAATCGCCCTCCGACGACGCCGGACGTGTCCGTACGCCGCCGGACACATCCTGCCGCCGCGCCCAGCCAGCCCGGGAGCGCCACGTGGCACCCGGCCACCTCCCTCCGCCGCCGGCCCGTTCGGCCCACGCGGGGCCCGCCCGAGCCCGTGCTCGCCCGCCGCCTCCCGCGCCAGCGCCGCGCTCGCCCGGCCTCCGCGCCCGCACCGCGCCGCCGCCGCCCCGTCCGCCGGCCGCCGCCGGCCTCCCGTCGCCGCCCTCCGACGCCGCCGCCTCCTTCCCCGGCCGGCGCCTCCCCTTCCTCCTCCACGCCGGCGAGCCCGAGCCCGAGCTCCCGTGCCTCGATCTGGATCTGGTAACTGCCGTTGACTTTCCCGTGCCCGAAAATTCCTAAGTCCTCGAATTTTTATGATAAGTGTCCATGTTCAACAGTACATAACTTTTTGCATGTAGCTCCGTTTCGCGCGTGTAATATGTCAAATTGTTCGTCTCGTGATGTTCTACATTTCGTTCGATTGCACCATGTTCATTAGAGGTCATCTTGATGCCCAAATCTCTGTTGCAAGAGGGCTAGTTGCTGTTATCTGCTGGTTCTTAACAGAACTTGGAGATTTGTCATTTTTGTATCATTTAATCTGTGCATCTTATAGGCATGAGCTCTACATGTGCTTTGTTGTATGCCATGTCATCTTTCCAGTGTTGTATGCCATGTATTTTTGTGATCTCTGTGGTGACTACCACAAGCATGCAAACTAGGCCCCGTAATGTTTCTGATTTCAGGGACTTAGTGATTTCTCTAAGTCCTCGTCTGCTGTTATTTTGTTGCCATATAAACTTGATGCTACAGAGAGATCCATGCATATTTTGGAGATGTTCAGTAAGGATGTTTTGTAGATATTGTTGTAATAGATCCATTCCTGCGCTTGTTTGCAATTATGTAGTGCCATAGCATGACTCAAGCTTGCTCTACTTTTGCTATAAAATATTTCTGGCAGATTCTTAACATGATATGCAATTTTGCCAAGCTTATTGTAGTTGATACATACATGCTATGTAATTTCTTTTGCCATGGTTAGCTTCATAAGCATGCCATCTTGCTGTAGGTATGCTTTTTTTGTCATGCATTGCTTTGTGGTGAGTGCATAAAGCTCACAAAGAGGCCTTCATATTATTGTTTCTGCCATGCTCTGTTTTCTGCCAAGTCTAAAACCTGATAACGAAACTTGCTATGTTTACATGCTTTCCATCATATCTTCTGGTCCTTTTTGGCTTATGGTCAGTAAGGGACTTTTGTCATATGCATTTAGTAGAATACTTCTAAGCATTTTGTTTCATGTTAAGTTCCTGTAGCATGTTGATTTCGTGCTCTGAACATTGCTACCTGATGCTGTTTTCTGCCATGTCCAGTAATTTCACCAAGTCTGTGAACCTGTTATCTTTTGCACTTTTGCCATGCTTGTTTGAGCTTGATACGTTGTAATCTAGACGTAGCTCAGTGTTCATCTTTTGTCAAGCATCTCCTGTAGATTGCTTTCATATGCTTTGTTGCTATGTTGGAGTGCTGTAGCATTGTTGCTTGTTGCATTCTATGTGCTATCATATTAACCGCAGATTCGTGTCATTCTTGTTTTGCTTGCCATTTGCAAACCGTGCATCCGTTTCCGGTGATCTTTATATCGATTTCGACCGAAATCATCTCATCTTTCCAGTGGCATACTTGGTTTGCCAAGTTACTGCCTTGTTCATCATTTTCCTTCCGGAGTACGCATATGCATCGCATATCATATCTTGCATATCATACATGTTTTGCATCATGTTGCTCGTGCATTCCTCGTGATTGATTGTGGTTCCGTTGCTTGTGTTCTTATCTTGGGTAGAGCTGGGAGACGAGTTCGTGAACAAGGAACCTGTTGAGTACGCTTATGAGGATCAAGCTTTCGACAACTCTGAGAACCTTGCAGGCAAGATGACCACCCCTCGAAATCACTTCTATCTTTGCTTTGCTAGTTGTTCGCTCTATTGCCATGCTGCGCTACCTATCACTTGCTATATCATGCCTCCCATATTGCCATGTCAGCCTCTAACCATCCTTTCCTAGCAAACCGTTGTTTGGCTAAGTTACCGCTTTTGCTCAGCCCTTCTTATAGCGTTGCTAGTTGCAGGTGAAGTTGAAGTTTGTTCCATGTTGGAACATGGATATGTTGGGATATCACAATATCTCTTATTTAATTAATGCATCTATATATTTTGGTAAAGGGTGGAAAGCTCAGCCTTATGCCTGGTGTTTTGTTCCACTCTTGCCGCCCTAGTTTCTGTCATACCGGTATTATGTTCCTTGAGTTTGCGTTCCTTACGCGGTCGGGTGATTTATGGGACCCCCTTGACAGTTCGCCTTGAATAAAACTCCTCCAGCAATGCCCAACCTTGGTTTTACCATTTGCCACCTAAGCCTTTTCCCGGGTTTTCGCGAGCCCGAGGGTCATCTTATTTTAACCCCCGGGCCAGTGTCCCTCTGAGTGCTGGTCCAAACTAGAGCCACTTGCAGCGCCACCTTGGGGAAACTCGAGGATTGGTTTTAGTTGTACGTAGTGTTCATCCGGTGTGCCCTGAGAACGAGATATGTGCAGCTCCTATCGGGATTTGTCGGCACATTCGGGTGGCTTTGCTGGTCTTGTTTTACCATTGTCGAAATGTCTTGTAAACCGGGATTCCGAGACTGATCGGGTCTTTCCGGGAGAAGGTTTATCCTTCGTTGACCGTGAGAGCTTATGATGGGCTAAGTTGGGACACCCCTGCAGGGTATTATCTTTCGAAAGCCGTGCCCGCGGTTATGAGGCAGATGGGAATTTGTTAATGTCCGGTTGTAGAGAACTTGTCACTTGACCCAATTAAAATACACCAACTGTGTGTGTAGCCGTGATGGTCTCTTCACGGCGGAGTCCGGGAAGTGAACACGGTCTGAGTTATGTATGGCGTAAGTAGGAGTTCAGGATCACTTCTTGGTCATTGCTAGATGACGTCCGTTCCGTTGCTTCTCTTCTCACTCTCTTTTGCGTATGTTAGCCACCATATATGCTTATTGCCGCTGCAGCTCCACCTCATTACACCATCCTTTCCTATAAGCTTAAATAGTCTTGATCTCGCGGGTGTGAGATTGCTGAGTCCTCGTGACTCACAGATTCTACCAAAACAGTTGCAGGTGCCGACGATGCCAGTGCAGATGATGGGATCGATCTCAAGTGGGAGTTCGATGAGGAACGTGGTCGTTACTATGTGTCTTTTCCTGATGATCAGTAGTGGAGCCCAGTTGGGACGATCGGGGATCTAGCATTTGGGGTTGTCTTATTTTCATCTGGATTTTGACCGTAGTCGGTCTATGTGTGTATTTTTGGAGATGTATGGATTATATTTATGTACTGTGTGAAGTGGCGATTGTAAGCCAACTCCTTATCCCATTCTTGTTCATTACATGGGATTGTGTGAAGATGACCCTTCTTGCGACAAAACCACTATGCGGTTATGCCTCTAAGTCGTGCCTCGACACGTGGGAGATATAGCCGCATCGTGGGCGTTACAAGGCCTATCTTTTACTTTCATGTATTTACTTTCATGCAAGAGTCAAAGTTTTTCTCTCTATTCCTTTTTATTTTTCTCTTTTGCAAGCATCATGTGGTGAGGAAAGATCTAGGCACATATGTCCAGTTGAATATGGGTAGCATGAATTATTATTGTTGACATCACCCTTGAGGTGAATACGTTAGGAGGCAAAACAATAAGCCCCTGTCTTTCTATGTGTCCTGTTGAAACGTTTTGCTCATGAGTATGCGGTGAGTGTTAGCAATCATAGAAGACTATATGATGGTTGAGTATGTGGAGCTCTTACTTAAACTCTGTTGAATAAGTTGAATTGCAATTGCTTGATGACTAAGAACATAGGTTGTTGAGTTTCAAGAGAGTTCATTGTTTGAACCTTAACATGTGAATTGGTTGCCACTATAACATGAGAAGTTTCATAAGAAAGAATTGTTGTTATGACGCTAAGAAAAGTGATTGAAATTGTCATTGATCAAACTTATGCACTTTGCTAGCATTCACACTTCATAAATTATTTCTTTTATCATTTACCTACTCGAGGACGAGTAGGAATTAAGCTTGGGGATGCTGATATGTCTCCAACGTATCTATAATTTATGAAGTATTCATGCTGTTATTTTATCATTCTTGGATGTTTTACAACCATTTATAGCAACTTTATATCATTTTTTGGGACTAACCTATTGACCCAGTGCCCAGTGCCAGTTGCTATTTTTTGCTTGTTTTTTACATCGCAGGAAATCAATACCAAACGGAGTCCAAACGCAACGAAACTCCATGGAGATTTTTTATGGACCAGAAGGAACCCAATGGGCCAGAGCTGCACCTGGGGGGTGCCCCGAGGGGGGCACAACCCACCAGGGCGCGCCAGGCCCACCTCGGTGGCCTCCCGCACCCCCTCTTTGCACTGTAAATTCCCAAATATTCCAAAACCCTTCGGGGTTACCCTAGATCAGAAGTTCTGCCTCCGCAAGGTCTCTGTATCCATGAAAACCAATCTAGACCCCATTCTGGCACCCTGCCAGAGGAGGGAATCATCTCCGGTGGCCATCTTCATCATCCCGGCGGCTACCACAATGAGAAGGGAGTAGTCCACCCTCGGGGCTGAGGGTTTGTACCAGTAGCTATGTGTTTAATCTCTCTCTCTCTCTTGTGATCTATATCATGGGCTTTATTAATATAGTCGGACCATATGATGTTTCTCCCCTCTATATTCTTGATATGATGAATTGAATCTTTACCCTTCAAAGTTTTGTCTTGTCGGATTGAATATTCAGAAATGAGAACACATGATATATGTCTTGCGGTATGAATACTTGAGGTGACAATTGGGGTATCATATTGATTCACTTGATATGTGTTATGGCATTCAACTCGCAGATTCCCGCGGTGATATTGGGGTAATCTATGCATAGGGGTTGATGCACGTTTTTATTATCTTTTCTCCGATAGAAACTTTGGGGTCCCTTGTAGTTCTTTGTGTAGATTGAGTATTATGAATATGAGTTTGCTTTGGTGCTACTTTAGTACGAACTCTTGATTAGATCGATCGGAAAGAATAGCTTGCGTTATTCTAGTACGAACTCTAGGATAGATCGAACAGAAAGAATAGCTTTGAGGTGGTTTCGTACCCTACAAACAATTTACATCTTTTGTTCTCCGCTAATAGGAACTCTGGAGTGATTCTTTATTGCACTTTGAGGGATAATCATATGATCCACCTATGTTAGCACTGTTGAGAGGTTGCACTAGCGAAAGTACGGACCCTAGGCCTCATTTTTAAGCATTGCAATACCGTTTTTGTGCCCGTTTAATATTTGTTACCTTGCTGTTTTTATTTATTCAGATTATAAAAATATATTTCTACCATCAATATTACACTTTTATCACCATCTGTTCGCCGAACTAGTGCACCTATACAATTTGCCATTGTATTGGGTGTGTTGGGGACACAAGAGATTTCTTGTATTTGGTTGCAGGGTCGTTTGAGAGAGACCATCTTCATCCTACACCTCCCACGGATTGATAAACCTTAGGTCATCCACTTGAGGGAAAATTGCTACTGTCCTACAAAACTCTGCGCTTGGAGGCCCAACACGAGTCTACAAGAATAATGTTGCGTAGTAGACATCACTTGGTATGATGACTACTTGATAGTTTAGTGCACCATGCTTTACGGCTTAGAACCGGGACTTCAAAAATGTTTTGAACGCCACGGAGCATATAAGATGTTCCAAGAGCTGAAATTGGTATTTTAGACTCATGCAGGAGTCGAGAGGTATGAGACCTCTGACAAGTACTTTGCCTACAAGATGGAGGAGAATAGCTCAACCAGTGAGCATGTGCTCAGAATGTCTGAGTACTACAATCGCTTGAATCAAGTGGGAGTTAATCTTCCAAATAAGATAGTGATTGACAAAGTTCTCTAGTCACTATCACCAAGTTATTGGAACTTCGTGATGAACTATAATATGCAAGGGATGACGAAAACGATTCCCGAGCTCTTCGCGATGCTAAAATCGGCGAAGGTAGAAATCAAGAAAGAGCATCAAGTGTTGATGGTTAACAAGACCACTAGTTTCAAGAAAAGGGGCAAAGGAAAACAAAGGGAACTTCAAGAAAGAATGGCAAGCAAGTTGGCACTCCCATGAAGAAACCCAAAGCTAGACCTAATCCTGAAACTGAGTGCTTCTACTGCAAAGGGAATGGTCACTGGAAGCGGAACTACCCCAAATACTTGGCGGATAAGAAGGATGGCAAAGTGAACAAAGGTATATTTGATATACATGTTATTGATGTGTACTTTACTAGTGTTCATAGTAACCCCAGGGTATTTGATACCGGTTCATTTGCAAGAGTAGTAACTCGAAACAGGAGTTGCAAAATAAACAGAGACTAGTTAAGGACGAGGTGACGATGTGTGTTGGAAGTAATTCCAAGGTTGATACGATCACCATCGCACACTCCCTCTACCTTCAGGATTAGAATTGAACCTAAATAAATGTTATTTGGTGTTTGTGTTGAGCATTAATATGATTAGATCATGTTTATTGCAATACGGTTATTCATTTAAGTCAGAGAATAATTGTTGTTCTGTTTATATGAATAAAACCTTCTATGGTCATACACCCTATATGAATGGTTTGTTGAATCTCGATCGTGGTGATACACATATTCATAATATTGATGCCAAAAGATGCAAAGTTGATAATGATAGTGCAACATATTTGTGGCACTGCCGTTTAGGTCATATTGGTGTAAAGCGCATGAAGAAACTCCATGCGGATGGACTTTTGGAATCACTTGATTATGAATCATTTGATGCTTGCGAACCATGCCTCATGGGCAAGATGACTAAAACTCCGTTCTCCGGAACAAGGGAGCGAGCCACATACTTACTGGAAATAATACATACCGATGTATGCGGTCCGATGGGTGTTGAGGCTCGCGACAGGTATCGTTATTTTCAAACCTTCATAGATGATTTGAGCAGATATGGGTATATCCACTTAATGAAACACAAGTATGAAACATTTGAAAAGTTCAAAGAATTTCAGAGTGAAGTGGAAAATCATCGTAACAAGAAAATAAAGTTTCTACGATCTGATCGCGGAGGCGAATATTTGAGTTAGGAGTTTGGCCTTCATTTAATACAATGTGGAATAGTTTCACAACTCACACCACCTGGAACACCACAGCGTAATGGTGTGTCTGAACATCGTAACCGTACTTTATTGGATATGGTGCGATCTATGATGTCTCTTACCGATTTACCACTATCGTTTTGGGGTTATGCATTAGAGATGGTTGCATTCACGTTAAATAGGGCACCATATAAATCCGTTGAGACGACACCATATGAAGTGTGGTTTGGCAAGAAACCTAAGTTGTCGTTTCTTAAAGTTTGGGGTTGCGATGCTTATGTGAAAAAACTTTAGCCTGATAAGCTCAAATCCAAATCGGAGAAATGTGTCTTCATAGGATACCCAAAAGAAACTGTTGGGTACACCTTATATCACGGATCCAAAGGCAAGATCTTTGTTGCTAAGAATGGATCCTTTCTAGAAAAGGAGTTTCTCTCGAAAGAAGTGAGTGGGAGGAAAGTAGAACTTGATGAGGTAGTTGTACCTTCTCTCGAATTGGAAAGTAGCTCATCACAGAAAACCGTTCCCGTGATGCCTACACCAACTAGTGAGGAAGCTAATGATAATGATCATGAAACTTCACATCAAGTTACTACCGAACCTCGTAGGTTGCTACCTCTTGAGCACTGCGTTGGTTTTCCCTTGAAGAGGAAAGGGTGATGCAGTAAAGCAGCGTAAGTATTTCCCTCAGTTTTTTAGAACCAAGGTATCAATCCAGTAGGAGGCCACGCACGAGTCCCTCGCACCTACACAAACAAATAAGATCCTCGCAACCAACGCAATAAAGGGGTTGTCAATCCCTTCACGATCACTTACGAAAGTGAGATCTCATAGATATGATAAGATAATATTTTTGGTATTTTTATGATAAAGATGCAAAGTAAAATAAAAGGCAATAAAAATAGCTAAGTGTTGGAAGATTAATATGATGGAAAATAGACCCGGGGCCCATAGGTTTCACTAGTGGCTTCTCTCGAGAGCATGCGTATTACGGTGGGTAAACAAATCACTGTTGAGCAATTGACAGAATTGAGCATAGTTATGAGAATATCTAGGTATGATCATGTATATAGGCATCACATCCGCGACAAGTAGACCGACTCCTGCCTGCATCTACTACTATTACTCCACACATCGACCGCTATCCAGCATGCATCTAGAGTATTAAGTTCAAAAGAACAGAGTAACGCTTTAAGTAAGATGACATGATGTAGAGGGATAAACTCATGCAATATGATATAAACCCCATCTTGTTATCCTCGATGGCAACAATACAATACGTGCCTTGCTGCCCCTGCTGTCACCGGGAAAGAACACCGCAAGATTGAACCCAAAGCTAAGCACTTCTCCCGTTGCAAGAAAGATCAATCTAGTAGGCCAAACCAAACTGATAATTCGAAGAGACTTGCAAAGATAACCAATCATACATAAAAGAATTCAGAGAAGATTTAAATATTGTTCATAGATAAACTTGATCATAAACCCACAATACATCGGTCTCAACAAACACAACGCAAAAGAAGATTACATCGAATAGATCTCCACGAGAATCGTGGAGAACTTTGTATTGAGAACCAAAGAGAGAGAAGAAGCCATCTAGCTAATAACTATGGACCCGAAGGTCTAAGGTAAATGATACGTCTCCAACGTATCTATAATTTTTGATTGTTCCATGCTATATTATATTCTGTTTTGGACATTATTGGGCTTTATTATACACTTTTATATTATTTTTGGGACTAACCTATTAACCGGAGGCCCAGCCCAGAATTGCTGTTTTTTTGCCTATTTCGGAGTTTCGCGTAATAAGAATATCAAACGGAGTCCAAACGGAATGAAACCTTCGGGAACGTGATTTTCGGAACGAACGTGATCCAGAGGACTTGGACCCTACGTCAAGACATCAAACAGGAGGCCACGAGGTAGGGGGCGCGCCTACCCCCCCCCCCGGCGCGCCCTCCACCCTCGTGGGCCCCATGTTGCTCCACCGACGTACTCCTTCCTCCTATATATACCTACGTACCCCCAAACTACCAGATACGGAGCCAAAAACCTAATTCCACCGCCGCAACCTTCTGTACCCGTGAGATCCCATCTTGGGGCCTATTCCGGAGCTCCGCCGGAGGGGGCATCGATCATGGAGGGCTTCTACATCAACACCATAGCCTCTCCGATGATGTGTGAGTAGTTTACCTCAGACCTTCGGGTCCATAGTTATTAGCTAGATGGCTTCTTCTCTCTTTTTGGATCTCAATACAATGTTCTCCCCCTCTCTTGTGGAGATCTATTCGATGTAATCTTCTTTTGTGGTGTGTTTGTTGAGACCGATGAATTGTGGGTTTATGATCAAGTTTATCTATGAACAATATTTGAATCTTCTGAATTCTTTTATGTATGATTGGTTATCTTTGCAAGTCTCTTCGAATTATCAGTTTGGTTTGGCCTACTAGATTGATCTTTCTTGCAATGGGAGAAGTGCTTAGCTTTGGGTTCAATCTTGCGGTGTCCTTTCCCAGTGACAGTAGGGGCAGCAAGGCACGTATTGTATTGTTGCCATCGAGGATAACAAGATGGGGTTTATATCATATTGCATGAGTTTATCCCTCTACATCATGTCATCTTCCTTAAAGCATTACTCTGTTCTTATGAACTTAATACTCTAGATGCATGCTGGATAGCGGTCGATGTGTGGAGTAATAGTAGTAGATGCAGGCAGGAGTCGGTCTACTTGTCTCGGACGTGATGCCTATATACATGATCATACCTAGATATTCTCATAACTATGCTCAATTCTGTCAATTTCTGAACAGTAATTTGTTCACCCACCGTAAATACTTATGCTCTTGAGAGAAGCCACTAGTGAAACCTATGGCCCCCGGGTCTATTTTCCATCATATTAATCTCCCAACAACAAGCTATTTCTGGCGCCGTTTTCATTTTACTTTCTTTACTTTGCATCTTTATCATAAAAATACCAAAAATATTATCTTATCATATCTATCAGATCTCACTCTCGTAAGTGACCGTGTAGGGATTGACAACCCCTTATCGCGTTGGTTGCGAGGATTTATTTGTTTGTGTAGGTGCGAGGGACTCGTGCGTGGCCTCCTACTGGATTGATACCTTGGTTCTCAAAAACTGAGGGAAATACTTACGCTACTTTGCTGCATCACCCTTTCCTCTTCAAGGGAAAACCAACGCAGTGCTCAAGAGGTAGCAAGAAGGATTTCTGGCGCCGTTGCCGGGGAGTCTACGCAAAAGTCAACATACCAAGTACCCATCACAAACCCTTATCTCCCGCATTACATTATTTGCCATTTGCCTCTCGTTTTCCTCTCCCCCACTTCACCCTTGCCGTTTTATTCGCCCTCTCTTTTCGTTCGCCTCTTTTTCGCTTGCTTCTTGTTTGCTCGTGTGTTGGATTGCTTGCTTGTCACGATGGCTCAAGATAATACCAAATTATGTGACTTTACCAATACCAACAATAATGATTTCCTTAGCACTCCGATTGCTCCTCTTACCGATACTGAATCTTGTGAAATCAATGCTGCTTTGTTGAATCTTGTCATGAAAGATCAATTCGCCGGCCTTCCTAGTGAAGATGCCGCTACCCATCTAAATAGCTTCGTTGATTTGTGTGATATGCAAAAGAAGAAAGATGTGGATAATGATATTGTTAAATTGAAGCTATTTCCTTTTTCGCTTAGAGATCGTGCTAAAGCTTGGTTTTCATCTTTGCCTAAAAATAGTATTGATTCTTGGAATAAGTGCAAAGATGCTTTTATCTCTAAGTATTTTCCTCCCGCTAAGATTATCTCTCTTAGAAACGATATTATGAATTTTAAGCAACTTGATCATGAACATGTTGCACAAGCTTGGGAGAGGATGAAATTAATGATACGTAATTGCCCTACGCATGGTTTGAATTTGTGGATGATTATACAAATTTTTATGCCGGATTGAATTTTGCTTCTAGAAATCTTTTAGTTCGGCCGCGGGAGGCACTTTTATGGAAATCACTTTAGGAGAAGCTACTAAACTCCTAGATAATATTATGGTTAATTATTCTCAATGGCACACTGAAAGATCTACTAATAAAAAAGTGCATGCGATAGAAGAAATTAATGTTTTGAGTGGAAAGATGGATGAACTTATGAAATTATTTGCTACTTAGAGTGTTTCTTCTGATCCTAATGATATGCCTTTGTCTACTTTGATTGAGAATAATAATGAACCTATGGATGTGAATTTTGTTGGTAGGAATAATTTTGGTAACAACGCGTATAGAGGAAATTTTAATCCTAGGCCTTATCCTAGTAATTCCTCTAATAATTATGGTAATTCCTACAACAATTCTTATGGAAATTTTAATAAGATGCCTTCTGAATTTGAGACTAGTGTTAAGGAATTTATGAATTCGCCAAAGAATTTCAATGCTTTGCTTGAAGAGAAATTGCTTAAAGTTGATGAATTGGCTAGGAACGTTGATAGAATTTCTCTTGATGTTGATTCTTTAAAACTTAGATCTATTCCTCCTAAGCATGATATCAATGAGTCTCTCAAAGCCATGAGAATTTCCATTGATGAGTGCAAAGAAAGAACCGCTAGGATGCGTGCTAAGAAAGATTGCTTTATGAAAGCGTGTTCTTCTAGTTTCTATGAAAATAAAGATGAAGATCTAAAAGTTATTGATGTGTCTCCTATTAAATCTTTGTTTTGCAATATGAATCTTGATAATGATTGAACTGAATATGATCCACATTTACCTAGAAGGCGTTCCAGAAATTCGGAGTTTTTAGATCTTGATGCTAAAATTGATAAAAGTGGGATTGAAGAGATCAAAACATTAGATATTAATGAACCCACTATTTTGGATTTCAAGGAATTTAATTATGATAATTTCTCTTTTATAGATTGTATTTCCTTGTTGCAATCCGTGCTAAATTCTCCTCATGCTTATAGTCAAAATAAAGCCTTTACCAAACATATCGTTGATGCTTTGATGCAATCTTATGAAGAAAAACTTGAGTTGGAAGTTTCTATCCCTAGAAAACTTTATGATGAGTGGGAACCTACTATTAAAATTAAAATTAAAGATCATGAATGCTATGCTTTGTGTGATTTGGGTGCTAGTGTTTCCACGATTCCAAAGACTTTGTGCGATTTGCTAGGTTTCCGTGATTTTGATGATTGCTCTTTAAACTTGCACCTTGCGGATTCCACCATTAAGAAACCTATGAGAAGAATTAATGATGTTCTTATTGTTGCAAATAGGAACTATGTTCCCGTAGATTTTATTGTTCTTGATATAGATTGCAATCCTTCATGTCCTATTATTCTTGGTAGACCTTTCCTTAGAACGATTGGTGCAATTATTGATATGAAGGAAGGGAATATTAGATTCCAATTTCCATTAAAGAAAGGCATGGAACACTTCCCTAGAAAGAAAATAAAATTACCATATGAATCTATAATGAGAGCCACTTATGGATTGCCTACCAAAGATGGCAATACCTAGATCTATCCTTGCTTTTATGCCTAGCTAGGGGCGTTAAACGATAGCGCTTGTTGGGAGGCAACCCAATTTTATTTTTAGTTTTTCGCTTTTTGCTTCTGTTTAGGAATAAATCTTTGTTCTAGCCTCTGGTTATATGTGTTTTTATGTTTTAATTAGTGTTTGTGCCAAGTTTAACCTATAGGATCTTCTTGGATGATAGTTATTTGATCTTGCAGAAAATTCCAGAAACTTTCTGTTCACGAAAATAATTGTTAAAAATCACCAGAATGTGATAAAATATTGATTCCAATTGCTGCTGATCAATAAAAATATTCTAGGTCTTCCTATTTTGGCTGATTTTTTGGAGTTCCAGAAGTTTGCGTTAGTTACAGATTACTACAGACTGTTCTATTTTTGACAGACTCTGTTTTTCGTGTGTTGTTTGCTTATTTTGATGAATCTATGGCTAGTAAAATAGTTTATAAACCATAGAGAAGTTGGAATACAGTAGGTTTAACACCAATATAAATAAAGAATGAGTTCATTACAGTACCTTGAAGTGTTCTTTTGTTTTCTTTCGCTAACGGAGCTCACGAGATTTTCTGCTAAGTTTTGTGTTGTGAAGTTTTCAAATTTTGGGTGAAAGATTTGATGGATTATGGAACAAGGAGTGGCAAGATCCTAAGCTTGGGGATGCCCATGTCACTTCAAAGATAATCTAAGGACACCTAAAAGCCAAAGCTTGGGGATGCCCCGGAAGGCATCCCCTCTTTCGTCTACTTCCATCGGTAACTTTACTTGGAGCTATATTTTTATTCACCACATGATATGTGTTTTGCTTGGAGCGTCTTGTATGATTTGAGTCTTTATTTTTAGTTTACCACAATCATCTTTGCTGTACACACCTTTTGAGAGAGACACACATGATTCGGAAATTATTAGAATACTCTATGTGCTTCACTTATATCTTTTGAGTTATATAGTTTTTGCTCTAGTACTTCACTTATATCTTTTAGAGCACGGTGGTGGATTTGTTTTATAGAAACTATTGATCTCTCATGCTTCACTTAGATTATTTTGAGAGTCTTAAATAGCATGGTAATTTGCTTAAATAATCCTAATATGCTAGGTATTCAAGATTAGTAAAAACTTTCTTATGAGTGTGTTGAATACTAAGAGAAGTTTGATGCTTGATGATTGTTTTGAGACATGGAGGTAGTGATATCAAAGTTGTGCTAGTTGAGTAGTTGTGAATTTGAGAAATACTTGTGTTGAAGTTTGCAAGTCCCGTAGCATGCACGTATGGTAAACGTTATGTAACAAATTTGAAACATGAGGTGTTCTTTGATTGTCCTCCTTATGAGTGGCGGTCGGGGACGAGCGATGGTCTTTTCCTACCAATCTATCCCCCTAGGAGCATGCGCGTAGTGCTTGGTTTTTGATGACTTGTAGATTTTTGCAATAAGTATGTGAGTTCTTTATGACTAATGTTGAGTCCATGGATTATACGCACTCTCACCTTTCCATCATTGCTAGCCTCTTCGGTACCGTGCATTGCCCTTTCTCACATTGAGAGTTGGTGCAAACTTCGCCGGTGCATCCAAACCCCGTGATATGATACGCTCTTTCACACATAAACCTCCTTATATCTTCCTCAAAACAGCCACCATACCTACCTATTATGGCATTTCCATAGCCATTCCGAGATATATTGCCATGCAACTTTCCACCGTTCCGTTTATCATGACACGTTCATCATTGTCATATTGCTTTGCATGATCATGTAGTTGACATAGTATTTGTGGCAAAGCCACCGTTCATAATTCTTTCATACATGTCACTCTTGGTTCATTGCATATCCCGGTACACCGCCGGAGGCATTCATATAGAGTCATACTTTGTTCTAGTATCGAGTTGTAATCATTGAGTTGTAAATAAATAGAAGTGTGATGATCATCATTTTCTAGAGCATTGTCCCAAGTGAGGAATAAAAAAAGAGAGAAAGGCCATAAAAAAGAGAAGGCCCAAAAAAATGAGAGAAAAAGAGAGAAGGGACAATGTTACTATCCTTTTACCACACTTGTGCTTCAAAGTAGCACCATAATCTTCATGATAGAGAGTCTCTTGTTTTGTCACTTTCATATACTAGTGGGAATTTTTCATTATAGAACTTGGCTTGTATATTCCAACAATGGGCCTCCTCAAGTGCCCTAGGTCTTCGTGAGCAAGCAAGTTGGATGCACACCCACTTAGTTTCTTTTGTTGAGCTTTCATATATTTATAGCTCTAGTGCATCCGTTGCATGGCAATCCCTACTCCTTGCATTAACATCAATCGATGGGCATCTCCATAGCTCATTGATTAGCCTCGTTGATGTGAGACTTTCTCCTTTTTTGTCTTCTCCACATAACCCCCATCATTATATTCTATTCCACCCATAGTGCTATATCCATGGCTCACGCTCATGTATTGCGTGAAGGTTGAAAAAGTTTGAGATTACTAAAGTATGAAACAATTGCTTGGCTTGTCATCGGGGTTGTGCATGATGAGAGCATTCTTGTGTGACGAAAATGGAGCATGACTAAACTATATGATTTTGTAGGGATGAACTTTCTTTGGCCATGTTATTTTGAGAAGACATAATTGCTTAGTTAGTATGCTTGAAGTATTATTATTTTTATGTCAATATTGAACTTTTATCTTGAATCTTTCGGATCTGAATATTCATACCACAATTAAGAAGAATTACATTGAAATTATGCCAAGTAGCATTCCACATCAAAAATTCTGTTTTTATCATTTACCTACTCGAGGACGAGCAGGAATTAAGCTTGGGGATGCTTGATACGTCTCCAACGTATCTATAATTTTTTATTGTTCCATGCTATATTATATTCTGTTTTGGACATTATTGGGCTTTATTATACACTTTTATATTATTTTTGGGACTAACCTATTAACTGGAGGCCCAGCCCAGAATTGCTGTTTTTTGCCTATTTCAGAGTTTCGCAGAAAAAGAATATCAAACGGAGTCCAAACGGAATGAAACCTTCGGGAACGTGATTTTCGGAACGAACGTGATCCAGAGGACTTGGACCCTACGTCAAGACATCAACCAGGAGGCCACGAGGTAGGGGGCGCGCCTACCCCCCCCCCCAGGCGCGCCCTCCACCCTCGTGGGCCCCATGTTGCTCCACCGACGTACTCCTTCCTCTATACCTACGTACCCCCAAACTACCAGATACGGAGCCAAAAACCTAATTCCACCGCCGCAACCTTCTGTACCCGTGAGATCCCATCTTGGGGCCTGTTCCGGAGCTCCGCTGGAGGGGGCATCGATCACGGAGGGCTTCTACATCAACACCATAGCCTCTCCGATGATGTGTGAGTAGTTTACCTCAGACCTTCGGGTCCATAGTTATTAGCTAGATGGCTTCTTCTCTCTTTTTGGATCTCAATACAATGTTCTCCCCCTCTCTTGTGGAGATCTATTCGATGTAATCTTCTTTTGCGGTGTGTTTGTTGAGACCGATGAATTGTGGGTTTATGATCAAGTTTATCTATGAACAATATTTGAATCTTCTGAATTCTTTTATGTATGATTGGTTATCTTTGCAAGTCTCTTCGAATTATCAGTTTGGTTTGGCCTACTAGATTGATCTTTCTTGCAATGGGAGAAGTGCTTAGCTTTGGGTTCAATCTTGCGGTGTCCTTTCCCAGTGACAGTAGGGGCAGCAAGGCACGTATTGTATTGTTGCCATCGAGGATAACAAGATGGGGTTTATATCATATTGCATGAGTTTATCCCTCTACATCATGTCATCTTGCTTAAAGCGTTACTCTGTTCTTATGAACTTAATACTCTAGATGCATGCTGGATAGCGGTCGATGTGTGGAGTAATAGTAGTAGATGCAGGCAGGAGTCGGTCTACTTGTCTCGGACGTGATGCCTATATACATGATCATACCTAGATATTCTCATAACTATGCTCAATTCTGTCAATTGCTCAACAGTAATTTGTTCACCCACCGTAAATACTTATGCTCTTGAGAGAAGCCACTAGTGAAACCTATGGCCCCCGGGTCTATTTTCCATCATATTAATCTCCCGACAACAAGCTATTTCTAGCGCCGTTTTTATTTTACTTTCTTTACTTTGCATCTTTATCATAAAAATACCAAAAATATTATCTTATCATATCTATCAGATCTCACTCTCGTAAGTGACCGTGTAGGGATTGACAACCCCTTATCGCGTTGGTTGCGAGGATTTATTTGTTTGTGTAGGTGCGAGGGACTCGTGTGTGGCCTCCTACTGGATTGATACCTTGGTTCTCAAAAACTGAGGGAAATACTTACGCTACTTTGCTGCATCACCCTTTCCTCTTCAATGGAAAACCAACGCAGTGCTCAAGAGGTAGCAGTAAACTACTCACACATCATCGGAGAGGCTACGGTGTTGATGTAGAAGCCCTCCGTGATCAATGCCCCCTCCGGCGGAGCTCCGGAAAAGGCCCCAAGATGGGATCTCACGAGTACAGAAGGTTGTGGGGTGGAATTAGGTTTTTGGCTCCGTATCTGGTAGTTTGGGGGTATGTAGGTATATATATAGGAGGAAGAAGTACGTCGGTGGAGCAACGTGGGCCCCACGAGGGTGGAGGGCGCACCCAGGGGGTAGGCGCGCCCAGGGGGTAGGCGCGCCCCCCTATCTCGTGCCCTCTTGATCGCTTTCTTGACGTAGGGTCCAAGTCCTCTGGATCACGTTTGTTCCAAATATCACGTTCCTGAAGGTTTCATTCCGTTTGGACTCTGTTTGATATTCTTTTTCTGCGAAACTCTGAAATAGGCAAAAAATAGCAATTCTGGGTTGGGTCTCTGGTTAATAGGTTAGTCCCAAAATAATATAAAAGTGTATAATAAAGCCCATTAAACATTCAAAACAGAATATAATTTAGCATGGAACAATAAAAAATTATAGATACGTTGGAGACGTATCATAGGTCAACCAGAGCGCGTTCCGCACTAGAGTGGTACAGTAATCCTATTCTGGAAGTCATGTTACTAGACCATGACGAACCTACGAACTATGAGGAAGCGATGATGAGCCCAGATTCCGTGAAATGGCTTGAGGCCATGAAATCTGAGATGGGATCCATGTATGAGAACAAAGTATGGACTTTGGTTGACTTGCCCGAATGATCGGCAAGCCATAGAGAATAAATGGATCTTCAAGAAGAAGACTGACGCTGATGGTAATGTTACTATCTACAAAGCTCGACTTGTTGCGAAAGGTTTTCGACAAGTTCAAGGAGTTGACTACGATGAGACCTTCTCACCCGTAGCGATGCTTAAGCCTGTCCGAATCATGTTAGCAATTGCCGCATTTTATGATTATGAAATCTGGCAAATGACGTCAAAACTGCATTCCTTAATGGATTTCTTAAAGAAGTGTTGTATATGATGCAACCAGAAGGTTTTGTCAATCCTAAAGGTACTAACAAAATGTGCAAGCTCCAGCAATCCATCTATGGACTGGTGCAAGCATCTCGGAGTTGGAATATACGCTTTGATGAGTTGATCAAAGCATATAGTTTTATACATACTTGCGGTGAAGCCTGTATTTACAAGAAAGTGAGTGGGAGCACTACACCCTTTCTGATAAGTATATGTGAATGACATATTGTTGATCGAAAATGATGTAGAATTTTCTGGAAAGCATAAAGGAGTGTTTGAAAGGAGTTTTTCAAAGAAAGACCTCGGTGAAGCTGCTTACATATTGGGCATCAAGATCTATAGAGATAGATCAAGACGCTTGATAAGATTTTTCAATGAGTACATACCTTGAAAAGATTTTGAAGTAGTTCAAAATGGAACAGTCAAAGAAGGAGTTCTTGCCTGTATTGCAAAGGTCTAAAGTTGAGTAAGACTCAAAACCCGACCACAGCAGAAAATAGAAAGAGAATGAAAGTCATTCCCTATGCCTCAGCCATAGGTTCTATAAAGTATGCTATGTTGTGTACCAGACCTATTGTGTACCTTGCCATGAGTTTGGCAAGGGGGTACGATAGTGTTCCAGGAGTGGATCACTGGACAGCGGTCAAAGTTATCCTTAGATACCTAAGAGGACTAAGGAAATATTTCTCGGTTATGGAGGTGATAAAGAGTTCGTCGTAAAGAGTTACGTCGATGCAAGCTTTTACACCGATCCGGATGACTCTGAGTCTCAATCTGGATACATATTGAAAGTGGGAGCAATTAGCTAGAGTAGCTCCATGCAGAGCATTGTAGACATAGAAAATTTGCAAAATACATACAACTCTGAATGTGGCAGACCCGTTGACTAAACTTCTCTCACAAGCAAAACATGATCACACCTTAGTAAACCCTTTGGGTGTTAGTCACATGGCGATGTGAACTAATCACATAAAGATGTGAACTATTGGTGTTAAATCACATGATGATGTGAACTAGATTATTGACACTAGTGCAAGTGGGAGACTGAAGGAAATATGCCCTAGAGGCAATAATAAAGTTGTTATTTATATTTCCTTATATCATGATAAATTTTTATTATTCATGCTAGAATTGTATTAACCGGAAACTGGATACATGTGTGGATACATAGACAAAACACAGTGTCCCTAGTAAGCCTCTATTAGACTAGCTCGTTAATCAAAGATGGTTAAGTTTCCTAACCATAGACATGTGTTGTCATTTGATGAACAGGATCACATCATTAGGAGAATGATGTGATGGACAAGACCCATCCGTTAGCTTAGCATGATGATAGGGTACACATCGGAGCCGGGGGGTTACCGGAACCCCCCCCCCCCCCCCGGGGGGGGAAGATATGGGCCATAGGAGGAAGGCACACCAGCCCACAAAGGGGTGGTGCGCCCCCCACAGGGAAGGAGGCCGAATTGGACTAGGGGAGGGGGTGGCGCCCCCCTTTCCTTCTCCTCCTCTCTCTCTTTTCCCCTTTCCCCCTCCGGTAAAAGGAAAGGAGGGGGCGAATCCAACTAGGAGCCCACGTAGGATTCCTCCTACCTGGGCGCGCCTAGGGCCGACCTCCTCCCCCTCCCTCCTTTATATATGTGGGGAGGGGGCGCCTAGAACACACAACAAACATTGTTAGCCTTGTGCGGCGCCCCCTCCACAGTTTACGTCTCCGGTCATATTCACGTAGTGCCTAGGCGAAGCCCTGCGCGGATCAGTTCACCATCACCGTCACCACGACGTCGTGCTGACGGAACTCTCCCTCGACACTTTGCTGGATCAAGAGTTCGAGGGACGTCATCGAGCTGAACGTGTGCAGAACTCGAAGGTGCCGTACGTTCGGTACTTGATCGGCTAAAACGAGAAGAAGTTCGACTACATCAACCGCGTTGTCAAACGCTTCCGCTTTCGGTCTACGAGGGTACGTGACACACTCTCCCCCTCTCGTTGCTATGCATCTCCTAGATAGATCTTGCGTGAGCGTAGGAAATTTTTTGAAATTGCATGCTACGTTCCCCAACAATACCCTGAGCTCTTTTCATTCTCCTGCAAGACCAACTTGACAATGCAAGATTACCTGCTAAGTGACAACACTTTGGAATTCTTCCATACACCTCTTTCTACACAAGCATATCAACAATTGTTGCAATTACAGAACAACACCTAGAACATCCAAGTGAATGACAGCAATGATAAATGGATCTACCCATGGGGGCCTGACTTTTCTTCCAGTAAGATCCTGATACAAGGAGAATTGGCACCACCCCTCTTTCCCAAAATTTGGAAGAATGCTACAATGCTCAGATATAAGATTTTCTTCTGGCTACTCATGCATGACAGAGCAAATACAAGGAATCTCCTCCACAGAAAGTCATTCCACCTACCATCATACAATTGTGCTCTTTGTACCTCCAACACTGAAGAAACAACCATGTATTTGTTCTGGGACTGCAACTTTGCCCTCACCCGCTGGGACCCAATTCTGAGAAATATAGACACAGAGGTACTTCTATATATGATGAGGTTTTGCTATCACAAGCTCTGCCAACCTCCATTGCCATGGAAATCGTAATTATGAGATGCTGGAATATTTGGATCCAAGTAAATGAAAAGATCTTGAACTCCAAACCATTCCCACTTCACTCATGGAAAAGCATGCTGAGAAACGACCTACTGCTAATCAAGCACAGAATCAAGGACAAATATGAAGCTCTTCTCTCAAGTTGGATTGATCAAGTCCTAGATTGCAACTGATCTAACATGTTCGGTTTTGCTAGAGCTGGAATTGGATAGATGTTTGCTTTCTTTGTTTTTCTCTTACACCTGTACAAAAACTTATATATATATATATATATATATATATATATATATATATATATATATATATATATATATATATATTCTACTCGGTTAAAAAAAAGAGTAACAATCATGCCGGCGTCATGCCAGCACTACCCTTTCCGTCCACACAGCCTAGACACAAAAAGTTCAAGCGGCGGCAGTCAAATTGAACTCGAGCCACATATGCCCCCGCCGTTGCAGCCGCTCGCCGCGGCTCCCGCCTGCGCGCGCACGCTGGCCGACCTCCTAGTTGCGCTCTCAGCCGCCCGCGCGCTCCCCAAGGGCCAGCAGCTCCATGGCCACCTTCTCAAGGGCGGCCATCTCCCCGCCGTCGCCTCCTCGCACGCGCTGCTCGCCCACCACCTCCTCACCTTCTACGCCCGCTGCTCGCTCCCCGAGCTTTCCCTCCGCGCCTTCCTCGACCTCCCCGCTCCCCCCTCCCCCGCCGCATGGTCCTCCCTCATATCCTCCTTCGCCCAGAACGGCCTCCCGGCGGCAGCCTTTGACGCCTTCCGCCGCATGCTCGCGGCCGGGGTCGCCGCCACCGACCGCTCCATCCCCCCCGCCGCCAAGGCCGTCGCAGCTGCCGCGGACTCCTCGCGCCCTCCGCTTGCCCCGCACGCCCTCCATGGCCTTGCCTCCAAGACGCCGTTCGCGGGCGACGTGTTCGTGTGGTCGGCGGTTCTTGACATGTATGCCAAGTGCGGGAACCTTGCGGACGCCCGCCGGGTGTTCGACGAAATGCCGGAGCGGAATGTTGTCTCGTGGTCTGCCCTCATTGGTGGCTACGCGGATGCTGGGATGCATCCTGCAGCACTCTGCATCTTCCGCTCGGCACTGGAGGAGGCTGTGCAGGTCAATGACTTCACAGTTTCGTGCATTGTTCGTGTATGTGCTGCAGCCACACTCTTTGAGCTTGGGGCTCAGGTACATGCCCGATCTATAAAGACAGCACTTGATGCATCGCCGTTTGTGGGCAGCTCGCTTGTTTCTCTGTACTCGAAGTGTGGCCTTGTGGATTGTGCTTACCAGGTGTTCAGTGCAGCACCTGAGAGAAACCTTGGGATTTGGAACGCAGTGCTCATTGCATCTGCACAGCATGGCCATACTTCCACAGCATTTGAACGTTTCACAAAGATGCAGAATGCCGGGTTCCGTCCTAACTTCATTACCTTCCTTTGTTTACTCACAGCATGTAGCCACGCTGGTCTTGTCGATGAGGGGAAGCGATATTTTTCCCTCATGAAAGAATATAGAATTGAACCGCAGGTTGAACATTATGCTGCAATGGTTGACCTACTTGGTCGTGTAGGACGTATAACTGAAGCACTGGACCTTATTGAGTCAATGCCCATGGAACCACCTGACTCTGTTTGGGGTGCACTCCTAATGGCATGTCGCATGTTCAAGGATGCAGACACTGCGGCAATTGCTGCAAAGAGACTGTTTGAGACAGGGTCTCGCAGCTCTGGTGCACACATGCTCTTGTCAAGCACGTATGCAGCTGCAGGAAGGCATGTCGATGCAGCACTTGCAAGGAAGGCAATGCGTGATGCAGGTATACGGAAAGAGACTGGTCTTAGCTGGCTTGAGGCTGCAGGGGAGGTGCATACCTTTGTTTCAAACTGCAGGAGACATCCAAGAAGCAATGAAATTTATAATGTGCTGGAGAAAGTTGGTAAGAAAATGGCGGCAGCTGGTTATGTGGCAGACACTAGTGCAGTGGTTAAGGATGTGGACAGAGATGAGAAGTGCGCATCACTGGGGTATCACAGCGAAAGGCTAGCAATAGGGTTAGGGCTCTTGATTGTTCCGGAAGGTGTGCCAATCCGAGTTATGAAGAACTTAAGAGTGTGTGATGATTGTCACAATGCAGTTAAGTATCTCAGTAAGTGTACAGGAAGAGTTGTGGTTCTCAGGGATAACCGTCGATTCCACCGGTTTGAAGCTGGGTTGTGCTCTTGTGGGGATTTCTGGTGATCTACACCATTCTCTTTCCTATTGCCCTTATTGGGCAGTTTGGCTCACATGGATTCATCGATTGGGTCTTTCACTTAAAGTACATTTCTTTGATAAATGGGTCTATGTGAACTCAGAAGCTGATACGAGTCATAAAGTTTATTTTGGCATTATGGTGAGGTGATGGATTCAATTTTAGGGCTGCTTGGAAATTTTGCAATAAGTCTGGTCACTTAGGATGAAACAATTCTTGGATATGGAAGATGGCCACATAGTGCTACTATATATTCAGGGACGACATGACTCTGTGGCCTTCTTATTTGCAGTATTCATACAATGTACCATGGATCCACTGGAACATAGCATTTTTTGTAGAATAGTTAGAGAAGAACTCATGATATCATCTTATGAGTTATGGCATCATACTGTGGTGCATATTGCTTTCACATGAGTGTAACCATAGCCCCTCACAGAGCGATCGAACATTAGTTGCACTTGTTTATTCCATTTTATCCGGGAGAAGATCAAAATGGGCCACTAAACACACTGTTGTGCATATCTCTCCACTGTTGTGAAATCGACCGCTTCATGCTTTGGCAGACCCATGTGTTCATGCCTTTTTCTTGGGCTTGTCTGATAATCTGCATTTAGTATGTACACTTTCATTCCAATGCCCTGCGAGTCCTAAAAGAACTGCCTCTCCAGTTTCAGCGAAACTGCAAAATATTGATTTCTTTGGATTGGATGTTGTCACCTGTATTTGTATACTGAAACTGCTGGGCTTATACATGCTCTCGTGAGACAGATCCTTCAACAGGATATCCTTAGGGTCAACCTCAGTTCAATGATTTGACGCTACTTCCTCCTGCACAGAAGAATGACTGAGGTATTTAACAAGCTACCTAAAAAATTTCTTTGGACTAGTTTGAGTGATCCAACGAAAGTGATGCAGCATGGTAGAGTAGAAGTTCTTTACGTTGTCATGATATAACCGTATCTAACACTGTGGAATTATATACTTTTTTAACTGAAAAACAGTGGGGGAGGGAGGGGGCAACTATATAAAATGCTTTATGATGCTCTATTGATCCTATTTCCTCAGTAAATTTGAATTTATTCTTTATGAGATGCTAAATCATGTTCCTTGTCTGATCATAGAACCAAAGCTTAGTTTGATCAAGTTAAGAAATTCTTAATTGCTTTATTTGCATATCTGTTACATAATGTGAGCTTATACGTGATTAAATGTTGCTATTGCCTGCTGGGAATTAGTAGGCCAAGACTTGGTAGTAAGTTCTGACTACCTTAATAGATTGTACTTTCGAAGTGATAGGCAGATGCTGGGCTGTATGCAGATAAGAAAACTTCTATAATTGAAAAACCTTGAGCCATCTAGACCTGTCTTAACCTAAAATGGAGGGTATCTTTAGGTGGAATGGAGTTACTGCTAAGCTCTATTTTTGCAATTTTCTTACCTGATTAATGTGGTTTGCCATCTTTTTCATACAGAAACTTTCCGGGAAGCATGCTCTCAATAACAGGGAAATGATGGCTGGATCCTACACTGGTGGTTATGTCTTTCTAAACATAAGTTTCAATTATTGTATGGCCAGTGTCACTATCTGTAATTCTTCTGTGAAGGAACTAGGTATCATATATATATATATATATATATATATATATATATATATATATTTATTAATCATGGGTAGTACGGGTTTTAATATCGAATCTTTTGGTTAGTTGGCATGATTTGATGGATGCATTTCGTTTGGAAAATGTCTTACAGACTCTGATTGTGTACACAATCACTGGTGTTATTGGCCAGAGTAAAATCTTGGGCAAAAGACACTGTTCATTGCTGGTCCCAAATGATGATTGGTGAACCCCTCTCTTTTGAACCACACAAAGATATGGTGTGTTGCACGTTATTTGTCTTCCCTACTTGTTCAGGCTAGTGCCAGTTGGTATGAATAGAATGATAGAATTATCTTTGGGTCCTTAGTTGATCCTTGCAAGCTTCTCTATGCTTTGAAATACAGGATGAATGGTTGCCAAGTGGGTGAGAGATTTGGTGGGGTAGAGAGTGACAGGGGAACTCATCTTCAACACGCATATCAAACTGCAGCCTGCAGGTTTCCTGGGGAAGCCAGTAGCCTAGCATGTCCTATATATACAAAAGGGTTTAGTTGTGGGCTCTTGTAAGCAACACTAACAGAAGCATTTCCTGTCAAATATGAGTTCTCTAAGAGGGTTTGGAAATATCGCCAGAAGATGGAGAGAACTCAATGGTGCGAATTACTGGAAGGGGCTACTTGATCCTCTTGACGTCGACCTCCGGAAGAATATCATCAACTACGGTGAGCTCTCACAGGCAGCATACACTGGGCTCAACAGAGAGAGAAGGTCAAGGTACGCTGGGTCTTGCCTCTTCAGACGCAAGGACTTCCTCAGCAGGGTAGATGTATCAAACCCTAATCTGTATGAGATTACGAAGTTTATATATGCAATGTGTACCGTGAGCTTGCCGGATGATTTCATGATAAAGCCACTGTCAAAGGCCGCATGGAGCAAGCAGTCAAATTGGATGGGGTTTGTTGCTGTGGCCACCGACGAGGGTAAGGAAGTGCTCGGGAGGCGGGATGTGGTGGTGGCATGGCGTGGGACAATACGGGTGCTAGAGTGGATGGATGACCTTGATATTTCCTTGGCGCCTGCTTCAGAAATAGTACGACCAGGGAGTGCCAATGATCCCCGTGTTCATGGAGGATGGTTGTCCGTCTACACGAGTACTGACCCAGGGTCTCGGTACAATGAACAGAGTGCACGATATCAGGTAATTCTTGTTATTCTTGATTCAGCATTAGTATATCACCAGAATCAATATTATAGATTGCCCCATGTTCTGAAGCACAAACCTCTACATTAGGATATAGTTGATCTTTGTGCGTGTTAAACCCCATGATCTAATCAGTGTATAGTTTGTAATGATGCATGTGCTTTAAGTTTCGGTTTTCTTCCATTTGAAGTGAAGCAAAAGAAAAGGAAACAAAAGAGTATATCAGTTGTTTGCTTATGCTTGTCCATGCATATTAGTCTGTCAGGAAAGCAAGTCTTGCTTCCTGCTTTACACCAGCGAGTCGTTGGTGTTTCTCTGTTCAACCTTACTGCACTACGGAAACATCATGATTGTTTTTAGGCGGGGAGTGATTCCACTTATTATCCATCTAAAGTTTAGCTTGCATAAAGACAATCATGGCACAGCACAATGTGCACTTTAAGACAGTTTGGATTGCTGGGGCCATGGTATTTGTTTAATCAAGTAGATGTTGAATTGTGTAGTCCTTGCATGCATCCCTGCCTCTTACTAGTCATGCATATTCGACGTGGCTTTTTAGTTTTGCTCATCACAGGGAAATGATCCTTCGGTCAAACTAATTAACAAGCTTGCATCAGGTGTTGGATGAAGTCAAAAGGCTGCAGGATCTGTACAAGCAAGAGGAGACCAGCATCACCATAACAGGTCACAGCCTTGGGGCCGCTCTTGCAACCATTAGTGCTACCGACATTGTCTCCAACGGCTACAACAAAACCTGCCCGGTCTCGGCCTTCGTGTTTGGTAGCCCCAGAGTGGGCAACTCCGACTTCCAGAAAGCATTTGACAGTGCGGAAGATCTGAGGTTGCTCCGTGTCCGGAACTCCCCTGACGTGGTCCCAAACTGGCCAAAGCTGGGATACAGCGACGCCGGCACAGAGCTCATGATCGACACAGGGGAATCACCCTACATCAAGAGCCCTGGGAACCCCTTAACATGGCATGATATGGAGTGTTACATGCATGGGGTTGCCGGGACGCAGGGGAGCAACGGAGGGTTTGAGTTGGAGGTTGATCGGGACATCGCGTTGGTGAATAAACACGAAGATGCACTGAAGAAGGAGTATTCGATTCCACCGTCTTGGTGGGTGGTTCAGAACAAAGGTATGGTGAAAGGCAAGGATGGTCGGTGGCATCTGGCCGACCATGAGGATGATGATGACTGATCCTTTTACGTGATGCAATTCAGTGCGACAGCTGGGCAACAAGTTGCAACCAACGAGCTTTCCTTGAGAACATGGCAAATATTCTGCATTATCTTCTTTTAACTGTTTGAGAGTAAAGAAATGCATCCTGTTATGTTCGAACTCATATTTTTCAGTGAACTGTTATTGCTTTCGAGACCAGTGAGTTTAAAGAACTCTGATCGATCTTGCTGTAATAAAGTCTTAATTTTTTTTAGCTGTTCATGTGTGACATTTCCCCGCATGAACAATGTTAAGGAACTTGTGTGCTTTGTGTATTATTTGATTATTTCCTAATAACAAGTAACATGCACACAGTATCATGTTAGGTGTATCAATTTTCCCAGTATCAAACGTGTTTTACTCATTATTTGATAATCCACTAGATAATTATTGCCCGTGCGTTGAAATGAGGCCACAAATATTTTGTACATAAGGACCGTGATTTATCTGCCATCTTAGTATGAATGAATATGTCTGAAAATGGACTTAGCTGCCAATTAAATCAGTACTTATTGATTTACCAAAGTAAATTTGGTAAGCCAATAAGTGAGGTGGTTTTCGAGTAAAACCGTTGGGGAAAATTGGCAAAACCGAAAACGGCCGTGGGTTGAGGAGGGAGGACGAAAGGAATGAATGTTTTAGGAGAGATTAATGCACGGGTCTCACTCACGGTACTTAACTCCACATAATGGGTCTTCGTCAAAAAGCTAACCTCACAAGTTAATACTCCAACACTAGAAATTCTTCAAAGAAAATAAATAATGTTTGCAAGGTAATCTTTCCCAACTTTGGATAAACCATTGGTATCAGACCCATGTTATGATGTCTACTCCCTCCGTTCCTAAATATTTGTCTTTTTAGAGATTTCAATGGACTACCACATATAGATGTATATAGACGTATTTTAGAGTGCAGATTCACTCATTTTGCTCCGTATGTAGTCACTTTTTGAAATCTCTATAAAGACAAATATTTAGAAACGGAGGGAGTAGTTCCTTGTATCAATCTTGGGGTAAAGAGATAGAAGACCATTTTCCTTATTGAAAGAAAACAACAGCCATGCCCAGCTCTGTTCCAGAGTGCATCGCCAAAGAAAACACAAAACATTCCGCAAAAACACACACACACACACACAAAACAAGAGCCACGAAACCCACTTGGAAATAGTTCAAAATACTCCCTCCGTTCGGAATTACTTGTCTCGGAAATAGATGTATCTAGAACTAAAATACGTCTAGATACATCCATTTCTTCGACAACTAATTCCGAACGGAGGGAGTATTCCCTAAAAACAGTTCAAAATAGAAAAACCCTGTAGGATACGCTGAGATTTGTTTCTTAATCACCCAGTAAATACGCCATTTATCTCTCCGGTCCACTTGGCTTCCCCGTCCCTGGCCCATATCTCTTGTGTTGCATTTCTTTCTCCACCTTTGTCAATTTAATATTGCCACCGGTTGCACGCGACACGAACTGTCAGTTTGATAGGCTACCGTACCTTGTCCTCCAATCGCAAGTGCTAAGGAAGGTTACAAAATCAGAGGTGATGATGTGCTTCACCTCAAGATATAGCTTATTGCCTCCATTTCATTCTATCTTTCCTGTTGCTTGAGTGCGTCATAGATCCAAAACCACTTTTTCATCCTGGCTTTTGGAAAAGGTGTTTTTACTTTTATTCCAGAAGATGGCTTTTGGAAAAGTAGTTAATATTTTTTCTCGGACAATGAAAAGTTGTTCTTTTAGGGCGAAAAGTTGTTATTTTGTTTGAGATGAGGCCAGAAAAGTTCTTAACTTGAAAAGGCAGGAGAAAGACCGAAGGGGTTGTCCTAGATGGTAGGGAACGAAAGCCTATCATATTTAAATTGCCACAGCTAATATGTTGGTCATGCTTGAATCAAAAATAATAATTATTTCGGTCATGCTTAGGTGACCATTTCTCAAAAATTATAGATCACCCGATCTTGTCGTTAGATTCGTGTAGGTTATAGGCATCTGATTATAAAAAGCCTGGAGTTGTGGACTAAGGGTTCGAGCCTCACCACCTCCAATTTAATTTGAGCACAACTCCTCCTATGTTGAACTCATTATTTTGTTATGAGAAAAGAACATCATGGGTGAGAGGTTAAACCTTCTACTCACTGCTTCTAAAGAAAATATCTGGTGGAAACCAGATTACAATGAGGACTTCGTATAAACCATGTTTACAAATGTATTATTTTTTCATAGTTACAAAGGTGACGTTATATGAACGTGTAAAATTTAGAGAAATGATAATTTGGGAGGTTAGGAGGTCCCAGAGAACGCCCCCGCAATCATTTGATCCAGATCACGCAGATGGCAAAAATAAATTAAAGATCACTGGGATTTTTTTGCACTACATGGTAATTTTCTCTTTCGGCCATGGAAATTCTTACGGTCCAAAATTTAATGTTCAAACCAATATTCATTTGGCAGGCAAAAAGTAATTATGCATCATAATGATGTTGTGCTTTTTATCACTGTTCCTTCATGAATTCTTTTGTATCTCTCAAATGAATTTCTCTTTTTTTGTGAATGAAATTTATTTTACTTTGAACTTGAAAATTTACATGCTTGTACAACATCACCTTTTTAACATATTGTACTTCGTGCAAGTACACTCTTTTTTTGTTTCGCAATTTCACTCCCCTCTTGGGCAATTTCACTTTTTTTTATACAATCGCTATTTGCAAGGTTTTTTTTGTTACCGATATGTTTTTTTAATTTTCTTCTTATTTATTAGGCATATTTTTTGCAATTACTTTTTGTAATTACACTTTTTTCATGATTGCACTTTTTGCAAGCAGAATTGACATTTTCTTGTGTAATTACACTCTTTCTTTCTACAATTGCACTTGTTGTTTATGTGGCAGTTTAGTAAAATAATTATTTCTTCTAGTATTAATAAGGGGGTTGGTGAGTGTATGCAGAGACAAAAGAAAAAAAACGAAGGGAATGACTGTGCTATATCCAAATAACATACAACTGTGTTTTTTCTTGAAAAAGTAGGCACATGCCTTATAGTCGTCTCATAATATTGTTTGATTTGACACCTCTCTCTCTCTCATCTCTTTTCCTTGTCTTGTCACTCATTTATTTTTCCTCTCGATATCATCTCCATAGTGGCACTGCACCAAGACGGAAATCACGATGACGTAGGCGACCCATGTTTGAGCCTAAGCCGCCGCCGACGACGCAAGCAAGCTAAGGAATGAGCTGGAGCCAGAGATGATGCAGCCAACCGTGCCACAAATGGTGGAGGTGAGGTTGTGGTTGGAGTTCGGGTGGGAGTGGCTACCCGACACTTGGAAGATGCGTGAGAGGAGGAGTGGGCTTAGAATATTGTCCTGGAGACGGGGGTGAGGTGGTGCAACAACGATGCCGATCCACCGATAGCTAAAGTTGGTGGTAGGGTCAGTGCTGGTGGGTACGTCGTGGAGGGAAAGACATGGGTGGAGATGGCAAAAAAGAGTAGGAGTGATAGCGTGAAGGAGAGGGGAAGGAAAGTGGCGAGCGACGCTAGGCTTTCCTCTTTGGGATGGTTCCAACCAAGATGATGGCCTCTGCCAGCGCTAAAGTAGGAAGAACGAGGTGGTTAGAATCGACCACTTGAGGTTAGCAATGTGATCGTTAGTAAATTATCATTGTCAGGTATTTTGCTACCTCAAGTATTGTTTTCTAAGATGTTCATGTAGTGAAATTCTACATTTCGATGTTTTCATTCATAGTTATAGTTTACGAAGAAAACTACAAGCAACACTACACTAACAACATGTAAAGAACAGTCGTACATTGATATTGCGAGACGGCTGGACTTTGTCTGTGTCATTCTTTTCCGCGAGATCAAATTCCTCCTCCAACTAGGTTTCATTGAGTGGTCTGTGTCTTTCTGCCCACGCTTGTGTAATGCTCCTGCCCATGAACTGGCAGCTATTGGTAGGCGGGACGACAACGCTGACCACCATGTGTGGTTGGTAAACCTCCGTAGAGTTGTAACCGATGCAGTGACCGCCGATCTGGCTGGTCCACGGTAATTTTGGAACGCAAGGTGTTCCAGTTCAAAAAAAAAACAGCATGTAAAGAGCAGTCGTACATTGATATGGCGAGACGGCTGGACTGTCAGGCCTGCTTTGGTTCACAGGTCCCTAAAAATGCATGAAAGGAAAAAAATACAAGAATGCATGTGAAAACTAGAGTATTGAAAAATGTAGGAATTTTACCGGCTTGGGTGTTTGCGTTACAGGAACAAGAAAACACGGTAATTCTAATAACAGAGTCAAATTAAAGACAAACCACATGAAAAGGTATAATTAGCATGTTATTATGCCAAGGATTCGTCTCGTTCTTCGCGCGTAGGAACTTTTCTAAGTAGATTGTAAAATTTCTGTATTTTTCTCTGAAACGGACCAAAAGAAAACTTCATTTTTTCCTTTGCTATATTCCTTTGATCCAAAGGCTTAAACAATGTCATCATAGGAAAACTTCTTATTCCTATGTGTTTTCTAAAAGTTTTCCTATGAATCAAAGGAGGTTAATCTGTCATGTAGCATGTGCGTCAAAATGCCCTCCACTTGTACCTTACCAGGTCAACTACTAAAACAAACAGGTTGGCACGACGGAGGCACAACACAACCGCACAAGGCCGAACCAGAGTCTTCAGTTCAGATCGACCACAAAAGTCACCACGCCCTCGCGATGTTCTCCAGCGACATGGCTGAGCGGTGGAGGGAGCTGCACGGCAGCGACCACTGGGATGGCCTGCTCAACCCGCTCGACATCGACCTCCGGCGCTGCCTCATCAACTACGGCGAGATGATCATGGCCACGTACGAGGCGTTCATCGCCGAGCGTCGGTCCCCGAACGCCGGCATGTGCCGGTACCGGCGAGCCGACCTCTTCCGGCGCGTGGAGGTGTCCCACCCGGGCTGGTACGCGGTGACCCGCTACATCTACGCCACGGCCAGCGCCGACGTGCACGGCAAAGTGCTGCTCCGGCCGCTGTGCCGGAACGGGCGCGCAAGGGAGTGCAACTGGATGGGGTACGTGGCCGTGGCCACGGACGAGGGCGCGGCCGCGCTCGGGCGCCGGGACATCGTCGTGGCGTGGCGCGGCACGCAGCGCGCGCTGGAGTGGGTGGCCGACCTCAAGCTCGCCTTCGCCTCGGCGGCCGGGATCCTCGGGGCGGAGGGCGCCGACGGGTCCGAACCGTCGGTGCACCGCGGGTACCTGTCGCTGTACACCTCCGCCGATGAAGGCTCGGAGATCAGCAAGCAGAGCGCCAGGATGCAGGTACGTGTGCGTGCTCAGCTTCTTTCTCGACAAGTACGTATATATCCGCAGTTCAGTACCGTAGTAAACTGGCTGAACAGGTATTGACAGAGATTGCAAGGATGATGGACAAATACAAGGACGAGCAGACCAGCATCACAGTGGTCGGCCACAGCCTGGGCGCCACTCTGGCCACGCTCAACGCCGTCGACATTGCCGCAAATTACTACAACAAATCCGCCCTCTGCACGGCCGGGAGCCGGGCGCCGGTCACCGCCGTCGTCTTCGGCAGCCCTCGCACCGGTGACCGCGACTTCCGTGACATCTTCCACCGCCTCCCAGGTCTCCGGATGCTCCGTGTACGGAACCGGCCGGACCGCATCCCGCTGTACCCGCCCGTGGGCTACGCCGACGTCGGCGTGGAGCTGCTGATCGACACGCGCCGCTCGCTGTTCCTCAAGCCCCACGGCAACGAGTCGCAGTCGCACGACCTCGAGTGCCACCTGCACGGCATCGCCGGGTGGCAGGGGGAGCATGGGGAGTTCGAGCTGGTGGTCGACCGGGACATCGCGCTGGTGAACAAGTTCGATGACTGCCTCACCGACGAGCACCCCGTGCCGGTGGGCTGGAAGGTGCACCACAACAAGAACATGGTGAAGGGGACCGACGGGAGGTGGGTCTTGGAGGATCATGAATCTGACTACGAAGATGGAGGTGACAACTTGTAGGAGGTTAGGGGAAAAGCATACGATTTGGACGTTGGATGCTGTTTTTCCACTCCATGCCATGGCATCTCTGTTGCGACCTTGAGGATCGTGATAACGTGTGCTCTTTTTCTTTATTTTCTTGAATTTTTAGTATTTGAGCCAATTTCATTTCTTGCCCTCTAGTCATCTACTACATCTGTTTCAAAATATAAGACATTTTGGTAGAGGTATTAGCTGTGACACTGACAGTTTTACTTCACTGAAACTGAAAAGCTAGATACGTTAAAAACAAATAAGGAGGAAATGATAGAAATCCACCGGCGCGGCCATCACCAACGATCCTATTTCTATCGTGCGTACTGGAGTGTCCCACTTGTCTAACCACCATCCGTACAAATCTTATCCTCCAGGCAGCCATCGTCTTCCTCTTTTCCTGTAGGCATCTCCGGAATCAATCTCTCGTCCAGCTCCGTGGGCACACTACCCATACTACTATGGCTGCAAGCAAGCCACTCCTTGGGTGCTGTTGTTGCAAACCGTCATCACCATTGCAATCCCTTTCCTATCCCACCTCTCTCCTTCGTCTCTCCTATTCGGATAGGATCCACTTATGGTGGTGCCCCCATGGCCGGCGGAGATGTTGATACTGCAGTTGGAGATGCACTAGCACCCTCCTTCCGCTGGCAAGGCCAGGCATCGGTGCTGCAATCCCGGTCAGCGCTCACCAGGCGATGTTGGCATATTGCCGCCATGGCCAGCTGGGAGACACACAATTGTAGATGCGTGCTGTTGACTGCAAGCGGCCGGTGATGTGGAGCTCGGGCAGGACCTCAACATCACCACTGTTGCAGAAACATCATCAATGTTGCAGGAATACAATGACACATCAATGCAGGCGCGATGCTTCTGCAACATAATCTTTGTTGCAAAAAATATCCGCAACAAGACTACAGTTGCAAAAGAATCTGCAACAAGACCTCTGTTGCAAAGATTTCTGCAACAAGACCTATGTTGCAAAAGATGAGGACTCTGCTCGGTCGTTAGATGCGTCACGACTTGCAGGCCGGCAGATCTTTTAAAAATATTCATCGGTCGACGCGTAGCAAGCCCCTTTGTTAACGGGCTTAAGTTTCTTTTTTAATGGGACTATGGTAGAAACCTGACGGAAAAATGAGGTGGAAGGCCCGACCCATGTGGCCCACTTAGATTGCGTTTTGAATTCCCCCAATTGAACAATAGCACTAGTTTTTTGGCGTGGCTATGTTCCGCCTACGGCGACTCCCGGCTACATGGCCTGCAGGGAGTCGTTGTTGGACTGACCTAGTAACCATGTGGGCACATCATGCTGATACACGCTTATGTCATGCATATGTTTTCTTTGCAGTTTTTTTTGTTTCCCTTCTTTATTTTTTTACTATTATTTACATTTCGAAATATTATAATTACCAATATTAAAAAAACTAGAAAAATTTAAAAAATGTTACTCATGTATTAAAAAAATTAAACATCTATAGGAAAATGTTTCTGATGTATACAAAAATGAACAATGTGAAGGAAACAAGTAAAAAAAGTTAATCATGTGGAAAAAATATTAACTGTATGAAAAATATTTGTGACATTTAAAATGCAAAGAATTTTAAGAAAATTGTGCACGGCATTGAAAAAATATTTATAAAATGTAGAACAATGTTCACATAATTCAAAGAAAAAAACAATACACCCAATGTACGTTACATTTAAAAAAAATGTTGACGAGTTTTGAAAATGTATTCATGATATTTCAATAAATGTTTGTACAATCTAAAAAAATGTTATCCGTTAAATTTCTTATATCATTCAGAAAATGTTCTAAGGTGTATTTGAAAAATGAGTAACATGTATTCTTTTTTTTCAAAAACATGTTTTAAGAAAAAGGTAATCATGTATTTGAAAAATCATAAATGTGTATAAAAAATGTTACTCTATACAAAAAATGTACATTGTGTTTGTAAAAAGTAGGCATGTGTTGAATTTTTAGAAAACAGGAAAAAGAAAAAAGGGGAAAGAAACAAAAAAACCGAAGAAAAAAACAAAGGAAGCGAAAAGAAAAAAATCAAAGAAAGCCAGAAAGAAACAAAAGAAACCAAAGAAAAGCAAATAAAACTGAAGAAAAACCTCTGTAAAACAACAGAACAAAAAAATTATACGATAATGGGCCAGCCCGCTGCCATTGCTGTGAGAGCCGACGCCAAGCTATATCTCGCAATAGGCGAGATGCCCAAGTTCGAAAGCTTCTGAGCACTGGATTGAGATTGTGTTAATTCGTTGTGAGATTAATTTTCACTTTGAAGGGGATTACAACAGGCAAAAGTTAGCTTGCACCGAGCAACTTATTGTACCTATATCCTTACAAGAAAGCAAAGGCAAAAGCTAAAGACCAACAAAAAACATGTACTCCCTCCATAAATGAATTAAGAGCATTTAGATCACTACTTTATAAGAGTGTTTAGATCACTTAAGTAGTGATCTAAATGCTCTTATATTTCTTTTAGGGGGGAGTACATAATTACAAAGAGGAGTCTAATTGAGCTCTCAAGATTTCCCACTCTAGTAAAGGAATCTTGCAAAGGTTGCGATGGACAACTATTTGACCGTAGAAGAAAGTGTTTGGAGCACCTTTTAATGGTGACATTTTTTGATAAGGGGCGCTTTTATTAACTCAAAATGTAGCATCGAGCGGATACAAAGCTTAAAGAACGACACCCGGCCTCTGCATAGTTAAGATGCACACAACCATCAAGCAAACAGTTTGAAGAATGTAAAAACGATAAAGTGGCATCAGTAAAGCCATATGAGGCCGAAACTATGCTTATGTCGACGGAGAAGGTGGACCAATTCGGAGATTATGCTGCCACCCATGTTGGGTAAAAACCTGCCTGGCCACCCTCTCCAACCGCAAACACACCGCCTTGAACAGCGATTGATACTCCGATCTGTGCAGAGTAGACCACGTACGAAGCTAATGCATACAACGTAAATAACCTGCATAGGAGAAGAAGTGTAATGGTGACATGAGGCTCTTCAACTGTATTCATGAGGACGCATCATAAGGCATAGGGCCAGACATTATCAAGCATGTTTGTCCCCATAGACCGATGATAGAGGTGAAAGTTGAGGGATCAATGTCAATTGTCTCAAGAGTGTTGGACACCCATTGGACCGAAGTGTAATGAAGAATATGTGGACATTTGTCTTAGAGTTTTTGTAGAAGGGGCATCCATCAACATCTTCAATTACCGCAAGTGTTGGGCGGATGTGAATAGATTCGAAGTCAAAACAAGATGTGACGATGATTTTGGTGATTAGTTACTCCAGATAGTGGCGGGGAAGGAATCATCTGGCTTCGACTCAAAGGGCCCTATATGCACCGACCGCTCAATCTCGTTGACGCGCATATTTGAAACATGCAAGTTCGAGATCATAGAAGCCGATATAGAGCGAAGTCTAGCAAGTAAATTTTTTGGAGCCATGGATGAGAATTTTTTCCGAACGAAGGCTCAAGACAAGTTGGACTTTGAATTAATAAAGTCATGAACCAACAAGGAATTATAATGACCAACAACTTACCCAAAAACGACGAGTAGATAGTGGTTACAAACAACTCACAGGCTTTGGTTAAACAAGCACAACAATAACATGAATGAAACGCATCTTGCCACGCTGAGACCGACGTCCATCACCACAACAACACAAAAGAAGCCACATTGACTTTGGGTGAGGCACCACTATACTTGTGACGTGATCTTGTCCACACCGATTGGATGCACTTGAGACTCTAGCGGTCTGTTTCTGTCGCCGAACAGGACTCCTGCCCTCTCACCGTGGATCAAGGCATCACATAGTCGACACGGACATAGGTTCATCCTAGAACTCAGATGAGCCATCGGTGACCATGTTGCTTGGGTAGGGGACAACTGAACGACCCATCACACAGACTGAGCTCTACTTGAGACCACTATCGCCCTGGACACCCCCACAAAGGATAAATAATCCCTCGAATGAAGCTACCAAACCTAAGAAGGCATAGTGAAGGTGGTAGAATTGTATCACCGTGGAAAGGAATCGGACTTGTAGTAGATCCGGGCTCATGCCAATCCTGACACACCATTTCAGCTGTAGAGGGGTACCTAAGAAGATCATGAAGCATAAGGGTTACTCAGGGCCCCAAGAAGATCATGAAGCAGACTACAAGGATGTCTACAGGAGGAAAACCTCCTAGGCACCAACTTGTATCTACATCCTCGGTGTGGTTTTGTGAGGATCCATAACTTTGGTGTAGAACACTCCTAGGGTTCACATGCCTGGACCTTGAGAGCACCACTTGTCCAAGAAGTGGAATTCTAAAGGAGCAAATGAAATGACAACAAGGGTCCTACCAATGATGACATCTTGAGAGCTATCACCCACCTCTCCGTTACAACGTGTTTGATTGCGTCAGGAACTTGGAGAATGAAGCCTGGGAGCTTCATAAAGAGCAACAACGATAAATATCCATTACCAAAAGATCACGCGTAAGAAAAAAAATGCTAATAGGCATATCTCCACCATTCCTTCTTTGAAGCTTGGGGGATGTTGTCGGGCATCCTGCATCATATTTATACTACTTTTTGTGTTAGCTATATTGTCTTAGTGGAATATTTAATTTACGAATTTAGTTGTGAAATGTGATATTAATCCTTTAGAGTAATATTATCGATGTATCTCATGATGTGAGGCTATAATATGAGGTGTATGAGAATTCTTTTTCTTTCATTATTATATACTCTAACATAACTATTGTCTTTATGAATGGTGTGATATGGTATGTCATGAATTCAACAATGCTAGGGATTTATAAATTGATGCTATTAAGATGCTTACTAAAACTATGTCTAATTATTTAACGGAATAATGAAACTCGATATATAACAAAGGAAGTGTACATGCAAACGTGCTATCTCAATCTCTTTGGATCGATTTGATAGCCTTAATTTGTTTCAAAAACTTGAACAACTTACTGTGACTAGGCATGTAACATAACTAGGTAGCCTTGTATATGTGAATTTAATTAAATCATTACTCATGGGTCCTCCAATAAGCATTGTCTAGTTTAGAGCCTTTCCGGGCAAAACTGTTGTACTAAGTATGAATTATCCTTGTTCATCCCTTCCTCGAGACCAAGCTAGTCCCACAAGTATCCACCATACATTCATACATGATTGAGAAAGGTCATGCCAAGTAATTTTTCATCATCGTAGAAAACTCAAAATTGCCAACTAAAAATTTATTGGCTAAGATATTTTGTGGGAATTATATTTTTTAATGAGTTGTGATGGGGGACCGGAATGACAAAACAAAAATAGCCGCACCATCTCATGGAGCAATGGGAAATTATTGTTTGAACACATTAAATTTACAAGCATTAAAAACAGGCATGACAATCTCTGCTTCCCCGTGCTAAAGGATTATCCTTTAGGTTTATATTGAGTCATTTCATTTTTGTAGTGTAAACACTGCTTTTTGGAGTAAGACCCGCGACTAATGAAGGTTAATAGCATGTACTCAGTTTAACAATTTGACGCTACTAGTGGTTTGATAAAGATTGCTACTTCTTGAGCTTGCGTTGGTTTTTCCCTTGAAGAGTAAAGGGTGATGCAGCAAAGTAGAGATAAGTATTTCCCTCGGTTAAGAACCAAGGTATCAAATCTAGTAGGAGATACAAGCAAGTCCAAAATCTATGCACCTGCACAAACAATCAAACACTTGCACCCAACGCGATAAATGGGTTGTCAATCCCTTCACGATCACCTGCAAAGGTGAGATCTGATAGAGATAGAGATAAAAGATTACTACAATGTAAAATAAGATAAAAGTAAATAAAACACAACAAGGTATTTTTGGTTTATAGATATGAAAATATATGATGGAAAATAGACCCGGGGGCTATAGGTTTCACTAGAGGCTTCTCTCTTGAAGGTAAATAACACAGTGGGTGAACAAACTACCGTCGAGCAATTGATAGAAAAGCGGAAAGTTATGACGATATCCAAGGCAATGATTATGCATATAGGCATCACGTCCGTGCCAAGTAGACCGACTCCTGCCTGCATCTACTACTATTACTCCACACATCGACCGCTATCCAACATGCTTCTAGAGTATTAAGTTCATAAAGAACGGAGTAACGCCTTAAGTAAGATGACATAATGTAGAGGGATAAACTCAAGCAATATGATGAAACCCCCATCTTTTTACCCTTGATGGCAACAATACAAATACGTGCCTTGCTACCCCTACTTTGTCACTGGGTGAGGACACCACAAGATTGAACCCAAAACTAAGCACCTCTCCCATTGCAAGAAGAACCAATCTAGTTGGCCAAACCAAACCGATAATTCGAAGAGAAATACAAAGTATCAAATCATGCATATAAGAATTCAGAGAGGATTCAAATAATATTCATAGATAATCTGATCATAAATCCACAATTCATCGGATCTCGACAAACACACCGCAAAAGAAGATTACATCGGATAGATCTCCAAGTGTTGCTCTTGCTAAGTTACTACTGCTTCTGCTACTGTTTCACCTGCTACAAAATCATTGTTACCACTGTTGCCGTTACTATTGTTGTTACCACTACTATCAAAACTATCATACTACTTTGCTACTGATCACTTAGCTGCACATAATTAATCTCCAGGTGTGGTTGAATTGACAACTCAGCTGCTAATACTTGCAAATATTCTTTGGCTCCCCTTGTGTTGAATCTATAAATTTGGGTTGAATACTCTACCCTCGAAAACTGTTGTGATCCCATATACCCGTGGGTTATCAAAATGCCATAATAGGTAGGTATGGTGACTGTTTTGAGGAAGGTATATGGTGGGTTTAATGCACCGGCGAGAGTTGCGCGGTACTAGAAAAGCTAGCAAAGGTGGTAGGGTGAGAGTGCGTATAATCCATGGACTCAACATTAGTCATAAAGAACTCACATACTTATTGCAAAAAATTATTATCTATCGAAACAAATTAATACACGCATGCTCCCAAGGGGTAGATTGGTAGGAAAAGACCATCGCTCGTTCCACGACCGCCACTCATAAGGAAGACAATCAAAGAATAAATCATGCTCCGACTTCATCACATAACGGCTCACCATACGTGCATGCTACGAGAATCACAAACTTCAACGCAAGTATTTCTACCAATCCACAATTACTCACTAGCATGACTCTAATATCACCATCTTTATATCTCAAAACAAATGCAAGGAACCAAACTTCTCATAGTATTCAATGCTCTTTATATGAAAGTTTTTATTATATCCCTCTTGGATGCCCATCATATTAGGACTAAATCCATAACCTAAGAAAATTACCATGGTGTTTAGAGAGTCTCAAAATAATATAATTGAAGCATGAGAGTTCAAAAATTTCTATAAATAAAGCCACCGTTGTGCTCTAAAAAGATATAAGTGAAGCACTAGAGCAAACTGCCTAGCTCAAAAGATATAAGTGAAGCACATAGAGTATTCTAATAAATTCATGATTCATGCGTGTCCCTCTCAAAAGATGTGTAGTAAGGATGAATACAGAAAACTAAAAAGCAAAGACTCATATCATACAAGACGCTGCAAGCAAAACACATATCATGTGGTGAATAAAAATATAGCCTCAAGTAAATTTACCGATGGATTGAAGGCGAAAGAGGGGATGCCATCCGGGGCATCCCCAAGCTTAGATGCTTGGTTGTCCTTGAATATTACCTTGGGGGTTCCTTGGGCATCCCCAAGCTTAGGCTCTTGCCACTCCTTATCACAGTCCATCAAATCTTTACCCAAAACTTGAAAACTTCACAACACAAAACTCAACAGAAAACTCATGAGATCCTTTAGTATAATAAAATAAATCACCACTTTAGGTACTGTTGTGAACTCATTATTTATTTATATTGGTGTAATATGTACTGTATTCCAACTTCTCCATGGTTCATACCCCCCGATACTACCCATAGATTCATCAAAATAAGGAAACAACATATAGAAAACAGAATCTGTCAAAAACAGAACAGTCTGTAGTAATCTGTAAACTTCGTATACTTACGCAACTCCAAAAATTCTGACAAGTTAGGACAAGAGAGGCAATTCATATATAAATATTTCGTAAAATTCAGGATTTTATCACGCTTCTGTGAGTTTTTAAAATTCTTGCAATGATCGCAAAAGTTTCTGTTTTTCAGCAAGATCAAATCAACGATATACCAAAGTATCCCAAAGGTCTTACTTGGCTCAAACACTAATGAAAAAAAACCAAAAAACATTTAATACAGAAGTAATAATGTGTATTTATTGAAGAACAAAACCAAGAAAAAAACTCAAAAAAATAAAATTGGGTTGCCTCGCGACAAGCATTATTGTTTAACGCCCCTAGCTAGGCATAAAACATAGATCTAGGTATTGTCATCTTTGATATTAAATCCATAAGTAGCCCTCATAATAGATTCATATGGCAACTTAATTTTGTTTCTTTGAAAGTGTTCCATGCCCTTCCTTAACGGAGATTGAAATCTAATGTTTCCTTCTTTCATATCAATAATTGCACCAATCGTTGTAAGGAAAGGTCTACCAAGAATAATAGGACATGTAGGATTGCAATCTATATCAAGCACAATAAAATCTACGGGCACATAATTCCTATTTGGAACAATAAGAACATCATTAATCCTTCCCATAGGTTTCTTAATAGTGAAATCCGCTAGATGCAAATTTAAAGAACAATCATCAAATTCATGGAAACCTAGCACATCACATAAAGTTTTCGGAATAGTGGAAACACTAGAATCCAAATCACACAAAGCATTGCACTCCTAATCTTTAATTTTAATCTTAATGGCAGGTTCCCACTCATCATAAAGCTTTCTAGGGATCAAAACTTCCAACTGAAGTTTTTCTTCAAAAGATTTCATCATGGCATCAATGATATGTTTAGCAAAAGCTTTATTTCGATTATAAGCACGAGGAGAATTCAACATGGATTGCAACAAGGAAATACAATCTATCACAGAACAATTATCATAATTAAAATCCTTGAAATCCAAAAGAGTGGGTTCATTGCTACTTAAAGTTTTGACCTCTCCAATCCCACTTTTATCAATCTTTTCATTAAGATCTTTAAACTCCAAATTATTGGGACGCCTTCTAGCTAAAGTTGACTCATCTCCAGTCCCATCTTTATCAAGATTTATATTACAAAACAAAGATTCAATAGGAGTTACACAAATCACTTTAATATCTTCATCATTATTTTTGCAAAAACTAGAAGAACACGCTTTTACAAACCAATCTCGCTTAGCACGCATCCTAGCGGTTCTTTCTTTACACTCATCAATAGAAATTTGAATAGCGTTCAGAGATTCATTAATATCATGCTTGGGTGGCATAGATATAATTTTTAAAGAATCAATCTCAAGAGAAATTCTATCAATGTTCCTAGCCAAATCATCAATCTTGAGCAATTTTTCTTCGACCATAGGATTGAAAACCTTTTGGGAATTAATGAAATCTTTAATATTGTTCTCAGGATCAGAGGGTATTTTATTATAATTTCCATAAGAATTGTTGTAGGAATTACCATAACTATTAGAGGTATTACTAGGAAACGGCCTAGGGTTGAAATTACCTCGATAAGCGTCATTACCAAAATTGTTCCTTCCAAAAAAATTCACATCCATAGATTCATTATTGTTCTCAATCAATGTAGACAAAGGCTTATCATTAGGATCAATAGGATCACTCTTACTAGCAATCAATTTCATGAGTTCATCCATATCTCCACTCAACGTATTAATTAATTTCTTCAATTGCATGCACTTTTTTACTAGTGGAAGATCTTTCGGTATGCCATTGAGAGTAATTAGCCATAATATTATCTAGGAGTTTAGTAGCTTCTCCTAATGTAATTTCCATAAAAGTACCTCCCGCGGCGGAATCTAAAAGATTTCTAGACGCAAAATTCAATCCGGCATAAAAAAATTGTATGATCATCCATAAACTTAAGCCATGAGTAGGGCAATTTCTTATCATCAATTTCATCCTCTCCCAAGATTGTGCAACATGTTCATGATCAAGTTGCTTAAAATTCATCATATGGTTTCTAAGGGAGATGATCTTAGCGGGAGGAAAGTACTTGGAAATAAAAGCATCTTTACACTTATTCCATGAACCAATACTATTTTTAGGCAAAGATGAAAACCAAGTTTTAGCACGATCTCGTAGAGAGAAAGGAAATAGCTTTAATTTAACAATATCATTATCCACATCTTTTTTCTTTTGCATATAACACAACTCAACGGAAGTATTTAGATGGGATGCGACATCTCACTAGGAAGGCCAGAAAATTGCTCTTTCATAACAAGATTCAACAAAGCGGCATTAATTTCTTAAGATTCTGCACTAGTGGCGGGAGCAATCGGAGTACTAATAAAATCATTATTACTAGTATTGGAAAAGTCACACAACTTGGTATTTTCTTGAGACATCGTGACAAGGCAGGCAATCTAGCACACGAGCAAACAAAAAGCAACCGAAAAGACGAACGAAAGAAGGGTGAATAAAAAAAATATTTTGTGTTTTTCTGAAATCGTTTTAGAAGTGGGGGAGAGGAAAACGAGAGGCAAATGGCAAATAATGTAATGCAAGAGATGAGATTTTATGATGGGTACTTGGTAGGCTTGATGTAGAACCTCCCCGGCAACGGTGCTAGAAATTCTTCCTGCTACTTCTTGAGCTTGCGTTGATTTTTCCCTTGAAGAGGAAAGGGTGATGCAGCAAAGTAGACATAAGTATTTCCCTCAGTTAAGAACCAAGGTATCAATCCAGTAGGAGTCACAAACAAGTCTCCAATCTTTGCACCTACACAAACTGACAAACACTTGCACACAACGCAAAAAAGGGGTTGACAATCCCTTCATGGTCACGAACTAGAGTGAGATCTGATAGAGATAGGTATAAAAGATAAATAAAAGAGCAAACTAAAGTAAATATAAATAAATTGCAGCAAGGTATCACTACTGCAGGATGCTGCTAACGCGACACTACGATCAGAGACCCTTCGAGAAACTGTGTGTGATGCAATAATCACAAACGGTGCTGTATGAAAACCGTCAGAAATGATGCAAAACGTTTCCGATGGAGGATGCATCAAACACGGTTCAGATTTTAGTTGCGTGTGCGATTCAGGCCACACAGTTAACCCGTTCGAACTGTTTGCGATGAGGCAGAACAACAGAGACGGGCAGCCATATCAATGTGTGTGCGATATACGGCATACAGTTTGCTCCGATGAACCGTTTGCTATCAGGGAGTGCAACATAAACGATTAGCCAGATCAAGGTGTGTGTGATGTAGGGCATACGGTTCACTCGGATGAACTGTTTTCGATTAGCGAACGCAACAGGAACGGTTCAACTTAACAAGATGTGTGTGATACGTGGCAAACAGCCGAATCGGATGAACTGTTTGCGATGAGAAATTACAACACAAACGGTTAATACAGTTAGTTCATGTGCGATTCTGTGTGTACAAAAAACTTTGAAATATGCAAACTAGTTGCTTGCGGTGGCTAGGAATATCGCACACGATGCGTCTGCGAGTACTCATGTGCGATGATTAGTAAGTTACACTTACGTTTCCTTATGTTAACACTTGTGTGATAAATAACACGTGGCACCGGATACGGTGTTCGGGTTGTGTGTGTGCTCCACTTAGTCTTCCCGCGCTCCAGCGAATGCTTCCCGCGCTCCACATGGATGAATTGTAAAATCCACGCCTATTCCCTGACCGGTTTCCCGCCACCAACTAACGGCTTGCTGCATATAACCCAGGCGGCAACGCACCGCCACGACACTCTGCGAAGATCTAGTCCTCACCCATTTACCATTAGTTATTCCAAGCATGCCAGGCAACGACCAAAGCTTCGACGTCGACGCCTACCTGCGTTACATCTTCGGCAAGGAGAACGAGCCGGAGCAGGTCGGGGAGCAAGAGCTTCATCGGCCGGTGCAGGCACCATGGCCCATCGGCAGCGATATCGGCGTCACAGTCCTTGGGAGCACAATCGACATATTGCAGAGGAGGTGTGATGAGCAGTTTGCCATCCACCGTGCAAAAGATCCAGAGCTGCTCGGCGGCATGATCGACGACCCACCCGAAGAGCCGCCGTCACCAGTGCTCATCGAGAGCCTGATGCCCCGCAAGGAATGGGCAGAGGACCTCTGCGATTCAGTCAAGATAAAGGCAGCCTACGGCTTCATCATTGCCCGCGGCGGCCGTGTCAACCTCGATCCCGATGATGTGGTGGCCAGGCTCGAGCGCATCCTTGGCGGAGTTGACGTCCCCGACGAAGTAGAACATCGCCAACGTGATATCTTGAGGATGCAGGTGATCGACGGAATTTGCTACCAGGCCAGAGACATGGAAATGGAGCGGTTCCGCGGAGTTGTCATGCGCGCGATTGCACGCTGTCAAGCTCTTCTGGAAGAGGCCCAGCAGCCCCAAGAGCCTCCCAGCGCCAGCAGCTCCGTAGGCGGAGGCGGGTCGGGACACTCTGAGTGAACGGCCGCAAGGGTGCTATGCTGATCATGGAGTCCGAGAAGACCATCGTCGGAAGGCCGCCAGCTCAGTCTTTTAGCTTATATTTTATTATAATTGTATGCATATGTAGGTCGTGAGTGTTCTAGGCCTTGCCGCATTTGGCATTTTAAATTATCCTGAATATGTAAGACAATTATTAAGAGTTATTAACAGTTGCCATTGTAACTTTGCCTCAACGGCGAGCAGAGCGCACGCAGGGACGCCAGAGCGGAGCGCGCCACGGCCGCCTCAACGGCGAGCAACCACGTGGTCAACCTTCTGCCATCAATAAATTTTGACCTTGTTTCTCGTCACATTGCTGATTACAACGCAATAAGTATAATTGCAAATTTGTTCACACCTATCAAACTAATATGTGTTCACACTTAGCACCGGGCTATAAAAACTACCCACTCGAAAATTACTTCACAGTTCCTCTCCTCATCACCACAAAACTGGTTTTCTCTGTCAAGTCGTTCTGCCATGACCGGTAAGAGGAGTTTAGGGTGGACATATAACCAGGCAGCAAAGACCAAGGCCGCAGAAGCACTAGAGAGGTCTCGCCGCGAAGCCGCAGCCGCAGCAGAGATGTCCCGGCGCGCCGCGGAGCCCTCGAACGAGCTCTCACGGGCACGCGAGAGCTCTCACAAGCGCATTCACGGCGTCGTCCATCACTACGAGCTAGCGTTTCTGAAGTCCTTCGCCGGCGACGACGACATTCTCGCTGGCGTCACTACGCAGCAGGAGCTGGTCGACGGCTTGATGAAGCTGCTCAAGATCAGCGATGCCTCGGTTGACAAGGCGACCGGCCTCATCGAGCAACTCATGGATGACAATGCGAAGCTCCTCAAGTTGGTCGCCAAGAAGGAGGAGGAGGCCGCCGGCTGGAAGATGCTGCATGAGCAGAGCAGTGCCTCGGAGATGATGCTGAAAGCGGTCGTCGAGGAACTGATGGGTGGCTTGAGGAAGCTCCGGATCGAGCGCGAGCAGGAGGTGGAGGAATCCGTGGCTGCTTTCAAGCAAAGTCGTGAGGAATTGAAGAAGGAGCTGGAGGATTTCGCCGCCCGGCGATCCATCGACGAGTAGAGACAGTAGCGACCCAGATCGTTGTCTGCAATTTCCTTCTTCTCTTGCCCCCGTGTCTTCCGGGCTTTGCCGCATGTGGCATTTTAAATTATCCGGAATATGTAAGACAATTATTATGTGCGCCATTGTAAATTTGTCGTCGTATTATCCGTTACCATTTTATTTGTGGTCGTATTATCCGTTGCCCTATGTGGCAATTAAATTAGGGCGGAATACCAGTTGAAAACACGAACAAAGCAAATGCTGTCATGGGATCACAAGCAAACACCCTCCGTCTAGGTGCTTTAATTAACCCATTAATGGAGAAGTTGTGAGCGAGGCGGGCGGCGGCTGGTGCATGGAGGTCAAAGAGCTCGCTTCCCGGTGAGCATGGGCGGCCTTGCTGCTCGCACGTGTCCCGTCGAGCCTGCGAGGTGGACAGGATGCACGCGTCCCGTCGAGCCTGCGCGGCAGACTGCTCTCACGCGTCCCGTCGATCTTGCACGGCGGACTTCTCAAGCTCGTCCCGTCTAATCAAACAGTTGCACGCACGCCACCGAGTATGGTCAAATTTCGAGATGGTAAATATAATACAACCGTTTGCGATATTAACGTGTCAGCTTTTTGTTTCAAAAAGGACTTCGTTGGCTACTAATGTGTGCGCCTCTTCTCAAACTGGACGATTTTTTTACCACGGCATATATGTGCCATGTCATGAAACCATGCCAAGTTTCATGTTTTTTGGGTGACTTTTTTATTTACTGGGATTTAAAAACCAAGATTCTCATTGTTTCAGGACGACGACAAGTTTGTAATTCATTCTCATTCCTTAAACGAGACCTAAACATGCACCCCATGACACATGTACGATTTCCCACCCATTTTGCTTCACTGGAGCATGTGGTTGTAGTTCAAATTTGAATTATGGACTACATTAAATGCATAGAAAACTTAGTAATTAGTAATATATATACAATGGCCAAACGAACCCTGAACAGTTTCAAATTTCAGCCCGACACTCCTGTTATTCTATGTTGCCTGTAGAAAACAAAGTTCAAGGCGAGAAGAGGCATCGATTATCGTTTCGCCCACAAGAGGGGCATGTTTCCCTACCGGAACCACGAGGGTTGCGACAGGCTCCGGTTTGTAAAAGGCTTGTAATATAGCTTCGCCCAAATTGGACAATTATATATACCATGTAGTGACACCATGCCAAGTTTCATGATTTCCTGGTGAGTTTTGGATTTACAGACATTTAAAAACCGAGATTCGCAATGTTTGTGGCCAGGCCAGGACGGCGAGACGGTTGAATTCGTTCCCATTCGTTCCATGGGACCTAAACATGCACCCCAAGGAAACATGTACGTTTTTTCTAGCCATTTTGGTGCACTGGAGCATGTATTTGTAGTTCGGATTTGAATGATGGACATTAAATGCCTAGAAAACTCAATTAATGAATAAAAAAGGTCAAACGAACCCTGAATAATTTCAAAGTTCAGCGCGAATCTCCAGTTGTTCCGTGTCGCGTGTAGAAGAAAATACGAGGCTAGAAGAGGGAGTGATTATCGTTTGGCCCACAAGGGGACACGTTTCCCTATCGAAACCACGAGGGTTCTTGCGACAGGCTCCGGTTTGTAAGAGGTTTGTAATAAAGCTTGGCCCAAATTGGCAATGTTTTTACCACGACATATATGTGCCATGACATGACACCTTGCCACCTTTGATGACTTTCTGGTGAGTTTAGGATTTATGGGGACTTAAAAACCGAGATTCGAAATGTTTGAGGAAGAGCCAGGACACCGGTACGGTTGTAATTCGTTCCCATTCCTGGCATGAGACCTAAACATGCACCCAAGGACACATGTATAATTTTTCTAGCCATTTTGGTGAACTGGAGCATGTATTTGTAGTTCATATTTGAATTATGGACATTAAATGCCTAGGAAACTCAATTAGTGTATAAAAAGGCCAAACGAACCCTGAATAAGTTTAAATTTCAGCACGGATATCCTGTGGTTCCATGTTGCCCGTGGAAGAAAATACAAGGCGAAAAGAGGCAGTGATTACGTTTCGCCCACAAGGGGAACACGTTTCCCTATCAGAACCACGAGGCTTCTTTGAGAGAAGCTCCAGTTTTTGTAAGAGGTTTGTAATAAAGCTTGGCCCAAATTGCACAATGTTTTACCACGACATATATGTGCCATGACGTGACACCATGCCACCTTTGATGACTTTCTGGTGAGTTTAGGATTTATGGGGACTTAAAAACCAAGATTCGAAATGTTTGAGTACGAGCCATGACACCAGTACGGTTGTAATTCGTTCCCATTCCTGGCATGGGACCTAAACATGCACCCAAGGACACATGTATAATTTTTCTAGCCATTTTGGTGAACTGGAGCATGTATTTGTAGTTCAGATTTGAATTATGGACATTAAATGCCTAGGGAAACTCAATTAGTGTATAAAAAGGCCAAACGAACCCTGAATAAGTTTAAATTTCACCACGGATATCCTGCCGTTCCATGTTGCCCGTAGAAGAAAATACAAGGTGAAAAGAGGCAGTGATTACGTTTCGCCCACAAGGGGGACACGTTTCCCTATCGGAACCATGAGGCTTCTTTGAGAGAAGCTCCGGTTTGTAAGAGGCTTGTAATAATACTTGCGCCACAATGGACGAAAAAATTCCTCGACATATAAGTGCGATGTCGTGACACCATGGCAGGTTTCACGATTTCAGCTTAGTTTTGGATTTACGGGGATTTAAAAACCGAGATTCTTCTCACGAAATGTTTTAAAATAGCACACGGTTCACTCACGAAAGCCGATATTCAATGAAAACTTCATGGAAACCATATTTTAAAGTTTCATAAAAAATCTGAAAAAAATTGTGGGATGTTAAGAAGGTGATGTTTTATTGCGACACGAAATTTCAAGTTGAAAAACATTATGAGATGTGAGCTATGAAAAAGACAAATTCCGCCCTGAATAGTGACATTACTATTCGGCACTATTCAACACTGATTTTATCTTTTTCATAGCTCACATCTCTTAATGTGTTTCAACTTGAATTTTTGTGTGCCAATAAAACATCATCCTCTTAACATCCCGCATTTTTTGATTTTTTTTAAACTTCAAAACATCTTTTTCTCGTGGTTTTCACCGGTTTCCACCGAATGTTGGTTTCCGTATGATATCCCCCCCCCCGCTGCGCGCGCGATCTGAGTCCTGCGTTCTGACTGGCCAGAACCCAAACCCCACGGATCGTACGTGTGCACCGTTGGATGCTCCCAGATCGAACGGCAACCCTGAGCCCTTTCGACAGCACATGCAGTACATGGGTAAGCACTGTGCGCATGCGTCGTGTAGCTCACGCTTCCTTCTCTACTAGTAGGTTTTCATTCAAAACAGGCTACCGTTTCTCGCCACTCCTCTCATCGGTTTCCCGCCTCTTGTCCCAGATATGCATGATGTAGATGTTCGTTTAATTCTTATAGTTCATCTCATCCAAAATCAATTAGTTTTGTAAAAAAACTATTTTAAGATTCATGGAATTGTGCATTGTAAAGGTAAAAACAAAAAGTGACAATTCATTTAGAAAAAAAGGTTTGGGCAATTAAGATATGGAAGATTCTAGAGAACAAAGGAGAAGTGCTTGTGTTTTGAGGTTTGTGCATTATACTTAAGTTCAACCATGGAGTCTTCTAGATTGTACATGTGGCGGAATATGGTGGAATGTAGATGATATCCAACGGCCAGTAGTGCTCGGATTTGCCATCTCTGTACCGTCGGATTGGCTTCATCCAACGAGCAACTTTCATAGTTATTGACACACTATATATGTGTATAGATGTATAGATATATATAGATGTGTCCCATGCTAGACAAAATAAAGTTTGAGCGCATGCGTGGGACCCCCCCACTGCGGCCTCGAAGTTGGGAAACTGACATCATAGGTACCAGGCTTGGAGTCAGGTACGGTGTTCGGTTTGTAATGTACTTGGCGTGTCCCATCTAAGTTGTGCATTTGGGATTTAAAAACATCATACACCATCGTACCCATACATATTTTCGGGCTGCATGCAGTGTATACGGGGTCTTCTGATCGACCACGTCTCCCTTGTGCGGTTTTTTGTGACGACGGGGATATCTGTGGGCTCCCCGAGTGTATATATATATATCATCCCTTTGACCGATAATGAGGGGTATGTGTTGGCCATGAATGGATTCCTCCTAGTTCATGTTAGGGCCGGTCACCGTCAAATGTCGGTCAACCAAAGCTCGAGCTCATGCGTTGTCAGGATTCCCTCCCAGATGCTCGGATTGTTGGGTTCGACCTACATCAAACCCTGCGTACGTATCTCGTCCTTAACTACCTTGCCTTCATGGTTGTTGTCTGTATCGAGAGGTAGGCACCACATCTAAATTGTACATTATTCTATATTGAAAACACACATCACCCCTTCCCAACGTACATCATTTTGGGCCGCATGCAAGAGGTGCTGGTTTTGTGGTCCCTCTGTGCGATGTTTATGATGGTTCAATCTATTGGCCCAAGCGGTTTATTGACAACAACAACTGTCATTTGACCAAATGAAAGATTCATTGGTCCGTCTTATGGTAGGTCATGGCGACATGCATGTATGACCAAAGTATCGATCATTATGTGCATCCGCCCCGCTGACACGAAGTGGGAGGTGGTGGGCCAAGCATCCTAGCTAGGTACGACATTATGTCATTATATATATCCTAGCTAGGTGGTTGTTAGGGTGCTTTCGGGTTTGCGAGGCAGGTGCCACCAAAGTTATGCATTGTGTATTTAAAGTTTTAAACATCCCCAATATTCGTACATATATTTGGCCACTTCCAAGTGGTTCCTGACTTCTGGCCCCGCTCATGGATCTTGAATGACGCGCCCAACCGTGGGCCCGCGGGGTCAAAGTTGTTCATTGGAATTTTGAACATCACATACCACCCTTTTCACTCATATATATTTGGGCCACATGCTGGTGTGGCTGTCTTTTGACCCTCCCTAACATTATTTTTTGCTGCAAAGACTGATGATCCTCAATGGACACGGGGTATAATATCTTAACCGTGTGTGATACAAGTGCGATGTGAATCACCACGACCGTGCAAGCGCGAGTAGATTAAGGTGGAGGTACTGGCTCAACCGTGTGCGATGCAAGTGCACTAAAATCACCACGATCGCGCAAGCACGAGCAAAGGGTGGAGGTACTGGCTCAACCGCGTGCGATGCAAGTGCGCTGAAATCACCACGACCACGCAAGCATGAGCAAAGGGTGGAGGTACTGGCTCAACCGTGTGCGATGCAAGTGCGCTGAAATCACCACAACCGCGCAAGCGCGAGCAAAGGGTGGAGGTACTGGCTTAACAGTGTGCGATGCAAGTGCGCTGTAAAACCACCACCTATGGAAGCTAAAGGCGGGTAAGTTTATCTGGAAATTAGGACAAACCGTGTGCGATAGACCAGCTAGCTAGAAATATAAAAAACAAACTACCTGCCTTAAGCATTGCAAAAATCGGAGGATTCGCGCCACTTTTCCTTATTATCACACACGCATATTGTTATTGGACCGTGCACGATCTTGGGCACTGCCGCCCCACATCAATTCCTTTACCCAAATTTTAGTAGCCGTCGTACTTCAACCGTCGCCCACAATCAAGTAAAATTCCAGTAGCCGAGGCATTTGAACCGTCGCCCTCCCTCGTCCACCACCATCTCCACCCACCATTACTAAAATTTTCAGTAGCCGCAGCGTATCCTCAAATACCCCCCTGCATAGTCCCCCACCCCCCCTCCCCCCTTCAAACCCTAGCTCGCGGCCGCCGCCGGCGCCGCCGCCAACCCTGCCGGTCTGCCCGTTCCTCCTAGCTTAGATAATAAATTTCAGGTTATCCAGCGATTCCCATACCGTCGCCCCACTCCCCTGAGTTTTTAGATGAGGCTTGCTGTGTCCCTTCCCACCAGATCCACATCCCCTGCTCCAGAATGTCACAGCCTAAGCTCGACCACGTATCCCGGGGAGCCCGACGAGCGTTCAGCCAAGAAGAGGTGTTGGGGAACGTAGTAATTTCAAAAAAATCCTACGCACATGCAAGATCATGGTGATGCATAGCAACGAGAGGGGAGAGTGTCATCCACGTCCCCTCGTAGACCGTAAGCGCAAGCGTTATGAGAACGCGGTTGATGTAGTCGTACGTCTTCACGATCCGACCGATCCAAGTACCGAACGCACGACACCTCCGAGTTCAGCACATGTTCAGCTCGATGATGTCCCACGAACTCCGATCCAGCAGAGCTTCATGGGAGAGTTCCGTCAGCACGACGGCGTGATGACGGTGATGATGTTGCTACCGAAGCAGGGCTTCGCCTAAGCACCGCTACGATATGATCGAGGTGGATTATGGTGGAGGGGGCGCCGCACACGGCTTGGAACAATCAACTTGTGTGTTCTAGGGTGCCCCCTGCCCCCGTATATAAAGGAGCAAGGGGGAGGCCGGCCGGCCCTTGGGGCGCGCCAAGGAGGGGGGAGTCCTCCTCCTAGTAGGAGTAGGACTCCCCTTTCCTAGTCCAACTAGGAAGAGGGAAGGGGGAAGGAAAGAGAGGGAGAGGGAGAGGGAGAGGGAAAGAGGGGCCGCGCCCCCCTCCCCTAGTCCAATTCGGACTCCTCATGGGAGGGGGCGCGCCACCTCCTGGGCTGCTGCCCCACTCTCTCCCCTCAGGCCCACTAAGGCCCAATACTTCCCCGGGGGGTTCCGGTAACCCCTACGGCACTCCGATTTTCTCCGAAACCACCCGGAACACTTCCGGTGTCCGAATATAGCCGTCCAATATATCAATCTTTACGTCTCGGCCATTTTGAGACTCCTCGTCATGTCCGTGATCACATCCAGGACTTCGAAATACCTTCGGTACATCAAATCACATAAACTCATAATACCGATCGTCACCGAACATTAAGCGTGCGGACCCTATGGGTTCGAGAACTATGTAGACATGACCGAGACTCGTTTCCGGTCAATAACCAATAGCGGAACCTGGATGCTCATATTGGCTCCTACATATTCTACGAAGATCTTTATCGGTCAAACCACAAAACAACATACGTTGTTCCCTTTGTCATCGGTATGTTACTTGCCCGAGATTCGATCGTTGGTATCTCAATACCTAGTTCAATCTCGTTACTGGCAAGTCTCTTTACTCATTCCGTAATACATCATCCCGCAACTAACTCATTAGTTGCATTGCTTGTAAGGCTTATAGTGATGTGCATTACCGAGAGGGCCCAGAGATACCTCTCCGACAATCGGAGTGACAAATCCTAATCTTGATCTATACCAACTCAACAAGTACCATCGGAGACATCTGTAGAGCGCCTTTATAATCACCCAGTTACGTTGTGATGTTTGGTAGCACACAAAGTGTTCCTCCGGTATTCGGGACTTGCATAATCTCATTCTCACAGGAACATGTATAAGTCATGAAGAAAGCAACAGCAACATACTAAACGATCAAGTGCTAAGCTAACGGAATGGGTCAAGTCAATCACATCATTTTCTAATGATGTGATCTCGTTAATCAAATGACAACTCGTGTCTATGGCTAGGAAACTTAACCATCTTTGATTCAACGACCTAGTCAAGTAGAGGCATACTAGGGACACTCTGTTTGTCTAAGTATTCACACATGTATCAAGTTTCCGGTTAATAAAATTCTAGCATGAATAATAAACATTTATCATGATATAAGGAAATATAAAATAACAACTTTATTATTGCCTCTAGGGCATATTTCCTTCAGTCTCCCACTTGCACTAGAGTCAATAATCTAGTTCACATTGCCATGTGATTTAACATCAATAGTTCACATCACCATGTCATTAACACCCATAGTTCACATCGCTATGTGACCAACACCCAAAGGGTTTACTAGAGTGAGTAATCTAGTTCACATCGCCATGTGATTAACACCCAAAGAGTACTAAGGTGTGATCATGTTTTGCTTGTGAGAGAAGTTTAGTCAACGGGTCTGCCAAATTCAGATCCGTATGTATTTTGCAAATTTCTATGTCTACAATGCTCTGCACGGAGCTACTTTAGCTAATTGCTCCCACTTTCAATATGTATCCAGATTGAGACTTAGAGTCATCCAGATCGGTGTCAAAGCTTGCATCGACGTAACCCTTTACGACGAACCTTTTGTTACCTCCATAACCGAGAAACATATCCTTATTCCACTAAGGATAATTTTGACCGCTGTCCGGTGATCTACTCCTAGATCACTATTGTACTCCCTTGCCAAACTCAGTGTAGGTTATACAAGAGATCTGGTACACAACATGGCATACTTTATAGAACCTATGGTTGATGCATAGGGAATGACTTTCATTCTCTTTCTATCTTCTGCTGTGGTCGGTCTTTGAGTCTTACTCAATTTCACACCTTGTAACACAAGCAAGAACTCTTTCTTTGGCTGTTCCATTTTGAACTACTTCAAAATCTTGTCAAGGTATGTACTCATTGAAAAAACTTATCAAGCGTCTTGATCTATCTCTATAGATCTTGATGCTCAATATGTAAGCAGCTTCACCGAGGTCTTTCTTTGAAAAACTCCTTTCAAATACTCCTTATGCTTTCCAGAAAATTCTACATTATTTCCGATCAACAATATGTCATTCACATATACTTATCAGAAATGCTGTAGTGCTCCCACTCACTTTCTTGTAAATACAGGCTTCATTGCAAGTCTGTATAAAACTATATGCTTTGATTAACTCATCAAAGCGTATATTCCAACTCTGAGATGCTTTGCACCAGTCCATGGATGGATCGCTGGAGCTTGCACATTTTGTTAGCACCTTTAGGATCGACAAAACCTTCTGGTTGCATCATATACAACTCTTCTGTAAGAAATCCATTAAGGAATGTAGTTTTTTGACATCCATTTGCCAGATTTCATAAAATGTGGCAATTTGCTAACATGATTCGGACAGACTTAAGCATCGCTACGAGTGAGAAAATCTCATCGTAGTCAACCCCTTGAACTTTGTCAAAAACCTTTTTCGACAAGTCTAGCTTTGTAGATAGTAACACTACTATCAGCGTCCGTCTTCCTCTTGAAGATCCATTTATTTTCCATGGCTTGCCGATCATCGGGCAAGTTAACCAAAGTCCACACTTTGTTCTCATACATGGATCCCATCTCAGATTTCATGGCCTCAAGCCATTTCGCGGAATCTGGGCTCATCATCGTTTCCTCATAGTTCGTAGGTTCGTAATGGTCAAGTAACATGAACTCCAGAATAGGATTACCGTACCATTCTGGTGCGGAACGTACTCTGGTTGACCTACGAGGTTCGGTAGTAACTTGATCCGAAGCTTCATGATCATCATCATTAACTTCCTCACTAATTGGTGTAGGCCTCACTGGAACTGATTTCAGTGATGAGTGATACGTCTCCAACGTATCTTTATTTTTTTATTGTTCCATGCTATATTATATTCTGTTTTGGATGTTTAATGGGCTTTATTATACACTTTTATATTATTTTTGGGACTAACCTATTAACCGGAGGCCCAGCCCAAATTGCTGTTTTTTGCCTATTTCAGTGTTTCGAAGGAAAAGGATATCAAACGGAGTCCAAACGGAATGAAACCTTCGGGAACGTGATTTCCGGAACAAACGTGATCCAGAGGACATGGAGTCTACGTAAAGCAATCAACAAGGAAGGCACGAGGTAGGGGGCGCGCCCACCTCCCCCAGGCGCGCCCTCCACCCTCGTGGGCCCCTTGTTGCTCCACCGACATACTTCTTCCTCCTATATATACACATGTACCCTGGAAACATCAGATACGGAGCAAAAACCCTATTTCCACCGCCGCAACCTTCTGTACCCGTGAGATCCCATCTTGGGGCCTTTTCCGGTGCTCCGCCGGAGGGGGCATTGATCACGGAGGGCTTCTACATCAACACCATAGCCTCTCCAATGATGTGTGAGTAGTTTACCTAAGACCTTTGGGTCCATAGTTATTAGCTAGATGGCTTCTTCTCTCTCTTTGGATCTCAATACAGAGTTCTCCTCGATTCTCTTGGAGATCTATTCGATGTAATCTTCTTTTGCGGTGTGTTTGTCGAGATCCGATGAATTGCGGGTTTATGATCAAGTTTATCTATGAACAATATTTGAATCTCCTCTGAATTCTTTTATGTATGATTGGTTATCTTTGCAAGTCTCTTGGAGATCTACCAGCCTCTCCGATTGATCTTTCTTGCAATGGGAGAAGTGCTTAGCTTTGGGTTCAATCTTGCGGTGCTCGATCCCAGTGATAGTAGGGGAAACGACACGTATTGTATTGTTGCCATCGAGGATAAAAATATGGGGTTTATATCATATTGCATGAGTTTATCCCTCTACATCATGTCATCTTACTTAAAGCATTACTATGTTCTTATGAACTTAATACTCTAGATGCATGCTGGATAGCGGTCGATGTGTGGAGTAATAGTAGTAGATGCAGAATCGTTTCGGTCTACTTGTCACGGACGTGATGCCTATACACATGATCATACCTAGATATTCTCATAACTATGCTCAATTCTATCAATTGCTCGACAGTAATTTGTTTACCCATCGTAATACTTATGCTTTTGAGAGAAGCCACTAGTGAAACCTGTTGGGAATCGTAGCATAATTTTAAAATTTTCCTACGCTCACCAAGATGCATCTATGGAGTCTACTAGCAACGAGGGGAAAGGAGTGCATCTACATACCCTTGTAGATCGCGAGCGGAAGCGTTCCAATGAACGTGGATGACGGAGTCGTACTCGCCGTGATCCAAATCACCGATGACCGAGTGCCGAACGAACGGCACCTCCGTGTTCAACACACGTACGGTGCAGCGACGTCTCCTCCTTCTTGATCCAGCAAGGGGAAAGGAGAGGTTGATGGAGATCCAACAGCACGACGGCGTGGTGGTGGATGTAGCGGTTCTCCGACAGGGCTTCGCCGAGCTTCTGCGAGAGAGAGAGAGGTGTTGCAGGGGAGGAGGGAGGCGCCCAAGGCTGTAGCTTGCTGCCCTCCCTCCCCCCTTTATATAGGCCCCTAGGGGGTGCGCCGGCCCTGGGAGATGGGATCTCCAAGGGGGGGGGCGGCGGCCAAGGGGGGGAAGGGGTTGCCTTGCCCCCCAAGGCAAGGGGGAAGCTCCCCCCTAGGGTTCCCAACCCTAGGCGCATGGGGGGAGGCCCAAGGGGGGCGCCCCAGCCCACTAAGGGCTGGTTCCCTTCCACTTTCAGCCCACGGGGCCCTCCGGGATAGGTGGCCCCACCCGGTGGACCCCCGAGACCCTTCCGGTGGTCCCGGTACAATACCGGTAACCCCCGAAACTTTCCCGGTGGCCGAAACTTGACTTCCTATATATAATTCTTCAGCTCCGGACCATTTCGGAACCTCTCGTGACGTCCGGGATCTCATCCGGGACTCCGAACAACTTTCGGGTTTCCGCATACATATATCTCTACAACCCTAGCGTCACCGGACCTTAAGTGTGTAGACCCTACGGGTTCGGGAGACATGCAGACATGACCGAGATGCCTCTCCGGTCAATAACCAACAGCGGGATCTGGATACCCATGTTGGCTCCCACATGTTCCACGATGATCTCATCGGATGAACCATGGTGTCGAGGATTCAATCAATCCGTATGCAATTCCCTTCGTCAATCGGTATGTTACTTGCCCGAGATTCGATCGTCAGTATCCCAATACCTTGTTCAATCTTGTTACCGGCAAGTCTCTTTACTCGTACCGCAATGCATGATCCCGTGACTAACGCCTTAGTCACATTGAGCTCATTATGGTGATGCATTACCGAGTGGGCCCAGAGATACCTCTCCGTCACACGGAGTGACAAATCCCAGTCTCGATCCGTGCCAACCCAACAGACACTTTCGGAGATACCCGTAATGCACCTTTATAGTCACCCAGTTACGTTGTGACGTTTGGCACACCCAAAGCACTCCTACGGTATCCGGGAGTTGCACGATCTCATGGTCTAAGGAAAAGATACTTGACATTGGAAAAGCTCTAGCAAACGAAACTACACGATCTTTTATGCTATGCTTAGGATTGGGTCTTGTCCATCACATCATTCTCCTAATGATGTGATCCCGTTATCAATGACATCCAATGTCCATAGTCAGGAAACCATGACTATCTGTTGATCAACGAGCTAGTCAACTAGAGGCTTACTAGGGACACGTTGTGGTCTATGTATTCACACATGTATTACGATTTCCGGACAATACAATTATAGCATGAATAATAGACGATTATCATGAACAAAGAAATATAATAATAACCTTTTATTATTGCCTCTAGGGCATATTTCCAACAAAATCTATGGCCCCCGGGTCTATCTTCCATCATATTAGTCTTCCAACACTTAGCTATTTCCATTGCAGTTTATTTTACTTTGCATCCTTATCATAAAAATACCAAAAATATTATCTTATCATATCTATCAGATCTCACTCTCGTAAGTGACCGTGAAGGGATTGACAACCCCTTTATCGCGTTGGTTGCGGGGTTCTTATTTTTTTGTGTAGGTGCGCGGGACTCGAGCGTGATCTCCTACTGCATTGATACCTTAGTTCTCAAAAACTGAGGGAAATACTTACGCTACTTTACCGCATCACCCTTTTCTCTTCAAGGGAAAACCAACACGGTGCTCAAGAGGTAGCAATGAGCTAATTTCCAATTCGAGAGAAGGTACAATTACCTCATCAAGTTCTACTTTCCTCCCACTCACTTATTTTGAGAGAACCTCCTTCTCTAGAAAGGATCCATTCTTAGCAACAAAGATCTTGCCTTCAGATCTGTGATAGAAGGTGTACCCAACAGTCTCCTTTGGGTATCCTATGAAGACGCATTTCTCCGGTTTGGGTTTGAGTTTATCAGGTTGAAACTTTTTCACATAAGCATCGCAACCCTAAACTTTAAGAAACGAAAGCTTAGGTTTCTTGCCAAACCACAGTTCATATGGTGTCGTCTCAACGGATTTAGATGGTGCCCTATTTAACGTGAATGGAGCTGTCTCTAATGCATAACTCCAAAATGATAGTGATAAATCGGTAAGAGACATCATAGATCGCACCATATCTAATAAAGTACGGTTATGACGTTCGGACACACCATTACGCTGTAGTGTTCCAGGTGGCGTGAGTTGCGAAACTATTCCACATCGTTTCAAATGAAGACCAAACTCGTAACTCAAATATTCTCCTCCATGATCAGATCGTAGAAACTTTATTTTCTTGTTACGATGATTTTCCACTTCACTCTGAAATTATTTGAACTTTTCAAATGTTTCAGATTTATGTTTCATCAAGTAGATATACCCATATCTGCTCAAATCATCTGTGAAGGTCAGAAAATAACGATACCTGCCGCGAGCCTCAACACTCATCGGACTGCATACATCAGTATGTATTATTTCCAACAAGTCTGTTGCTCGCTCCATTGTTCTGGAGAACAGAGTCTTAGTCATCTTGCCCATGAGGCATGGTTCGCAAGCATCAACTGATTCATAATCAAGTGATTCCAAAAGCCCATCAGCATGGATTTTCTTCATGCGCTTTACACCAATATGACCTAAATGGCAGTGCCACAAATAAGTTGCACTATCATTATTAACTTTACATCTTTTGGCTTCAATATTATGAATATGTGTATCACTACGATCGAGATTCAATAAACCATTCACCTTGGGTGTATGACCATTGAAGGTTTTATTCATGTTAACAGAACAACAATTATTCTCTGACTTTAAATGAATAACCGTATTGCAATAAACATGATCAAATCATATTCATGCTTAATGCAAACACCAAATAACATTTATTTAGGTTCAACACTAATCGTGAAAGTATAGGGAGTGTGCAATGATGATCATATCAATCTTGGAACCACTTCCAACACACATCATCACTTCACCCTTAACTAGTCTCTGTTCATTCTGCAACTCCCGTTTCAAGTTACTAATCTTAGCAACTGAACTAGTATCAAATACTGAGGGGTTGCTATAAACACTAGTAAAGTACACATCAATAACATGTATATCGAATATACCTTTGTTCACTTTGCCATCCTTCTTATCCGCCAAATACTTGGGGCAGTTCTGCTTCCAGTGACCAGTCCCTTTGCAGTAGAAAGACTTAGTCTCAGGCTTAGGTCCAGACTTGGGCTTCTTCACTTGAGCAGCAACTTGCTTTCCGTTCTTCTTGAAGTTCCCCTTCTTCCCTTTGCCCTTTTCTTGAAACTAGTGGTCTTGTCAACCATCAACACTTGATGCTTTTCTTGATTTCTACCTTCATCGATTTCAGCATCACGAAGAGCTTGGGAATCGTTTCCATTACCCCTTGCATATTATAGTTCATCACGAAGTTCTAGTAACTTGGTGATAGTGACTTGAGAACTTTGTCAATCACTATCTTATCTGGAAGATTAACTCCCACTTTATTCAATTGATTGTAGTACTCAAACATTCTGAGCACATGCTCACTAGCTGAGCAATTCTCCTCCATCTTGTAGGCAAAGTGCTTGTCAAAGGTCTCATACTTTTCGACATGGGCATGGGTCTGAAATACTAATTTCAACTCTTGGAACATCTCATATGCTCCGTGGCGTTCAAAACATCTTTGAAGCCCCGATTCTAAGCCGTAAAGCATGGTGCACTTAAACTATCAAGTAGTCATCATATCGAGCTTGCTAAACGTTCATAATGTCTGGATCTACTCCTGCAATCGGTCTGTCACCTAGCAATGCATCAAGGACATAATTCTTCTGTGCAGCAATGAGGATAATCCTCTAATCACGGGTCCAATCCGCATCATTGCTACTAACATCTTTCAACTTAGTTTTCTCTAGGAACATATCAAAAATAAAACAGGGGAGCTAAACGTGAGCTATTGATCTACAACATAGATATGCTAATACTACCAGGACTAAGTTCATGATAAATTTAAAGTTCAATTAATCATATTACTTAAGAACTCCCACTTAGATAGACATCCCTCTAGTCGTCTAAATTATCACGTGATCCAAATCAACTAAACCATGTCCGATCATCACGTGAGATGGAGTAGTTTTCAATGGTGAACATCACTATGTTGATCATATCTACTATCTGATTCACACTCGACCTTTCAGTCTCCAGTGTTCCGAGGCCATATCTGCATATGCTAGGCTCGTCAAGTTTAACCCGAGTATTCTGCGTGTGCAAAACTGGCTTGCACCCGTTGTATGTGAACGTAGAGCTTATCACACCCGATCATCACGTGGTGTCTCGGCACGAAGAACTGTCGCAACGGTGCATACTCAGGGAGAACACTTATACCTTGAAATTTTAGTAAGGGATCATCTTATAAAGCTATCGCCGAACTAAGCAAAATAAGATGTATAAAAGATAAACATCACATGCAAGCAAAATATGTGACATGATATGGCCATCATCATCTTGTGCTTTTGATCTCCATCTTCAAAGTACCGTCACGATCTCCATCGTCACCGGCATGACACCATGATCTCCATCATCTTGATCTCTATCAACGTGTCGTTACATGGTCGTCTTGCCAACTATTGCTCTTGCAACTATTGCTATCACATAGCGATAAAGTAAAGGAATTATTTGGCGCTTGCATCTTATGCAATAAAGAGACAACCATAAGGCTTCTGCCAGTTGCCGATAACTTCAACAAAACATGATCATCTCATACAACAACTTATATCTCATCACGTCTTGACCATATCACATCACAACAAGCCCTGCAAAAACAAGTTAGACGTCCTCTAATTTGTTGTTGCAAGTTTTACGTGGCTGCTACGGGCTGAGCAAGAACCGTTCTTACCTACGCATCAAAACTACAACGATATTTCGTCAAGTATGTGTTGTTTAACCTTCACAAGGACCGGGTGTAGCCACACTCGATTCAATTAAAGTTGGAGAAACTGACACCCGCTAGCCACCTGTGTGCGAAGCACGTCGGTAGAACCAGTCTCGCGTAAGCGTACGCATAATGTCGGTCCGGGCCGCTTTGTCCAACAATACCGCCGAATAAAAGTATGACATGCTGCTAAACAGTATGACTATTATTGCCCACAAATCACTTGTGTTCTACTCGTGCATATAACATCTACGCATAAACGTGGCACGGATGCCACTGTTGGGGAACGTAGTAATTTCAAAAAAATTCCTACGCACACGCAAGATCATGGTGATGCATAACAACGAGAGGGGAGAGTGTCGTCCACGTACTCTCGTAGACCATAAGCGGAAGCGTTATGAGAACGCGGTTGATGTAGTCGTACGTCTTCACGATCCGACTGATCCAAGTACCGAACGCACGACACCTCCGAGTTCAGCACACGTTCAGCTCGATGAGTCCCACGAACTCCGATCTAGCAGAGCTTCACGGGAGAGTTCCGTCAGCACGACGGCGTGATGACGGTGATGATGTTGCTATCGACGCAGGGCTTCGCCTAAGCACCGCTACGATATGATCGAGGTGGATTATGGTGGAGGGGGGCACCGCACACGGCTTGGAACAATCAACTTGTGTGTTCTAGGGTGCACCCCTGCCCCCGTATTTAAAGGAGCAAGGGGGAGGCCGGCCGGCCCTTGGGGCGCGCCAAGGAGGGGGGAGTCCTCCTCCTAGTAGGAGTAGGACTCCCCTTTCCTAGTCCAACTAGGAAGAGGGAAGGGGGAAGGAAAGAGAGGGAGAGGGAGAGGGAAAGAGGGGTCGCGCCCCCCTCCCCTAGTCCAATTCGGACTCCTCATGGGAGGGGCGCGCCACCTCCTGGGCTGCTGCCCTCTCTCTCCCCTCAGGCCCACTAAGGCCCAATACTTCCCCCCCCGGGGGGGGGGGGGTCCGGTAACCCCTCCGGCACTCCGGTTTTCTCCGAAACCACCCGGAACACTTCCGGTGTCCGAATATAGCCGTCCAATATATCAATCTTTATGTCTCGACCATTTCGAGACTCCTCGTCATGTCCGTGATCACATCCGGGACTCCGAACTACCTTCGGTACATCAAATCACATAAACTCATAATATCGATCGTCACCGAACGTTAAGCGTGTGGACCCTACGGGTTCGAGAACTATGTAGACATGACCGAGACTCGTTTCCGATCAATAACCAATAGCGGAACCTGGATGCTCATATTGGCTCCTACATATTCTACGAAGATCTTCATCAGTCAAACCGCATAACAACATACATTGTTCCCTTTGTCATCGGTATGTTACTTGCTCGAGATTCGATCGTCGGTATCTCAATACCTAGTTCAATCTCGTTACCGGCAAGTCTCTTTACTCGTTCCGTAATACATCATCCAGCAACTAACTCATTAGTTGCGTTCCTTGCAAGGCTTATAGTGATGTGCATTACCGAGAGGGCCCAGAGATACCTCTCCGACAATCGGAGTGACAAATCCTAATCTTGATCTATGCCAACTCAGCAAGTACCATCAGAGACACCTGTAGAGCACCTTTATAATCACCCAGTTACGTGTGACGTTTGGTAGCACACAAAGTGTTCCTCCGGTATTCGGGAGTTGCATAATCTCATAGTCATAGGAACATGTATAAGTCATGAAGAAAGCAATAGCAGCATACTAAACAATCAAGTGCTAAGCTAACGGAATGGGTCAAGTCAATCACATCATTCTCTAATGATGTGATCCCGTTAATCATATGACAACTCATGTCTATGGCTAGGAAACTTAACCATCTTTGATTCAACGAGCTAGTCAAGTAGAGGCATACTAGTGACACTCTATTTGTCTAAGTATTCACACATGTATCAAGTTTCCGATTAATACAATTCTAGCGTGAATAATAAACATTTATCATGATATAAGGAAATATAAAATAACAACTTTATTATTGCCTCTAGGGCATATTTCCTTCAAGAGGTTTATCATCGTCTCTCCGGCGGACGTTGGTGAGGTGGCCGCCGTTCGCCCCGACCTGTCGATCCCGGAGCAACACGTCGCTGCGGAAGCCGGCGAAGACGTTCACTACGTTGCCATGCCGAACGCTTCATGTCAGCGGGCTAGCGTATTACTGTATCTCGGGAAAGCTGGCTATGACATCAAGCTCGTCCACACCGACGGCTTCATGCGGGCCATGTCACAGGTTAAGTGGTCCATCCCCAAACCCTCTGGTTCAACCGCCGTCAATCTCTTCGACGGCCCTGCCGCTGATCTCCTCCGCCAAGCGGTCAAGGATTTGTGAGCTTTATACGCCATCGAGCCCATTTTGTCACTTCTGAAGGACACGTTCTACGGCGGCGGCTTGGGATCCTCAATTGCCAAGTCAGATCTCATCTACCACGACCACGACGAGGAGGAGGGCACCCACGAAGGTTCTTCCAAGGTGAAACAGCCCATCCGTGACATCAGAGAGCGCACCATGGGTCTGTGCTCTTCCAACTAGAAGGATTCCGTCCATGAAATGTGAGGCAACATTCTATCAGAAAATATTACCTTTTCTAGCTTGCCAACCCGTACCCTTTGTTGTAGTAGCATTTGCCGTGCGGTGCTTTAACTGTGCCGTGTTTAATTATTTCAGTTATGCAAAAATGTATTGTTCAATAGGTCCATGTGATGTTTAAGTATGAATTGTCCACTTTAGTTTCACGAATGGCTATATTTGGTTGTTTAAAGTGAGTAGATGCCTTGTTTATCTGTGTTTGGTTGCTAGCTTTGTTGGAGTGAGCATTTTTCAGTTATCGAGCAGATGCCTTGTTTATCTGTATTTGGTTCTTAGTTTGGTTACAGTGAGTATTTGTCCAGTTATCAAGCAGATGCCTTGTTTATCTGTATTTGGTTGTTAGGTTGCTTTTTTAGCATTTGTCTAGTAATCAAGCAGATGCCTAGTTTATCTGTATTTGGTTGTTAGGTTGCTTTTTTAGCATTTCTCCAGTTATCAAGCAGATGCCTTGTTTATCTTTCTCTGCTTGTTAGGTTGGTTGCAGTGAGCATTTGTCCAGTTTTCAAGCATATGCCCTGTTTATCTGTATTTGCTTGCTAGGTTGGTTGCAGTGAGACTGTCCAGTTTTCAATGGCTATATTTGGTTGTTATACTGGTCATCTATGCCTTGTTTATTTCAGTCATTCATAATGTGTGGTTCATTATGTGCAAGTCGGAACTGTGCCGCTCGACTACATCAATACCAGTTTGAACGGCTATATTTGGTTCCAGTTATTCATGGTGTAGTTAACACATGCCCTTTATACACATTTATCCAGTGTGATGTTTAAGCATTACCTACGTTCTATTCATTTTCAACAATACCAGTTTGAATTGCAATATTTGATGGCTGTTAAGCCTGCTGTCGGTAACATTGCCTTCCATTTTATATCTGCTTTAACAGCATGCTGAAACCAACACATTCAAGCTATCATGTGGAGATGATGTTGTTTACCTTTGCTATATTTGTTTGATGTTAAGATTGCTGTACTTATCATGCCTTTCCACTACTTATGCAGGACAACAACGGGAGTGGCCACCATTTTCCGCCGAGGTTAGCTTCATCCCTCGGCTTGTACTCCCCCCGTCGTTCCATAATGTAGTGCATATAGATCCAGGCCTAGACACTAGTTAGCTTCTAATATTGACTTGTTACTGGTAGGTACATATGCCCTTGGCAAGGATCCACGCATCGACCCTTTTTGCGTATGGGGCAATGAGATATTGATGAACAAGCATCAAGTGAGGAAACTGATAAGGATTATTAGCAAAAAGATACGAATGGTGGCAAGCAAATTATTTGTTTATGCTCTATCCAACACAACAGTGAGCTGTAGGATGGTAACTACAAACTCTGCAGCCTTCTCTTTTTACTGCCCATAATGAGTTGTTAGACAACAATGTCTGAATCTTTTTTGTTCCGAGTGGTTCCCGAAGCAGTTCACTCAAGATTACCTCGCAAAGTACATGATTGGTGGACACGCGATGAAGGTTAAAGTATTTCATCCAGACTAGAATGAGCATCGAGAAGTCCTAGTGAAGACAGTGAAGGATGGACGGGCATCCATCACAAGGGGTTGGCCTAGAGTCGTGCACGCCTTACGCATGGAGGAGGGCACAATATGGGCATTCCGCTTCACCTTCTCCAGCAACCAGAATGTCTTTCGCCTCTCTATTTACAGTCTTTAGTAGAACTGTGGTTCATCATTCTTTACTTGGTGCTTCTGTAGTTCTTCAGTATATGTACCTGTGCATTGAATTATGGATTCGTGGTTGAACCTATATTTGTAATAAACATGGTTGGATATGAAATGAGTGATTGCCTACTTTCAAATTCATAACATGTGATTTTTAAATTAGGGATTAATTGGATTAATTATGGATTAAATAGGGATTACACTGCACATGGTTTGCGAAAGTGAAACGTCTGCGATATACGTGGAGATCAGAAACATTTCTAGGATCCACTACGTGTGCGATCAATCTCCACTGCACACACGACTTTCTCTTGAAAACTGTTTGCGTTAGGCCACCTTGCGCAAACATTTATCACATAAAAAGTGTGTGTGATGGACAGCCTTTGCCACACGGTTTCTTTCTACGCACCGTGTGTGATGCATTCAATAACGCAAACGATAAAATTATTAATATCGTGTGCAATGGCAACGCTATCACAAACGATTTAACGGGAAAAATTGTGTGTGATCTACCTGTTAACGGAAACGTTTTCCTTGGAGCGATTGTGTGGGATGTGCATACGAACGGAAACGTTTAGCGGGGACTGACTGTGTGGGATGTACTTGCAACCGAAAACAATTTCGCCGTATAATTGTATTTTTTATCTCTACTGTATGTATTTCCGTATTTGAGCGCTCGACGGTCGCACACGACCTCATTTTGCCGAACGTGTGTGCCAGGAGGGCATATCCCCGACGGTTTCTGGGTCGTGTGGGAAGGACCCCCCTATCGCCCACACTCACTTGGAGACGGTTCCCGATGCCGTCGCGGAAAGGGGTTTTAAACCGTTTGTTTAGGACCGATGCGCACCAGTGTATTTTTTGGTTTATAGATCTGAAAATATATGATGGAAAATAGACCCGGGGGCCATAGGATTTCACTAGAGGCTTCTCTCTTGAAAGAAAACATACAGTGGGTAAACAAATTACTGTCAAGCAATTGATAGAAAAGCACAACGTTATGATGATATCCAAGGCAATGATTATGAATATAGGCATCACGTCCGTGTCAAGTAGACCGACTCCTTCCTGCATCTACTACTATTACTCCACACATCGACCGCTATCCAACATGCATCTAGTGTATTAAGTTCATAAGAATGGAGTAATGCCTTAAGTAAGATGACATGATGTAGAGGGATAAACTCAAGCAATATGATGAAAACCCCATCTTCTTACCCTTGATGGCAACAATACAATACGTGCCTCACTACCCCTACTTTGTCACTGGGCGAGGACACCGCAAGATTGAACCCAAAACTAAGCACCTCTCCCATTGCAAGAAGAACCAATCTAGTTGGCCAAACCAGACAGATAATTCGAAGAGAAATACAAAGATATTTAATCATGCATAAAAGAGTTCAGAGAAGACTAAAATAATATTCATAGATAATTTGATCATAAGTCCACAATTCATCAGATCTCGACAAACACACCGCAAAAGAATATTACATCAGATAGAACTCCAAGAACATCAAGGAGAACATTGTATTGAAGATCAAAGAGAGAGAAGAAGCCACCTAGCTACTAGTTATGGACCCGTAAGTCTGTGGTAAACTGCTCACGCTTCATCGGAAGGGCAGCAAGGTCGATGTAGATGCCCTCCATGATCGAATCCTCCTCTGACAGGGTGCCGGAAAAGGTCCCAAGATGGTATCTCACAGGAACAGAGGCTTGCAGCGACGGAAAAGTATTTTGGTGGACGATTCTATTGGTTTGGGAATATTTGGGAATTTATAGAGCAAGAATTAGGGTTGGGGGACTGCCGAGGTGTCCACAAGCCAGGAGCGCCCCCTCTAGGGCACGCCCTGAGAGCTTGTGGGCCCCTTGCGACTCTTCTGCCCCCTCTCCAAGCTCCGTGGATGTTTTCTGGTCCAAGAAAAATCGTCGTAAAGTTTTATTCCGTTTGGACACTGTTTGATATTCCTTTTCTGTAAAACTCAAAAACAAGGAAAAAAACAGAAACTGGCACTGGGCTTTAGGTTAATAGGTTAGTCCCAAAGATAATATAAAGTAACATATTAATGCATATAAAACATCCAAAACAAATAATATAATAGCATGGAACAATAAAAAATTATAGATACGTTGGAGACGTATCAACTATCAACCTGTGCCTGGGCCGATAATCTTCCACAACAAACAAATGGGTTGAACTGATATTTTTTGTAATGACAACACTAGCAATAGTACTCTGCCATCGATACATGAGTTCTACCCTCAGGAACTGGACAATCACTTGTGATATCTATGGATTGTGCTATGTCTATTTCCATGTGAGGTATACCTAATTGAAAACCTCTACGACCATAAGGAAACAACACAGGATATTGGAGTGGCATGAAGGCATGATGTAGGCTAGAGACATGGTGCAAACCCTTTTCAAGACTATCAACAATAATATCACGATGATAATTTTCGCTACTAAAATCACCAACAATCAAACCAGCAAGTTCATCACAGGTGGGTAGGCTAAACTGCATGGAGTCTTTTTTCTCTGTGCCAACTATTCTTATACCAATTCTCTCATCACCCTAATTTGCAAGACGATCTCTAACTACCCTAAATGTTTTCAAAAGAGGGTTAAATTCATCAAGCATTTTCATTAGACCATCTGTCATACCTCTATCAATACCACTCTCTTGTTCACCATCTTCAGACATCACGACATTAATTCTATTGCTAACCTCGTTATGCGTGTCATGAATTTACAATTCAGCAAACTTTGGAGTTGCACCTCTATTTGGCAAAAGTGATCCGACACTGTGATGTACCCAAGCATGAATTTTAAACAAATATGGATCACCACCCCCATTAATGTGTCTATCGACTCCCATGGAAGTAAAAGCAAACTGAGAATTGTATTGTCTGATTCTATCCAGGAAGTGTTTGCACCGCGAGTCACCATTAAACCTAAGAAGCTCTGATAGGAAAGGCAGTTGTTTTTTAAATTCTGGCAGCTTCACCTTACCTCCCCTGCAGGACAGTGTGTATAGGATACGACGCTGAGCTATGTTCGGTTCATGCTTGCACCTTTCATGGTACCAAAACACGGCGCCACAGAATTGGCACCGATATTCAGGCGCACCATGATACGATCTCTTCCTATGGGTGGCTGCAGAGACGACGCGTCAGAGGTGTGCATAAAACATTTAGCATGCTCTAGTTTGAATCGTTCCTATACCTTTCAAGAACTCCGTGTACGCCACAGAGAACAGAAAGCGTGTGGTAGATGTAGTAGAGTACGGGTATCCTTCAAATTAACAAAAAGTTTTTATTTAGACTAACATAGTTTATCTCGGTGAAGGATGTGCAAAAGGCAACATAATGATAATAGACCTGCAGAAGTCCATTTACGCATCTTCCTCTTCCGCATTCGCTGCCGATGCCTAAGGGCACTACAAGTGGTCGAAACAACTGGGAAGTAGCCCTCACCTACATTGCAAGTGATGTTAAGACCGTTCCTAACACTACAAAAAAGACACTTCCGTGACATTTTGGCCCGAACGAAAAAAATTCTGTCATGCTTATGACACTTCTATGACGATAACTGTGACAGAACCCGGTATCATCATAGATGTGGTGGGCTCCTACTTCTACGACAAAAAATATGACAAAAAATGGGCTTTTCGTCCTTGGCGTGCGGGAGATGCACCTGCATGACATTCTTTGGGCCGTCCATGACGGAAAAAATCGTGGCAGAAGCAAGGGCGAGGAAAATTTTAGGGAGTTCCCGGTTACAGTGGGTGGTCGGGGCCGAGCGATGCACAGAGGTTTGCACATTTCTCTCGTATACGTACGCACGTGTGTGCGAGGCGTTGGGCTCTAACTGAACCCGGGCGAGGCGTTCGCTTACTGAACCTGAGCGATTACACTAGCTACTTACTAAAGCCGAGTGATCGATCCCTTGGTTGTTAACTAAACCCAAGCGATTCCTTTGCTACAACTGCTGCTAACTGAACCTGATCGATCGCTGCTGCTGCTTACTGAAGCAAATCAAACCTGCTGCCTCTTGATGAATAGTGAACGTGGGGGTTGGTTCAACGAGTCGAGACGTACGTGGTTGGGGTTGGATGAATAGGACACCGTGGTAGTAGGCTGTTTCCGCTGGATGAACAGGATCCCGAGAGGAGGCCACCACAGCCGAGCTGGTTGGGGTGGATGAACATGACCCCGTGGAGAGCTGGTTGAACAATAGCCAGTGGAGGGCTGGATGAACGGTAGCCCGTGGATGAACAGTAGCTGGTGGAGGCAGGAGGAAGACGCGGTGGATGAATAGTGCAGGTGGAGGCTGAAGGAAGTCGACGGTGGGTGAACAGTAGCCCGTGGAGTCCCGTTTTGCGGTACGCCACACCCCTCCCGATGAACAGGATGCCGTTTCGACTGTAGCTGGTCGAACAGAAGGCCGTTTCCTCCGTACTGCGGTATGATAGACCCCATTTTGGCTATTCCGTCCAAGCCGATTGGCTCCCGTTGAACAAGACACATTCCGACCCAGTCTGTTGCCTCCTGATGAACAAGACGTTGTTTCTCCGTTCCAACCCAGCCGGTTGGTTGCCCGATGAATAGGACGCCGTTGCTGCCGTCCGTTGCCTCTCCATGTACACGAGCCCTGGCCGTACGTATGCACGAGTAGGCGTTTGAGACCCCGCCCATATGTACGTACGTGGTTGTATTTTTTGGCATCTGGCTGTACATACATGTACACGGTTTAGAAGGGATCTACTACTACACATGCCGCTGCTTGCTCGGCCACGATTCATTGTTGCAGAGAGACCGATCGACCAGTATGTACGTTCACGTTCGCGACCAGAATGACAACGCTATGTACGCTTCAACCACGTGGGTCCCGGCTATCAGGGAGGATAAGGAGGCACTTCCTTGCGTGCGAAGTTATTGATGGTGGGTCTGAGCTGTCAGGGGGAGGATTCATTTTTTTCGCGCCTAATATGGAGGCAGTTCCTTGCTTCCGAAGATATAGCTGGTGGGTCCCAGCTGTCAGGGGGGAAACATTTTCCCCCCAAAATATAGCTAAGCCAAAATACAGAGGCCCTTCTGGTAGGTCCCCGCTGTCAGGTGGAGGAATCATTATTTTGCGCGTAATAAGGAGGCACTTCCTTGCTGTGGCCGTGGACCCAGCTGTCAGCCTCTCCACCTACAGTCCTCTTTTGATGTAAGTCGTTCCTTGACCATGTTGACCACACCGCACCGAGAGCACCAAGGCGGTGGACGATGGCGAGGCCTAGGAAGGGAATGACCCGAAGCCGAGGATGACACAATAGTTGTTTTCCACACGGAGGGGAGTACGAGGGTTTACTGGTTGGGCTGCAGTGTGAGGCTGCCGTCGCTGGAGAATAACAAGAGGTTTGGGTGAGTACAGGGATGGCCAGGCCAATGATGGGAGTAGGGTGGGGTGGTGAGGCCTGCGCGGCAATAGAGCTGGCCACGGGAGGCAGGAGGAGGCGGCACGACCGGCGCTGGTTTGGGTGGCTGGAGCAAGAAGACCAAAGGTTGAAGAAGCACTACGGCCGTTGGATGGACATTGTACGGTCACTAGAGGTAGAATCGTTCATATTGACTAAGTTGACAAAGCCCTCCGTCCACATCAACTTAGCAGGCCCACAAGTCAGCCTCCAACTATGGTCTGTCCCAGCTAGCAGGGGGGTATTCATTTTTTGTGCGTAATAAGGAGGCACTTCCTTGCGTGCGAAGATATAGCTGGTGGGTCCGAGCTGTCTGCAGGAGGAACGTTTTTTTCGTGAAATACAGAGGCCCTTGCGGTGGGTCGTCGCCTTCAGGTGGAGGAATCATTATTTTGCGCATAATAAGGAGGCACTTCCTTGCGTGCGGCCGTGGACCCAGCTATCAGTCTCTCCACGTACAGTCCTCTTCCGATGGATTTCGTTCCTTGACTACGTTGACCACGCCGCGCCAAGAGCACCAGGGCAGTGGACGATAGCGAGGCCTAGGAAGGGAACGCCACGGAGCCAGGGAAGACTCGGTAGTTGTTTCCCACGCAGAGGGGAGTACGAGGGTTTACTGGTTTGTCTGCCGTCGCCGGAGAATAACAGTAGGTGTGGGTGAGTAGAAGGATGGCCAGGCCAGCGATGGGAGTAGGGTGGGGCGGTGAGGCATGTGCGGCGGCACAGCCGGCCACGGAAGGAGGGTGCATGCAGTCCCGTCGGCGCTGGTTTGAGTGGCTGGAGCAGGAAGAGCAGAGATTGAAGAACCATGACGGTCGTTGGATGGACATACAACAGTAACTACTCTCATGTGTTGACTATGTTGACAGGGCCTTGCCTGCATGTCAACCTTTTTTAGGAAAGCGTACGTGTCAACCTTGTAGTCCCACAAGTCAACCTCAAATATGTGGAAAACAGCATACAACCCATCTGCCATCATTGCTAATAAATGTACAGCCCATTGGCTAATTCTTAAGGACTTTTCGAAGCCCATATTCTTTTTGTTACCATTATTACAGCCCATATTCTAGCCACGGTTAAAAATTCAACCAAATTTTCATATTTCGGTGCGGTCCGAACTGTTTTTAATCCCAAAATTTTGGATCACGTTCCAACTAATTTAAAAATAATAAATTTATATCAGTTTAAAATCCAACATAATTTTCCTCGCAAAAAAAACAATTAAATTCGAAATGTTGAAATCTAAAAAAACGCTAATTGCCGGTTTGCTGTATTTTTAAAATTTACATCTCATTTCTTACTACTTCATTTACTGGGCAAGCGAATACATCGCTCTCGTCTCGAAAGATTTGCAGCCTAGCAGGGCTGAGAAAGCAAGTAGGCCTCTGTTGGGTATTTCTTTAAAAAACCCAGAACTGGGCTAGCTATTTTCAGCAAGAAAAAAACACAACCGGGCTCATCATGTGGTAAACATAAAATAAAACCCCGGCTAGACGGGCCACAGCCCCTGCATAGCCTGTTGTTACCTGATCCCTCTCTAAAACTAGTAAATAACAACTGCTTGTTCCTAAAAAAAGTAAATAACAAGTGCGTGACCTGCTGGGTCCCTGGTGTGAGCCGCTCGTTGTGTAATTCTCTCGTTTATTGACTATGTTGACAATGGCGTGGGACCCAGATGTCCAACCATTAGGAGGAACCATTTTTTGGGCTTGTAATAACGAGGCACTTGCTTGCGTACTTCCATGAGCCTGGTGGGTCCCTACTGTCATCCTCTCCACGTACAGTCATCCTCTCCACGTATAGTCATCTCCTTATTCCTCTCAGTTGTTGACCACGTTGACAATGCCACACGGTGGCGCACCGTGCATGGCGAGCGAACCAAGGCGGAGGATGACGGCGAGGCCTCGGACGGAACAAACAGGAGCCGTGGAAGATGCGCCAGTCTAGTCATAGGCAGAGGGGAGTACGAGGGTTGGCTGGTTCGGGTGCGGGTGCGTGTTGGGGCTGATGTCACCAGAGAATAACATGACATGTGGGGGAATAGAGGGATGAACTGGCCAACGTTGGAGGGTACGGTAGGATGGCAGAGGCGCAACTAGCCGTGGGAGGCGGGAGCAGGCGGATTCGACGGGGTGGTTTGGTTTGGGCGGCTGGAGGAAGAAGACAAGAGATAGAAGATACACGACATATGTTGGATGTCAATCCAATGGCTGGTAGGAAGAATCGTTTATTGACTGGTAAGTCGAGACCACCTTGGATAGGTTTTTTCCTTGTGGGTTCCAAATGTCAGAATCCAAACCTGTCACGGCCATGCAGCCTTTCTTATGAAAATTTACAGCCCATTTGGTGTTCTAGTTCAAAATAAGTTTGTGGGTGTTGTGTGACAGCCTGATTTTTGGCCCTTTCTTTCTCTTTTGTTTTTCTGAGGTTTTTGCTTGAGTTTTCTTTTTCCGTGGCTTTGTGGTCTGGAAACTGAAGAAGATGCCCTCTTCTTTGTTTCCAGAGTGGCTTGTCATTCCCAAATCCTTCCCTAGACCCTGTCATTTTCATCCTAACCCAAATCCCAATATTCTTTTCATTGGGAATATTCCTTTTCTATTAGAGGAATAACTCAAATTGCCCTAGGTTGTGAAGCAACCTTTATTTCCATCACTCCTAAAATTCCCAAATAATTCTCATAAATTGTTTGGGTCATATCTTTATCAAATATGGAAAAATATTTCATTTGTCATGTTTATCATCATGCTCAAATAATTCATTTCCTATTCTGCCCTAAATGGCACATTGTGAAGCAAGTGCTATTTTCCTTTTCCCAATTGACCTCAAACTCCTTGGACACCTTTTCCTGTCCATATCATTACCACATGCCAAAATGCAACCTCATTTGTCTAGTAATTATTTAATTATGATTTTCCAAAGTTTCTATCCAGAAAGAAGCTTTGTGAAGGAGGTGCAAGCTAGGCATATCCAAATGAGTTGCCATTTTGCATGATCCCTCATATCATCATATCATAGCCCTCCACCAAAGTAGAGCTCATGTGATGCCTCCATGTGAGCTCATCTTCAATTCTTTGATTTTGTCCAAAATTTTAGTTTGTGAAGCAAGTATATTTTATCTTGCTCCATTATGGCTGCCAATTTTTCTAGGCCTTCTATTATCCATATAAACTACCTCCACCCATTTTGGGCATGGTTCATCAAGCCATTATTCCTCTAGAATTTTTGCACGTTTCTGTCCAGAGGAGATGTTTGTGAAGCAAGTACCAGTTTGGCTTGGCCAATTGGTATGAGACTTTTTGAGCATCTTCATAGGACCAAATGACTCTGCCTTGCCCAATTTGAGCTCAATTTGACACTCCATGTGAGTGCACCTTCCTGATCAAGTTTCTGGACCAGATTATGCAGTTGCAAAGCAAGTGCATTAAATCTTGCTCCATTTCCTGCCAAACTCCCCAGTATGGTAGTCCTTCCTAACCCAAACACCCCAGACAACTCATTTGGCTCTAATCTCACCTCGGTTGAGTACTGTTTCATGGCCAAGTTTACTGCAGGAAACTTCAGAGGTTGCTTACCGTTTAACCAGAGCACTTTTAACCGAACTACCACCTCAGTTGCAACCTCCCTAGGAAGGAAGAACCCCCAGACATCATTTGGCCGGCCGTGTGCCACTGTGTGCACCAGTGCACGCGGTGATCACGAGTTTTGGCATGCAATGCTCGCGCTCTGCTGGCGTTGGCCGCGTCCGGAGCGTCTTCTTGCTCGGGCCCCTCCTTTGCTCGGCATCTCAGCGAGCACGGGCATGTCCCCTAGCTTCCTCTAGTCATCGCTGTTCTCTGGACCCCTCTCCCCCTCCGTCCGCTTCCTCACCGACGCAAGCCGCCGCGCGCCCACGGACGAATAGTGGCGGTTTTGGCTAAGAGCTTGCCGTCTTCTTCCTTCCTGCGCTCCCTTGGCCGCCTCTTCCCCGTGAGCTATCCCTCCTGTTCCCTCTAGTCGCCTGCCTCCGAGCTCATGCGCATGCACATGCGTCCGCGGCGCCGTCCACGCGTCCGCGGCGACGACAGCTCGGCACCTCGCCCCGCGCCTATATATAGGCCTCCCCTGAGCCTTTGGAGCACACCAGCAGCCTCCCTGCACTCCACTACCCCTCCCCAGCCTCTCATTCGAGCTCGAGGAGCTCTCTGTGTCCACCATCGCCACCATGGCCGCCGCGATGCTCCGCCTAAATTCCGGCGGGCCGCGCACCCTCTCCCCGTTCCAACACCACAAGAGCACTCCTCTCCTCCCCATAGTTCGCCCCACCCCCTCTCCCTTCGCCGGAGACGGTCGCAACGCCAAGAACCACCGCCGCCCGAAGCTCTCTTCCCTCCTCATGGCGCCACCCCTCCCCTCCATCTTGCTCCTCCCCGGCGCTGTCCAACCCTCTGAATGGATGCAGGCCTCTGTCCGAGGCCACCAGTGTCCTCCCCCTGGCCGGAGATGGCCGGAGCCGTCGTGCCCGGCGACGACAGCGCCCCTGCCCTGCGTTCTGTCGAGGAGAGGAGAAGCAGACGCGAGGGAAGAAGAAGGAGGCATGGGAGGAGAGAGAAGATGCGGCGGGCCCCACGCGTCATCGACCTAGCGCCCGGCCCCACCACTACCACGGTGGATAAGTGGACGCGCATCCACTAGGATGCGTTTTCCCGTCCGGAAGGCGTATTTCAGTGCGGCTTAAGCCAGGAATGCGCTTTCCTTTCTGGAAAGCGTATTCGGCCGAATACGTTTTCTGTTTTTCCACTCAGGGGCCTATTTGTGAGGATTTTCTTACAAATAAGTCCCTGGCAGAAAAGCAATCGTATCTTTTTGACCACAACTCCAAATGAGGTGATTCCAAAGCCCACGTCTTTGTCTCGCCGAGCCCGTTCTGTTGATATCACTTTCACCATGTTTTAATATTCTGGAAATGACCTTTTTATCCTTGCGCTAATCAGCCCCCTCCGAGAGAAAACGTTTTTCCGGCGATTCTTTCCGCAAGCTTCTCGCACTTTGCCCCGGTGATTTCTTTCACCCCAGGCAAGCCACAATACCCACTTGCATGATAGTCATGCAGTAGCCATGGTTTTCAACTTGAATATTTATTAACTGTTTGCTTGTTTAAAATATGGTTATCGTTGTTTCGGTAATGCTTCTGGGTTAGTGCTTACTTTCTTGCTATGTTGTTATGCACCTGGTTATCATGCCCTGCTAGTTGCTAGTATTCCTTTCATATGCTTGTGCTTGCTAGTAGTACATGTTGATGTTGGTGATGGTCTTCGGTGCAAGGCTGCCGTTTGTCCCGAGTACCGTTCCATTGCATCCAGCTGGTTAAAGGCTTGCATGATGGCATTGTTGATATGTTCTTGCATGATATTTATTGTTGATGCTAGTGTTCATGCTATGTTTCTGAGAAGTATGTACTTGTGATGTTCATGCTAGTCAGTATGCCATGCTCAGTTGGATATGATTCATTGTCGCGGTACCCTCATGATTATGTTGATATCATGCTCATGTATTGTAATTGCATCATGTTATTTTATCATGGCTCAACATATTTGCATTCAAGTTTAACCGGATTAAATTGAACTTGAACAACTGTTGGCTGAGTCATGGTGCCACCATATCGAGCTAACCAGTGCAACCACGCTTACCTTTATGGGAAGGTCCTAACTGGGTCTATTGTCATGCCTCTCGCCGGTGCCTCCAACGAGGGAAGGTTATGGGCGTGCAGTACCCTGGCCCGGTAAGCAGACATAACCTTGTGTGCCCGTTGTTGTTGTTGTACCCGGGTGGTCCCTGTTTGGGACCGTTTATGTTTTGGCCACGACAGTGGTCGTTGGTGCCTTTGGTAGGCACGGAGCCACCCAGGACTTAGCCCAAAGGGGAGTTGGTCAGAGTGGCCGGGAGAGTGTCATGGCAGTAGATCGGTTTTGTTGGAACGCCGTTGGTCCACCCGAATGGGAGTGCGAGGCCATGGGTTCCGTAGTGTGGGTACAGTGTACTAACCTCTACAGAGTGTATATTAAATCTATCGATAGCCGCGCCCCGGATAAGGGCCCAGTTCGTGTCGGTCACACTGTGAGTCAATAGTATTAATAATAATGTGCTTAATAACAACCCCGGTTCGATGATGAGATAAGTTGGTTGGGATCGCCGGAAAGATCACCGTTTGAGACCAAGTGTTGGTCATGGTTGTGATCGCCGGAAAGATCACAGTTTGGTTACGAGGTAGCCCATTGAACCCAGAGTGGTTCCGTTTGTGATCCGTGAATGATCACCGAGTTGTTGTATATTCGTGATGTTGTGCGAGAATCGTGGGTAAAAATCAAGCTCCTTGTGGTCATTTAATGATTACTACGGTATTGTTTATACCAAGCTTGATTTGATCCTGAGATAATCGTGTGATGTCCGAGGTTGGTAAGTGATGCATGTGATGGTTACGTAGTAACCCGAGCAGAATAAATAGTGCATATAGTGTCATCATGTTGCATGCTAGTATCGTCAGATTTATATGCTCATATTGTTCTAGCTGTATCATATTGTTGATGCCATGTTATCCTGAGGACTTCATGATAATTCCTGCTTAACCTGTAATTGCCATGTTGTTGTTTGTCTTCAATGCTTCTGGTTATTGTGAGCTTGCAAGTACATTCAATGTACTGACCTGGCGTGTCATGCCAGTTTGCAGGTCGTGCCTGGATTGCTTGCTTGTTTGGTGTTGTTCCTGTGTTCGCAAGCTAGGATAAACGTTCCAGCCAGAGTCCCTGCGGATTGGAGTCCATCATCGCCATTCGTTGTTCCGCTGCCAGTACTTGTTCCGCTGCTTCGAGTTGCTATGCTGCTTGTATAGAGCAAGTGTGGTTGGCGTAGTGTCGCCGTGCTGATGTTATTCATTGTAATATCGGAACCCTTGTATTCATATTCGTGTTGTAATAGAGAGCTGGTTTGTTCTATGCTAAGCAGTGCCGTATTCCAGAAGACTTCACCTGGATCTCTGGGCTGGAATACGGGGCGTTCCGGTTTTCTCTGAGCCGGGGTGCCACATGTTGGTGGGGGCTAATCATTTGGGTTCTGTAATGCACAGTGAGCTCAAGCAGTCGGCGAGAGTGATGTTATTTCCCTTGGTTGGGATTTTTTACAATATTTCTCTCTTTAATAAAGGAAATGGCAAGCCATTTGCCTTGTTTCAAAGAAAATATGACAGTCACAGCCGAGTTGAAAAGGGCAACAACATCTAACTCAAGCTTACAAACGGTACAAAAGCCCAAGGATTAATTGTTCAGTAGTTTTAGACAAAACCCTGATGAACATGCATGGCAATAACATCTAATCCAACCACTGTTTTTGGCAATCACAAACAAATGGGTCGGTCAGATCCATAAAATCAACATCCTATGCCAAAAAGTTTACTGCATAGGACGACAAGTTGTTGTAAATAGAAGCCGAGCACGTTCAGAAGCCCATTTGTCGACCTGAAACTCCTTTTTTGCTGTTCAACATATCCATCCGTGAGGAATTTCTTGTTCAAAAACTTAAGCCTCATGGACAATTGTAACCTCGCATTCAACAGGAAGAATGTGACGAAGTTTCTGTTTGCCTGATTGGATGCATAACCTTTCATCGTTATTGTCCTCAAATTAATGTCGTGAGAACTGAGAAAATCCAGGTGCTTATTACGCCACCAATTGGTTATATGTTTTTCTCCATGTGTTATGGCATATGTAGACATGAAGATTGAAAATATTTAAGGTCTAAAAAAAGAGTATGTCGATAGAGCGACAGCCGAACGGTAATTCTAGTACAATATATATGGGCTTTCAATGTGCATGAAATAATCACCTCTATATACAAATTCTCCAGACATGGAAAGCATGGCAACAAGCTAATAATATTGTTTAGATCAATACTAAACATTCCGATATATAAGATCTTGACAGAATCCAACACCATTGATAGGCTATCGATGGACGAACTCTTCATTGAGCATATAACATAATATTAGTATCCAAAGTGTACTCCAAGATGATATAAAACTTATGCGCACAAATGAAAAATGTAGCTTGTGATTACAAAAGTGTAGATGATAATATACATTACTTGAATAAGTGTGGAGCCAAACACCATGCCGTGATGTACAAATGGATCACGAATTACACCCAAGGCCTCAAGTTTAGGCGCAGAGACGACATTTATTTGCGAAGGTTTATAACAATAATCAAGGAGAAACCTTTAAAGTGAAGGGGCATCTTCGATGATGAGCTGTTGTCCTTCAAAATAAATTTAGGTGAGGCAACTTTATTTGGAGATAATGAATACGTATTTCTAATCCGAAAACAAGTAGCAAGCGCTCCAGGGCGGGGCAACTGGATTGGATGATGCTGTGTAGTGAGGACTTCGACAGATCAACCACCACAAGAGAATGCCTTTTTAGCAGTGGGAGTCGAATCATTAGTACTAGATTGTCTGGTAGATGGCACCAGGCTATGGTGAGGGTGTGGAGAGAGAGGAGGAAAACCACGAGATGGACATCGGCGGTGTGGGCACAAATACATGGAGTTGGGATCGCGGCATATATTTTTCGTAGTAATGGTAGAACTCAAGCTGCTGGAGTTTTTCGAATTCAGTGGATGTCAGCCAGGCGTCCACCGTGCAGGGTATGGATAGAAGGTAGCGTGTCAGGATGCAGAGGCGTTGAATGGGGCCTTGGTGGGAGGAGACGATGGCTCTGAGGAGATCAATTTCAGGAAGGACAGATATCTGACAACAGTCAAGATTAAGAGGCGTGGTGCGCCAGAGAGCGCGCCACCGAGATGTGAGGACTTGTGTGCGGTAGCCATCCTTGGCGGGGAGAAGGGAGATGATCTCCCCAAGGATATTGTCTGGGAGATCGCTGATGCGGTCCACCGGAGATTCTACAGGTTCCTCAGATCCGGGTGGGGGGTGCCGCTTCTCCCTGCGTTGTTGGGTGCGGGATCTACAACCAGCGTCGCCGCTGGAGGGAGCCTCATCTTCTTAGCGCTGGGGCGAGTACACTCCATTTTGCTTGCGGGCGTCGCGCCAAGATCGCGGGTTTGAGCAAAGTAGCGAGAGATGAAGTCGGTGCAACAAACCCTGGGTCCGTTGCTCGGACTGTGCACGGGCACAAGAACAAGATTGAAGCACCATCTTAAGTCAGAGATTGAGGGACCAAGAGATTTGAAGAACCAACATGCAGTTCAGAGGGACCAAGATCAAGCCAGAGGAGCAAGATATCGGCAAGAGAAGGGCCTCCCTTGCCGAGCAGGCGAGCCCGGCAAGGGGTGAGGCCACCGCCAGAAGCAGGCAACCAAGGCACCCCGGCAAGGTCTGCCAGGGCTCGCGTGGGCAGAACCACCCCACCAACCCCTCAAGCATAACCCATGTTGTCAATCAGTGCGATGTCAAGCCGCAGGATGATTAAGTGGCAACCATTCACCACATGGCGGCCATTTCCTATAGAAGAAACCCATAGATGACACCCGTCCTGCGACGTGTCAAGAGAACATGCGCGGAGCTGGCAAGATAGCCCGACAAGCATTGCCGGGCAACCAGTGATGTGACACTAAGCAATGCATTTAATGCACCCTGTCAGCCTGCAGAGTTAGGTATGATGGCACTGTTTGCTATCATATCAGTGGATAAAGACTACTTTGCCATTGTGGTGTCCCTTAATCTATAAAAGGAGGCCCATGGCACCCGTAGGAAGGGTTGGAAAGTTGACGAACCCACACCCCCATTGTCGGAGTAAATGGCCACGGGTAGCCTAACCGACTCCCCTGGCTCTTCGAAAAATTATCAGGCCATTCGAGCCTTCAAGCATACAAAGCATAGGGCCGCCTTCCCCCGGCCGGCTATCCCCAGGGCCGACTACCAGAAGGCGACCCGGCCTCAGAAACCTTCCCCAAGAAAGATACGAGATGGCCGACTTCAGGGAGCCGGCCCCAAGAGGACCGACTCCCAGAAGCCGGCCAAGACTGCACCCACCAAGACTGTATCCACATAACGGTGATAAGACGGGGCGTGGCCACAGTACAACCCACTACCCCCGAATCCCGAAGCAGGCATGGCCACAGGGCGCCGTACGGGCCAGCCATCCCCCGTTCGGCGCGGCACTGTAGCCATGCTGGCCTGAATGTCACCCATGACAGGCGCCAGTACGGCCCGCGGGTGGCGGGGCCCTTTAGCCAGAGAGACACTCGAAGGCGGCCCGGCCTCCCCTAGTCGGCCAGGGGCGTGGCCGGCTCCCAATAGCCGGCTACCTCCCTCCCTCGAAACATGTGCCTCATTAAGGAGACAAGACGAGGTAAGGCTACAGTGAGAGCCCGCAAGGCGGCGGCACTGTAGCCACGCTTACCTCGACAAAGCCCTCGTCATCAGAGGTGAGGCAACAGTAACCAGCCGCCGACAAAGCCCCCAAGCGGTGGGGCCGGCCTGTCGGCCAAGAGGCCGGCAGCCGGCGGGACCCACCAGTCGGCGGGCCCCAATGGCCGGCGGAGAAGCCGGCGAGCATAGACACTGACGGCTGGGACCCGCGCCCAGCCAGATTACCATTGTACCCCTGGGGGTAGGCCTATATAAACCCCCGGGACACCCATGCAAAGGGTTGATCTCATAGAGTTTCACACACCACATAGAGAGAAAAGGAGAGCTAGCCTTGCCCTTCTTCTTCCTCTAGCCAAACAGCTCAAGGAGCACTTGTAGCTACTTGTACTGATCTAGTGATCATGCGGAGACCCCGCAGAGCAGGACTAGGGGTGTTATCTCCACGGAGAGCCCTGAACCTGGGTAAGATCCGCCGGCGTGCATGTCTTCGCCTCATCCCGTTTCCAGGCACCGGCGATGTCTTACTGGCTCCCACAATGATAAGCCACCCGTTGGCATATGTCGCACCTACCACCCGACATTTGGCGCCCACCGTGGGGCCAGGTGCACCGTCGTCCGGAGACCTGTTCTGGACGGGAACCCTTTTCCTCCCCCGCGAGCGTAGCCAGCCTGCTACGCCCGATGGCGCTTGCCCCGACGCGCTGCAAGGCGTCGACGACGCCTGCGCGGCGAGCTGCCTCGCCGATCTTCTTGGCGAGACTCGCATCTCCGACGAGCCCGCGTCCGACGCGGGCACAGACTACCTCGAGAGCCGCCTCGTCAGCCTCCTCGACCAGCTTCACATCTCCAGCGAGCTTGCTGTGGACTTGGAGTCGGTCGGCTCCACCGACCCGATGCTTGTCGACTCCGACACGGCATCGCTCGACACCTACCCCTCCGACGTGGTAGTCTTCGACGACCCTCTCCCTCGAGCCGACAGTGGCAGCAGCGCTGTCACTGAGGTGCTGGTCATCAGCCACGCCGCCGACTCGGGCGAGAACGCCCATGACGCCCTAAAAGCGGCAATGCATGACTTGTCCGTCCCCATCCCGGCCGACGCCGATGTCGAGACTCTGGAGGCACGCCACCTCGCCCTCATCGCGGAGGGCCAGAAGATAGCCTCCATGAGATGCCTCACCGAGGCTCACCAGCGCGAAGTCGACCGCGCCGCCTTTGGCACGCCGCCTCATGGCGGGCCAAGCCGAGCCGGCCTCGTCAAGAAGTGCGGCGCGGCCATCGCCAGCATGCTGGGGGCAGACCGCCCTGTCTACGCCACACCGCTCGAGAATCTGCGAGCCGCTCAGGCGGCCGCAGAAGAGCTGAACGGGCTGGGGGCTAATGAGCTCCCCTACTTGACAAGGCGCATCCAGCAGCTGATCGACGCGGCCGCAGAACGGCACGAAGCCGGCGCCTGCGCTGAGAGTCCTCCCCCACGCCGAGAACACGCCGTGACATCCCGGTCGCCGACTGCGAGCGGCGCCCGCGCAAGGAAAGACAAGGAGCCGGCTTCTAGCCGCAGCCGGACTCGAATCACCATCGAGCGCGACGCAGAGGGCCGCCCTCGAGCAGTGGAGCGCCAAGGCAATCCGCCTCCTCCCCCGCCTCGTGGGGAGAGATATCCCACCCCGCCGCATGTCACGCATCCGACTCTCGGTGGCCGACTAGGCCACCGCGAAGGAGTCGGCGAGAACGACGCCCGCCACCGGATCGACCGCCTGGCACGGTCCCTGGCGCTAGAAGAAGAAGACGATGTCGGCCCGCCTTGCTTTGGCCCCCGCATCCGCGACGAGCCCTTCCCCAAAGGGTTCTCGCTCCCCAGAGACACGCCCAAGTACAACGGCTCCGTGAAGCCGGAAGATTGGCTCATCGACTACTCTACCGCTGTCAGCATAGCGAATGGCAACAGGCGTGTAGCCGTGAAGTACGTCCCTCTTATGCTTCAAGGCACGGCACGCACCTGGCTGAACAGCCTCAAGCCCTACAGCGTCAACAGCTGGCTGGACTTCACGGAAGTCTTCGTCCGCAACTTCACCAGCACATACAAGCGGCCTTCAAAGCCCCGCCAGCTCTCCTTGTGCGTCCAAGGGCCCAGCGAATCGACTTGCGACTACCTCACGCGGTGGGCCGAGCTCCGCAACTCCTGCGAGGGGGTGCACGAGGTTCAAGCCATCGAATACTTCACCGCCGGGTGCCGAGAGGGCACCCTCCTCAAGCACCGACTCCTCTGCGACGACCGGCTACCCTCGACGAGCTGCTGGTCATAGCAAACAAGTACGCCACGGCCGACTCCTCGATGAAGACCGAGCTCCGAGTGGACGCCTCTGGGAAGGTGCTCGCTCCGGCTCCCAAGACGCCGGCTGGTGACTCCAACCGACGCCCCTACCAGAACGACCACAAGCGCAAGGCTCCTATGCCGCCTTCCACCAGTCGGCAGGTGGCCACTGTCGAAGATGAGCAGCCCGAAGAGCGGCCCGCTCCCAAGAAGAAGGGCGGTAGGCCAGCTTGGCAGCCAGCCTTCTCCTATGAGCAGACTCTCGATGCCCCCTGCAAGTTTCACAGCGGCGCGAAGCCGTCCAACCACACGACCCGGAAGTGCCACTGGCTCACACGGATCTCCAAGGGCGAGGGGCTGGTGCCGCCTCCGCCTCCCGGCCCGCCGCCTCGAGCCCCCCAGCAGCCGGCTGCTCGACCAGTAGTCGGAGCCATTCAAGATGAGTTCCCAGATGAGCACGCCGCATACGTCGTCTTCACGAGCCAGGTTGAAGACAAGCGCAGCCGGCGCCGACAGCACCAAGAGGTCAACGCGGTCGCCTCCAGCAACCCCGAGTTCATGCATTGGTCTGAAAGGCCTATCAGCTGGAGCCGGGCCGATCACCCAAAGGTGATGCCATCCCCTGGCTCCTACGCATTGGTGTTGGATGTCACCCTCGCGACGGAGAGGTGAGCTACCCGATTCTCCCGCGTGCTGATTGATGGCGGAAGCAGTATCAACATACTGTACCGCGACACCATGGAGAAGTTGAACCTCAAGGCAAAGCAGCTCATGCCAAGCCGGACCGTCTTCCATGGCATCGTACCCGGCCTGTCCTGTTCCCCGATCGGCAAGATCAAGATGGATGTTCTCTTCGGAGACAAGGATCACTTTCGCCGAGAAGCGATCTGGTTTGAGGTAGTGGACCTAGAGAGCCCTTACCACGCCTTTCTTGGCCGACCTGCCCTGGCCAAGTTCATGGCTGTGCCCCACTACGCCTACCTCAAGATGAAGATGCCGAGCTCGAAGGGGATCATCACTGTAGCCGGCGACTACAAGAAGTCCATTGAGTGCGATGTAGCCAGCAGCCGGCTGGCCGAGTCCCTCGTAGTTGCAGAAGAGAAGAAGATGCTGGAGCGAGTTGTGGCCATGGCCGGCAAGCAGCCGGCCCTGTCCCCCAACCCCAAGGAATATGATGCACAGGGCTCCTTCCAGCCGGCCAAGGAGACGAAGAAGATACCTCTGGACCCGGAGAACCCGGAGAGGTTTGCTGTCATTGGAGCAAACCTGGACAGTAAATAGGAAGGCGAGCTCGTCGACTTCCTCCGTGAGAATCGAGACATCTTTGCATGGTCCCCAAAGGACATGCCGGGTGTTCCGAAGGATTTCGCCGAGCACAAGTTACACGTCCGAGCGGACGCGAAGCCAGTCAAGCAGCCTCTCCGCCGACTGTCAGAGGAGAAGAGAAGAATCGTAGGAGAAGAGATAGCCCGGCTCCTTGCCGCCGGCTTTATTATGGAAGTGTTTTTCCCAGAGTGGCTTGCCAACCCGGTCTTGGTGTTGAAGAAGAATAACAAATGGCGTATGTGTATAGACTACACTAGCCTCAACAAAGCCTGCCCCAAAGATCCGTTTGCCCTGCCACGGATTGATCAAGTGATAGACTCCACAGCCGGATGCGAGCTGTTGAGTTTCTTGGATGCCTACTCAGGATACCACCAGATCAAGTTGGACCCAGCTGACCGCCTGAAGACCGCCTTCATCACACCCTTCGGAGCTTTCTGTTACCTGACTATGACATTCGGCCTGAGGAATGCCGGTGCCACTTTTCAGCGTTGCATGCAGAAATGCCTCCTCAAGCAACTCGGCAGAAATGCCCACGTCTACGTAGACGATATTGTGGTGAAGACGGAGAAGCGCGGCACCCTGCTGGAAGACCTCAAAGAAACATTTGCCAACTTGCGCCGATTCCAGATCAAGCTCAACCCCGAGAAATGTGTGTTCGGAGTACCAGCCGGCCAGCTTCTAGGCTTTTTGGTCTCCGAACGCGACATTGAGTGCAACCCTGTGAAGATCAAGGTCATTGAGAGAATGGAGATTCCCACCAAGTTGCGAGACGTGCAGAAGTTCACCGGGTGCCTGGCCTCCCTAAACCGCTTCATCAGCCGGCTAGGAGAGAAGGCTCTCCCCCTGTACTGACTCATGAAGAAATCCACTCACTTCGAGTGGAACGACCAAGCAGACCAAGCCTTCCATGAGTTGAAGAAGATGCTGACCACTCCACCTGTCCTGGCGGCGCCGACTGAGAAGGAGCCCATGCTCCTCTACATAGCCGCGACTAGCCGAGTGGTCAGTACAGTCATCGTGGTCCAGCGCCCAGAAGAAGGCCGAGCCCAGTTAGTCCAGAGGCCGGTATATTATTTAAGCGAAGTATTGTCCACCTCAAAGCAAAACTACCCGCACTACCAGAAGATGTGCTATGGAGTGTACTTCGCCGCCAAGAAGCTGAAGCCCTACTTTCAAGAGCATCCCATCACGGTCGTATGCACCGCCCCGCTTGCCGAGATCATAGGCAGCCGGGATGCATCCGGCCGGGTGGCTAAGTGGGCCATTGCGCTGGCTCCTTACACAATCTTCTACCAGCCCCGCACCGCCATCAAGTCCCAAGCATTGGCCGACTTCCTCGTCGACTGGGCCGAGACCCAGTACCTACCGCCGGCTCTCGACTCCACTCATTGGCGGATGCATTTCGACGGGTCCAAGATGCGCATCGGCTTGGGAGCCGGCATCGTCCTCACCTCTCCCAAAGGCGACAAGCTCAGATACACGCTGCAAATCCATTTTGCCGCCTCCAACAATGTAGCTGAGTATGGGGCGCTCATACACGGGCTCCGGCTAGCCAAAGAGCTCGGTATACGCCAGATCCTATGGTATGGTGACTCGGACTTGGTGGTCCAGCAGTCATCTGGCGACTGGGACACCAAGGATGCAAACATGGCGAGCTAACGATTCCTCGTCCAGCAGATCAGTGGATACTTCGAAGGGTGCGAGTTCCTTCACGTGCCACGGGCCGACAACGACCAAGCAGATGCCCTGGCACGGATCGGCTCCACCCGACAGGCTATACCAACCGGTGTCTCTCTCCAGCGCCTCCTCAAACCGTCTATCAAGCCGTCTCCAGAATCGGACTCTATCTTTGTACCGCCCGCCCCTGATGCAGCCGGATCCGACTGGAGGAACCCAGCAGGCGGCTCGGGGACTTCGATAAGCGGCCCGAGGACTGCCGTAGCCGCACCCGGCTCGGGGACTTCAGAACCCGGCCCGGGGACTACAGCAGTCGGCCCAGGGACTGCAGCGACACAAGAAGCGGTGGCCGACCCCAACTCTCCACCACCCAACCCACCCACCCGGGTCACAGTGGTCGTACTGATAGCAGAAGAAGTCACAGCTCCATCATGGGCCCAGCCCATCCTCAACTTCCTAGTCAACAGAGAGCTGCCGACTGATGAGATCTCGGCAAGACTAGTGCAACGCCGAGCCGGAGCATACGCAATAATAAGCAGAGAACTTGTCAAGCGTAGCGTCACTGGAGTCTTCCAGCGCTGCGTCGAGCCAGAGAAGGGCGTAGCAATCCTCAAGGATATCCACCAAGGCGAATGCGGCCACCACGCAGCCTCAAGATCACTTGTGGCCAAAGCTTTCCGCCATGGTTTCTTCTGGCCGACTGCTTTGGAAGATGCCAAGGAATTAGTCAAATGCTGCAAAGGATGCCAAGTCTTCAGTTCCAAGCAACACCTGCCGGCTTCTGCACTCAAGACCATCCCCCTCACCTGGCCCTTTGCCGTTTGGGGGCTGGACATGGTGGGCCCATTCAAGACAGCCCGCGGCGGCATGACACATCTGCTTGTCGCCGTGGACAAATTTACCAAGTGGATCGAAGCGAAGCCGATCAAGAAGCTGAACGGGCCGACTGCCGTGACATTCATCGCCGACATCACTACTCGGTATGGTGTGCCACACAGCATCATCACCGACAACGGCACAAATTTTGCCAAGGGAGCACTGGCACGTTTCTGCGCGACACAGGGCATCCGACTGGACTTAGCGTCCGTTGCCCACCCGCAGTCAAACGGCCAGGTCGAGCGAGCAAACGGCCTCATCCTCTCCGGCATCAAGCCCCGACTGGTCGTACCACTGGAGCGTTCGGCCGGCTGCTGGCTCGATGAGCTGCCGGCTGTCCTCTGGAGTCTGCGTACTACCCCAAACAAGTCAACCGGCTTCACTCCGTTCTTCCTTGTATATGGTGCCGAGGCTGTCATCCCAACTGACATCGAGTTCGACTCGCCTCGGGTCACCATGTACATGGAGGCGGAGGCCAAGGAAGCACGAGAAGACGGCGTCGACCTGCTGGAAGAAGGCGGGCTGTTAGCACTCAGCCGGTCCGCCATCTACCAGCAGGGTTTGCGCCGTTACCACAACCGGAAGGTCAAGCCAAGATCCTTCCAAGAGGGCGACCTTGTGCTCCGGCTGATCCAGCGAACAGCCGGCCAGCACAAGCTCTCGGCCCCTTGGGAAGGCCCTTTCGTCGTCAGCAAGGCACTAGGCAACGACTCCTACTACCTGATCGACGCACAGAAGCCAAGAGCACGCAAGAGGGATGATTCCGGCAAGGAGTCGGAACGACCATGGAACGCCAACCTCCTGAGAAGATTTTACAGTTGAAAGCAGTATGTATCATGCTACCTTTTTGTATTAAGTACGAGACAACGGCCCCCCGAGGCGCACTCGGGGACTGCCCTCCTTTATCTATGAATGACGAGTGTCATATCCATGAATGTATTATTACATCCGATTTTCTGTCTGGCACCGGATTCGACTAGTCGGCCCGGGGACTGGCCGCCTTAAGTTATATTAAAAGTTCTACCTGAAGTCAGACAAGTAGTGTGCCAGCACCCGAGCCCTCTCTTGTTGAAAGTCGCAGCTCGAAGAACCGACTGTTCGACTGGCAAGAGCCAAAGGCAGAAAGGATGCCCACACGAAAAATGGCTAAGGACTAACGAACTTATATAACACAACCCGGCCTCCAACCACGCCTACCGGCTGTCAAAACAGCCGGCTGGCCGGCCTCCCAGCCACTTCGCTACAATCCAAAAGCTAGAGTACTTGCCCTCCCAACCGGCCAAGCACTTCTCCAGCCACAGACTGCAGAGCAGCTGTCCGGCTAGGAAGGCGGCAACCAAGGGAGTGCGGCAAAGGAAACAGCCGAAGGATGAAAAGCAAAGAACAAGGGAAAGCCAAACGCATGCATAATTATATTTACACATAAGGCCTTAAACAGGCCGGCAGTCAATATAGTTCGAATACACCCCCAGTGGGTGGAATTGTGCAAACTTAACAAAATACTGTTCCAAGAGTAATAAAACAGGAAAGTAGAGGCAGCAGATTAGACTAAGGACGCAGCAGGGGAGCCGGGCTAGTCGGTGGAGACGGCGGCACCGGCTGGAGGAGTGGCCGGCTGGCGAGTCTCGGCTTGATCATCGCCGGCTGCAGGCGGTGCGCCCGCGCATGCCTTATTGTTGGAGGCACGGTCAAGCTGAGGCTGACCGGCCGCTCCATCATCTGGCGCGGCGTCTTCACCCTCCTCCTCCTCCTCCTCACCCTTGTCGCTGGAGGCGATCTCCTCCGCCGAGTCCTCGCCGTCTGCCGGGTTCAGCCCGAACCACTCCTCCGGCTGGGCAACGCCATTGTCGTCCACCTCAGGAGCGAAGGCGCTGGTGTCGGTGTAGTCGGCGATCGCCGAGGCTCGCTGGATGATAGCCGGCCGCACCGGCTCCAGCTCCGTGTCGGCCTCCTGCCGCCAGGTGGCCAGCTGGTCCAAACTCAGCTCGGGATACCAGGCCTTGACGAACTCCAGCGCCCGCCTGGCGCCGGACCGAGCCGCAGAAGCCTTCCAGGCCTCGAAGCGGCCGGCCGCCACCTCCAGCCAGTCGGCAGTCCGACTGGGGTGCGGGGAATCACCTCACCGGGCCAGAGAGCGGCCAACACCTGCGCCCCAACACGTTGAAGCCGGCGGAGCATGCGGTGAGCCGGCTGGAGGCGGGCTTGAATCGCCAAGAGCTGTTCCTCCAGCGACCGGCGAGCGTTCGGCGCGATCTCGGCGCCAGCCTGCCTTTGTGCCTCGCGGTGGGCCTCGACGACCTGGTTGGCGGCAGTAGAGTAGCCAGGGAAGTACTCTGCGCAAGAAAGAAAGAGAAAGAAGAGAAAAATACCAAGTCAGAAAATGAACCAAACGGCAAGCGGCAAGCAAGGGACGACGAAGAGGGCGGCCTACCGTCAACCAAATCTTCAATCTGGCCGAAGCCGTTGATCAACGACTGCCTCGCCTCGGCCCAGCTTGCCGCCTCCGTCTCATATTCAGCTTGAAGGGCGGCCTCGCTATCCTGCACCGCCTTTAGGGCCGCCTTGTGGCTCTTCTCCTGGTCGGCCAGCCTCTTGGCCAGGCGGTCACGCTCCTGGGCCAAGGCGTCAAACTCGGCCTCCTTAGCGCGGAGGGCGGCCTGAGTCCCACCCAGCTGCTCCCTCAGTTTGGCATTGGCCGCTGCAGGCATGGCAGAAAAGAAAGAAGCAATAAGGAAGAAGTCGTCAAGGAAGATCCGACCCGACTGCTCAGCAGTCGGCCCGAATCTCGGGGACTACACCCAGTGGGTGCGCTGACACGCCCCCACGTGAGATAAAAGATGAAGCACTTACCCCGGCTCTCAGATAGATCAGCATTCTTCTGGGTCAGCCCCCGAGCCTGGGAGTTGAAGGCAGCCGCGCGGAGGTTGTGGTAGTCCTGCAAGTCAGGCAGAGAAGCGAATGAGAACAAGATAATCAAACAAAGCCCGCTAAGAAGTTCCAAGCCGCCTGCTCAGTAGCCGACTCAGAACTCGGGGACTACACCCAGTGGGTGCACTGACGCGCCCCCACGGAAGAAACCAAGGTCAAAAAGCAAAAACGGGAAGACTTACCCGAATGGCCGCTCGCGTCGCGAGGAACTCGTCATTGTATTTCCTCAGCACCGCGGCCTGGGACTGAAGCCGGTTCCGGACTTCCTGCGCCGCCACGTTCACCACGGCCGTCCCTCCACCCGGCGTCCACCCCGAGCTGGCGCTGGCCGCCTCCACATCCCGGGCCGACGAGCCGAAGCCCGCGGCCTTCTGCGGGACCGAAGTGGCCTTCCCCGTGCGCTGGCGCGATGGCGACTGGACCAGTAGGTCCGTCCTCGCGGCCTGCTCGCCCCTAGCCGGTTGCACCGGCGGCACATTAGGCCGGCTGCCTTGGGCCGCCCCAGTCGGCGAGGCCGGTGCCGCCTCCCTCTCCGGGACGACGACGTCGTCCTCCCTCTCCAACCCCGGCAGGTCGTCGCCAGCTTCCTCCGGCGGGGGCTCCGGGGCCTCGGGTGCCGCGACACGCAGAGGGGTGACAAGCAAGGCCCCCTCCGCTGTCGCCGCGGCCGCATTCTCCGCTTGGGCCTTGGCCGCCGCGTCGGCACGCACCTTCGCCGACTCCTCCTCCTCCTGAGCCGCCTTGGCGGCAGCCGCCCTCATCTCCTCCGCCTCCCGCTCCTCCCGTGCATTTCGCTCCGTCGCCGCCTGAAGCTCGGCGTGGGGGTCCACACGGCGGGTGCTCCCGGATCCTCCCGGCGACCAACCACGGAGGCGGCAGCAACCCGCTCAAGAGAAAGCGGAGCCCTGATTTTTGAGAAAGGGCAAGGATTCAGAAATCTACCAAGAAAAGAAGAAAGAATATGCCGAAGAATGTACACTTACGCCGACACCATCTGCGGCTGCTTCACCGCCTTGCGGAAGCGGGCCTCCTTCGCGGCCACCTCATCCCGCCTGGTCGCCGCCGCCCCGCCCTTGGGCTTCTTCGGCCGACTGTCGAACAAGCCCGACGCGGCCCGGCGCTTCTTCCCGCCGCCTCGAGCAGACGGCGCGGCGGAGGAACCCGCGCCATGGCCGGACGCCGGCTGGCGGCGCGGGACGATCTCCGCCTCGTCGTCATCCGGCCAGTCGTCGAAGCTGACTCCAAGCCCGGAGCCGCCTGCTTCACCACCGGCTTCGCCGCCACCCGCCTCGGTGTTTTCGTCCATGGCGGCCGCCCCCAAGTCGTGGTCCTCCAAGTCATGCTCCGCCCGGTCAGGAAGAAATCGGCGCTCCGCCCCCGACTCGGCTGCAGGTCGAAGGAGAGGGCTCTGCCAAGACGTGCCGATTGGTCAGAGTCGGCCAAGAGGAACTCGGTGACAAAACTAAGAGAAGAAAGGATAAAGAGAGCATACCGTAGGCGGAGGATGCGCACGGGAGTATGGCTCCTTGCCAAACCGCCACTCTGCGGAGAGCTTGCAGTTCGCAAGATAATTCACCATATGAGCCACCTCGTCGTGCGGCATATCCTTGGTGCACATCCGACTCGGATCGAGTTGGCCGCTCATCTGACAGATCAGGTGAGGGCGGCTTTGAAGCGGAAGCACCCGGCGCGCGACGAAGGCGGCCAGCAAGTCGGACCCAGTCAGGCCCTCCGACTGGATCATCACCCGGAGTCGGGCGACGGCCGCGGCTCCAGCCTGCGACAGCGTCACGGCCCGATAGGACCACTGGGGCCGCCTCCCAGCCGGCGGGCCGGCTACGTAAGCCGGCAAGTTGACGTAGTCGCCTTGCGGGGCGACGTTCCTCACGTAGAAATACGACTTCTGCCAGAGCTTCACCGACTGGATCAGCGTGATGACGGGGAAGGGGTTGTCGGCCGCCGGCCTCCGCATCGCGATGAAGGCGCCGCTCTGAGCCGGCACGCCCTGCATGCGGGTGCCGAGCTTGGATTGGAAGAACTCCCCCCAGAGCTCGAGGGTGGGGAGAACGCCAAGAAAGCCTTCGCACAGGGTGACGAAGGCGGACAGCAGCACCACCGTGTTCGGAGTGAGGTGGTGCGGCTGGAGTTGATAGAAGTCGAGGAAGGAGCGGAAGAAAGCGCTCGCCGGCAAGCCGAGGCCGCGCGGGAAGTGCGAGCGGAAGACTACCCGCTCGCCTTCCTCCGGCGCCGGCGTGATCTCCTTCTCCGACGCGAGACGGACCCGCACCTGGTCTTTGCCGGGCAACCGCCGCGTCTTGCGGAGGAACTCGATGTGGTCCATATGGACGAGGGAGCCATCCCAGTCCCCGCCGTACTGCATGGTGGCGAGAAGCTAACGAGGAAGAGTGCGGCGGCGGAGAAAGCATGGCCCTGCGGCGGCAAAGCTGCGGGGCGGAGTGAAGATTGGTGGGACGGCGCGGCGGCGAGGCGCTGCTGCGAAGGAAAGCAGGAGGAAGAAGATGGCGGAGAAGAGAGGGGCGTGCGAGCGTTTGCCGCTTCCCCCTCCCCCTACTTATAGCCTCATGCGGCGAAGCCGAGGAGGCGAGGCGAGGGGAGGAACGTGGGATTAACTGCGCCCACTCCCCCACGTCCCATGATTATTACGCCCTAACGGCGTGCGGAAACCGCCGCCGGAAGACGTGCGGACAGCTCTGGGCCACAGAGGATCCGCACTTGGGCCTAGGCGTAGGAGTGGTGGGCCCTTGGCCTGCGGCGACGTCCTGTCGCGCGCGTGGGTTGGCGGGCTTTTTTTCAGCCGGATGATGCCACGTGGTTCGCAGGCGGGGAGCGGCCGGCCCGCGGCCTGGCGCACGCGCCAACAGACTCCCGCCCTCCGACTTTCGAAATTTCGCCAAGACGGCGCGCCCAACTGAAGCCGGCTCCTAGCTGCTGGCTCATCAAGATAAGAAGCTGACCGAGCTTCTCGACCTCCTCTCAGCCTCGAAGCCCAACCAGCTTCGGGGACTACTGTCGGAGTAAATGGCCATGGGTAGCCTAACCGACTCCCCCTGGCTCTTCGAAAAATTATCAGGCCATTCGAGCCTTCAAGCATACAAAGCATAGGGCCGCCTTCCCCCGGCCGGCTATCCCCAGGGCCGACTACCAGAAGGCGACCCGGCCTCAGAAACCTTCGCCAAGAAAGATACGAGATGGCCGACTCCAGGGAGCCGGCCCCAAGAGGACCGACTCCCAGAAGCCGGCCATGAAGAAAGCCGACTCCCAGAAGCCGGCCAAGACTGCACCCACCAAGACTGTATCCACATAACGGTGATAAGACGCGGCGTGGCCGCAGTACAGCCCACTACCCCCGAATCCCGAAGCAGGCATGGCCACAGGGCGCCGTACGGGCTAGCCATCCCCCGTCCAGCGCGGCACTGTAGCCATGCTGGCCTCGATGTCACCCACGACAGGCGCCAGTACGGCCCGCGGGCGGCGGGCCCCTTTAGCCAGAGAGACACTCGAAGGCGGCCCGGCCTCCCCTAGTCGGCCAGGGGCGTGGCCGGCTCCCAATAGCCGGCTACCTCCCTCCCTCGAAACATGTGCCTCATTAAGGAGACAAGACGAGGTAAGGCTACAGTGAGAGCCCGCAAGGCGGCGGCACTGTAGCCACGCTTACCTCGACAAAGCCCTCGTCATCAGAGGCGAGGCAACAGTAACCAGCCGCCGACAAAGCCCCCAAGCGGTGGGGCCGGCCTGTCGGCCAAGAGGCCGGCAGCCGGCGGGACCCACCATTCGGCGGGCCCCAATGGCCGGCGGAGAAGCCTGCGAGCATAGACACTGACAGTGGGACCCGCGCCCAGCCAGATTACCATTGTACCCCTGGGGGTAGGCCTATATAAACCCCCCGGGACACCCATGCAAGGGGTTGATCTCATAGAATTCCACACACCACATAGAGAGAAAAGGAGAGCTAGCCTTGCCCTTCTTCTTCCTCTAGCCAAACAGCTCAAGGAGCACTTGTAGCTACTTGTATTGATCTAGTGATCATGCGGAGACCCCGCAGAGCAGGACTAGGGGTGTTATCTCCACGGAGAGCCCCGAACCTGGGTAAGATCCACCGGCGTGCATGTCTTCGCCTCATCCCGTTTCCAGGCACCGGCGATGTCTTACTGGCTCCCACAATGATAAGCCACCCATTGGCATATGTCGCACCTACCACCCGACACCCATATGCGCGTAGTCGGTGCTGCCCTACGGCAACCCTTGCCGGGCAAGTGTACTGCGCTTCACCATCCCCATTCCATCATCAATCCACTAAAGCAAGAGTAGGGTCTTATGCCTCGCGGCGACCCAAACCTGGGTAAATTGCATGTGTGTTCTCCGTCGTGCTGTCGTGCGCTGGTCTGCTCTTTGCGCAACGTGACGTCCCCCTGCCGAACCAGCACGGGGCCTCCTTGTCCCATAGGTGGCCGTGGATATCCCGCGACATCTTTGGCGCGCCAGGTAGGGGGCTCGCTTGCGCGAACCTGAAAGCGTGCGCAGCGCGTCATCTTCATCACCATCTTCGTCTTCGACGACACCATCGACCATGGCGCCTAAGAAGAAGAAGTCCGGCCCTTCGGCCCATCCTCCACCTCGAAGGCTCCGCCGCCCGCGGCCTTGAGTGCCTCGGAGGATGCAGGGGCGAGCGAGGACGTGAACGCTGCTGGGGGCGTGATTGGAGCAGGTGGCTCCATCGCCACTGACGGTGTCAAGGACTAGGGGGTACTCACCACATCATCTCCCGACTAGCTGGATCGGGCCGAGGACCCCCTGTCGGTGTCAAAACCGGCAGATCTCGGGTTAGGGGTCCCGAACTGTGCGTCTGAGGATCGAAGGTAATAGGAGACGGGGGACACGATGTTTACCCAGGTTCGGCCCCTCTTGATGGAGGTAATACCCTACTTCCTGCTTGATTGATCTTGATGAGAATAGGGGTTACAAGAGTTGATCTACCTCGAGATCGTAACGGCTAAACCCTAGATGTCTAGCCTGTGTGATTCTGGTTGCCTCTACGGACTAAACCCTCCGGTTTATATAGGGACTGCAGGGGCCTAGGGTTGTACAGAGTCGGTTTACAGAGAAAGGAATCTTCATATCCGAATGCCAAGCTTGCCATCCACGCAAAGGAGAGTCCCATCCGGACGCGGGGAGAAGCCCTCTATCTTGTATCTTCACGGCCCACCAGTCCGGCCCATGTCACATAGCCCGGACGCCCGAGGACCCCCTAATCCAGGACTCCCTCAGTAGCCCCTGAACCAGGCTTCAATGACGATGTATCCGGCGCGCAGATTGTCTTCGGCATTGCAAGGCGGGTTCCTCCTCCGAACACTCCAAAGTAGTTGATTAAAAGAACTATATCCGTCCCTGTTTAACAGTTACAATCCACAACCGCAAGGGCATAATACTTAATCAAAAAACATGGCATGTATTTACTGACAGCTTTGCGGGTGAGATGTTACGTCTGGCCACTTCATTATTTCGAATCGTTTTTCGCCCTCCCGTTTTGCGTTTCGAGACGCAACCTCCGATGAAACGTCCTGTCAAAGCAGAGATCGTGCCCCCTTATTACGGGATTCTTAACGAGGGCCTAGGTAATCCTACCGTGCCATCCGCACGACCCCTTGGGAATAGGCAAATTGTAAGGCCGGGGAGGGGGCACTTGACGTTCACTGCCTTTATAAGAGGATAAGGATCCACCTTTTTATCCCACGCCTTCTTCCTCCTCAGCCCATCCGCCCTCCAGCGCCCAAGCTTCAATCCTTTCTGTCCCCAGCAAACACTCCAGCCATGTCTGGATCTAGAGCGCAGGGCAAGTGGATGGCCTCCTCCGTTACGGAGGGAAACATCAAGGAACTCCGGGAAGCGGGGTACCTAGCCAAGGAAATCGCCCACCGGCTTCCGGTCAAAAAGCAGATCGTCCCCACTCCAGAGCCCAATGAGAGGGTAGTATTCAGCCCCCACTTTCTTCGTGGATTAGGGTTTCCCCTCCATCCTTCGCCAGCGGTCTCATGTTTTACTACGGGCTAGATTTCCATGATCTAGCCCCGAATTCCTTCCTCAACATTTCGGCGTTCATCGTCGTGTGTGAGGCATTCCTCCGCATCCCCCCACTTCAGCCTATGGCTCAAGGTCTTCAATGTGAAGCCGGAAGTTGATGATGGTCAACATACGGAGTGCGGCGGCGCTATGGTGAGCAAGGTTCCCAACGACACCTGGCCGAAGGGCACTTTTGTGGAGACCGTGAAGGGATGGCAACAGGAGTGGTTCTATATCACGGAACCTCGTAACACTACATGGGCCACCGCTCCCGAGTTTAAGTCCGGGCCTCCAATGCGGCTCACATCATGGCTCAACAAGGGCCTGGATTGGGCGTCGTCCGATGAGGTAATGGCAATGTAGAAGCGCGTCAAGAGTGTGATAGACAAGAACACCAGTCTTGCCAGCGTGATCCAGGTGATGCTTTTTCGCCGGATTCTCCCCTGGCAACGCCTGACTCGGTATCTGTGGGAGTTCAATCCGGCCGGTCCCTGGACCCTGTAATGGTTCTTTGGCACAACACACGAAGACATATGGAAGCTTCTTTTCAAGGCCCAGAAGTCGTGGCCAAAAACGACCGAAGACCTCGGCCTCGACTACACTCGTCCGGCCACTCCCGTAAGTTTTCTGATAGCCTTAATTTGTAGATCCGAGGAGCATACTGAGCTTTCCGCTCTCCTCACAGGGCTGGACGAAGAAGGCGGAGCGGATCCACTGCCCTGCTCTGCTACCCGAAGACCCAGCCTTTCCTCTGCTAACGAGGATGCTGGTTCCGGCGCTGGAAAAGAAGGCCAAGAATAAGGGCAAGGAGGCTAAAGGTGGCCTCTGCCGTAAAGGCGCTTCGGACGTAGTGTCCGAAGATACCAAAACTCTCTCCTCTCATGACGACGATGAAGAGGAGGAGGAAGAGAGCAATTCTCCCCTTAAGGGGAAAGAAGAAAAGGGGGGCCTCCGTGGATCTAGAGGCGGAGGCGTCCAAGAAAGGGAGAATCTCCCTTACGGATGATTCCGAATCGGACGCCGACGACGTCCCTGAGTGGCACCCCAGGCCGAAGCCCCTGGCCGGATCGTAAGTACTTAAGAGCACTGTATGTATATCCGGCTTTTTTGCCTTGTGGTTTTAACAAATTGAATTGCGTGCTGCAGTCCGGCTCGTGACCTCCCCCAGCGATCCTCATCTTCTGGGAATTCGCTGGGTCCGAACATGATGGAGAGCGAGTCACCTCCACCGGCCTCCCCCCCCCCACTGCTACGGACAACGCCGAAGTATTGTCTCGAAGGACCCTTCCGGGCCAAGGAGAGGTGCGGGGAGCTGTCAAGGCGGCGCCAGAGGGTGATATCTCTGCTGCCGAGAACATGGGGGAACCGACCCCCATGGAGACTGGCGACGGGGACCATGTCCAATTTGGCCCCCAATCAAATGTTATTTCAGAGACCCATAGGGCTCCGAAATCAGGTGAGGAGCCTCCGTCGAAAGAAGGGGGCACGTCAACTCCACCGGCGACCTCAGTCAATCCGGAGGCGCCGGACACTCTGGTGGAAGCGCCTCCATTGTGGAGGAACATCGTACCCTTACGGGTATGGTGGCTGAAAAGGTTCGGTCCGCTAAAAGCGGATTGAACGAGGCCTATACTAGCCTTCTGAGAGGCTTTGAGGTATGTGATGTAATACTTTTTAGCTGTATAAAAGGAATGCCTGTGTATAGATAGTAGCCCCTAAGACTCTGTTCGGTGTTCGCAATGAAAGGCCGAACATAGGATCGAATAGCTCTCTCAGGAGATTAACATACATATCTATTTTAACAAATAGGTTGTGATGTTGGCGGCAACTTCCCATGCCGCCGAAGTGTCCGAACTAAAGCTGAAATTAGAGGAAAAGCAGGGTATGCGATACCGAAACATATCTTCAATGATATCAGCTCTGATTAGTTATCCGAGTGAGCTTTATGATTATGCTCATAGCTGACGCGTCTGAGGTCGAGACCCTCAAGAGTGCGCTGGCCGAAGCCAAGAAGGAGGCGGAGGAGGAACGAGCCACCCGCCTAAAACATGAGTCAAGGGTGGAGGAAGTCCAGCAAGAGCTCAAGGATGCCATAAGAAAATGTGAATCCTTGGAGCGCAAGATTTCCAATCAAGATTCCGAAGTTGCTAAGGCCCTCCAAAGCGCGAAGGAAGCCCGAGTTGAAGCCCAAGGCGCCCGTTGGGAGATCCAAGAGGCGAAACAGATCGCGGCGGGTAAGGCCTTTAATATGCAGAGCAAATTTGTAAGGACAAGGTACATCTTACTGACCCGTGTTTGGAGTTCTCCAGGAGCGTTTGTAGGTCTACCCCGGAGTATAGCTGATGCTGCGGAGTCCTTCCGAGCCGAAGAGGGGAGCTCAACGGAGAAGCTGTTCTGGTCGCAGTACCTTGCGCCAGAGCATCCAGTGCCCTTCAGTGATCAGCTGAAGCAGCTGGCCGAACTGCATAGGGTGGCCGAATTGGCCATGAAGGATATTATAGTCCGTCTTTGGCCAGCCGAACCCATACCCAACAGTTATTTTGGGCTCGTGAAGCGGCTAGTCAGTGCCTACCCCTGGCTTGATGCCATAAAGCGGTCGGTCTGCATCGAAGGTGCCCGGATGGCCTTCGCCTGTGTCAAGGTGCAGTGGGCGAAGATGAATGCCGTCAAGCTTGCAACCGAGGGACCGCCCACAGGCAAGGAGCACCGCACGCTAGAGCGGTATTTTGATGACGTCCTGGAAGGGTCCCGCACTGTAGAGGGCCAGTGTTCGAAGGACATTATTTTTGAATGAATGTATCCGTGCTGCCCGAACTTTGTATTATGAAACAAGGCTTATGTATAATATGTTGCTTGTTTTACTTCCAATTCTCTTCCTCCTGTGCGGCCATTTACGGTATCTGAGAGTTGGCCAGTCGTCGGCTTCAGCCCCCATGTTGGTAGTATGGGGGTGTTCGGAATAGCACCTGAACACACTTGACCCAACGACTTGCTCCTTGAAGGAGGCGTTAGTGCAGCGAACCAGGCAATCAGACTATGTGGCTTTATCACTCTCACTTAGCCATAGGAGTTTGACAATGAGATTGCAGGCGCAACCCCTGGTATTATTCGATTATCCGAACCTGGGTGTTGTAGACGCCTGACCGGCTGAAGACCGGTCCTTCGTGTGATGCGGAAAAAATCGCAAGAGATTTATAATTAGTCACCGAATAGCTGACCAGCTCTCGCCACACCATGACAGTCAGTTTTCGGCTTTCTCTACTGAGGTGTTTATCCGGATGAACCAGAAACACAATCGCAGTATTCTCCCTTTACTACCTTAGCCGAACGAGCGGAACGTAAGGCAGTAACCACAGGAGCCGGGCAACCCAACTATTGACCAAAGACATGATTCAGAGCCGATGCATATAATGCTATATTCATGACGCCGAATTGTACTATAAAAGTGTTTGGACTTAATTTATGTACGTGGCTGAAAGCCCCTGGCGATCTAAGTCGTACCGAGGTGTACATGGCAATTGGACAAAAAGAGGGAAGATATATTAGGAAATAAGCCAGTACCGGATAGGTTGGGCGAAAAAACTGTTTCCATTATAGTCTGATTGATACGTCAAAACGTATTTGTACAAATAATGCGATAAGCACCGAGGCTATTTTACATGCCAAGCACAAGGGAAAGCTGCGTACGGGTCCTAAAAGAAGGAAGAGGTGATCTTTAAAGACCCTTTAGATACTCCACCGCACGTCTATGCTGCTTTTCTCCTTGGTGTGTTATCCTTCGAAAGGATCAATGATCGGGTTTTCGTGAAGGGCCTGGAAAAAGGGCCCTTGGTACCATCGAAAGGCGATGTGAGTTGTAAGGAACCTAAAAAGGAAAAATAAGAAAGAAGAGGATATGCGTATCCAGATAGGGTCGAGCCGTATTGTAGATTTTATCTTTAATATGCCTCCATCTTTGGCCGTGGTATCTTTAGTGCGTAGTTATGTACGCGTGGTACATATGCCGCAATGTGGTTTGGGGCTGAGACGGAGGCCGAATTGCTGATTGAGCTCCTGATGAGGGAGTCCTGGACTAAGGGGTCCTCGGGCATTCGGCCTGTTGGACATGGGCCGGACTAATGGGCTATGAAGATATAAGACCGAAGACTCTCTTCCGTGTCCGGATGGCACTCTCCTTGGCGTGGAAGGCAAGCTAGGCAGCCAAATATGAAGATTCCTTTCTCTATAACCGACTTTGTACAACCATAGTTCCCTCCGGTGTCAATATAAACCGGAGGGTTTAGTCCGGAAAGAGATATAGTCATACAGGCTAGACTTCTAGGGTTTTAGCCATTACGATCTCGTGGTAGATCAACTCTTGTAATACTCATATTCATCAAGATCAATCAAGCAGGAAGTACGGTATTACCTCCATAGAGAGGGCCCGAACCTGGGTAAACATTGTGTCCCCTGTATCCTATTACCATCGACCTTAGACGCACAGTTCGGGACCCCCTACCCGAGATCCGCCGGTTTTGACACCGACACCCGACGAGCTGGACTGTCGTTCTGCAGGGTAGTCCAGACTCGTTTGACAGGGTCTGGGGGCTTGGCTGCCGATGTAGTAATTGGCTTGAGAAGGCCGCCCTGTACTTCCACTACAAGGGCGGCGGTGTGCTTCTCAGTATGGAGGGAGTGTTCCATGTTGCCATTGACTGTTATAACACCGCGTGGTCCAGGCATCTTGAGTTTGAGATAGGCATAGTGCGGGATCGCATTGAAGCGAGCGAACGCGGTTCGTCCGAGCAGTGCATGGTAGCCACTGCGGAAAGGGACGATGTCGAAGATCAAGTCTTCGCTTCGGAAGTTGTCCGGCGAACCAAAGACAACCTCCAATGTGATTGAGCCCGTGCAGCGGGCCTCTACGCCAGGTATTACTCCTTTAAAGGTAGTTTTGGTGGGCTTGATTCTTGACGGATCACTACCCATTTTGCAGATTGTGTCCTGATAGAGCAGGTTAAGGCTGCTGCCGCCGTCCATGAGGACTCGTGTGAAGTGGAATCCATCAATAATTGGATCGAGGACCAACGCGGCCGAACCTCCATGACGGATACTGGTCGGATGGTCTCTACGATCGAAAGTGATCGGACAGGCTGACCATGGGTTGAATTTTGGGCGACTGGCTCTGTCGCATATACGTCCCTTAACGCGTGCTTGCGCTCCCTCTTAGGGATGTGAGTAACGTATATCATATTCACCGTTTTAACCTCGGGGGAAAATTTCTTCTGTCCCCCTGTGTTCGGTGGGCGAGGCTCCTCATCATCGTCCTCGCTGGGCGACCCTTTCTCCTTATGTTCGGTATTTATCTTACCGGACTGTTTAAAGACCCAACAACTTCTGTTGGTATGGTTGGCAGGCTTGTCGGGGGTGCCGTGAATCCGGCAGGGTCGATCGAGTATTCGGTCCAAGCTGGATGAACCGTCTTTATTTCTTTTGAATGGCTTCTTCCGCTGACCGGATTTGGAGCCACTGAATCCAGCGTTGACCGCCGTGTCTCCGGTATTGTCATTGTTACTTCGGCACATGTGTTTGGTGCGTCGGGGCCTCCCGTTGCCATTTCTAGCTTCAGAAGTGTCTGGGTTGCTGGTACTGTTGCCGCTACGGGCTAGCCAGCTATCTTCGCCCGCGCAAAAGCGGGTCATGAGTGCTGTAAGGGCTGCCATAGACTTCGGCTTTTCTTGGCCGAGGTGTCGGGCGAGCCATTCATCGTGGATGATGTGTTTAAAGGCCGCTAGGGCTTCGGCGTCCGGGCAATCGACAATCTGGTTCTTTTTAATTAGGAACCTGGTCCAGAATTTCCTGGCCGACTCTCTGGGCTGCTGGAGTATATGACTGAGGTCATCGGCGTCCAGAGGCCCGATATAAGTGCCTTGGAAGTTGTCTCTAAAGGCATCTTCCAAGTCTTCCCAACTTCCAATAGAGTTTTTTGGGAGGCTATTTAGCCAGTGCCGAGCTGGCCCCTTAAGTTTTAGGGGGAGGTATTTGATGGCATGTAGATCATCACCACGAGCCATGTGAATGTGGAGATGAAAATCCTCAATCCATACTCCGGGATCTGTTGTGCCATCGTATGATTCGATGTTCACGGGTTTAAACCCTTCTGGGAAGTGGTGCTCCATTACCTCATCGGTGAAGCATAGGGGGTGTGCGGCGCCTCTGTATCAGGCCACGTCACGGCGTAGTTCGGATGAAGTCCGTATGCGGTTTTCGGCCCGGGTGTAGTTATGCTTATCGCGCCAGGCCTGATAGCCGTCTTCTCGCGCTGGGGCATGCCCCCGTGATCCGTAGATTGATCTGGTCCATCCGGCTCTATTTTCCAGGTCCTGTCGGAGGTCATAGGTGTATCCTGGAGCCGCTGCTTCTCTGCCTCTTCGGCGAGGTGGTGCAGGCTGGTGTTCGATTTGAGTTGCCGCTCTGTCCCGACCACGTGGTGGTCGGTCAAGTCTTTCGACAGCGTCACACGTTGGCAGTGTGGGCTCTAGGGCCTCATCGTCGAATTGGGGTAGCAGTTTGCGCTTTGGGTAGCTCTTTGTTGGGCGTTCGAGGCCGTATTATTCGGCTGCCAGGACTTTAGTCCATCTATCGTTGAGCTTATCCTGTTCGGATTGGAGCTGTCGCTGCTTCTTTTTGAGGCTTCTCGCAGTTGCGATTAGCTGGCGCTTAAAGCATTCTTGTTCACGGGGTTCCTCTGGCACGATGAAACATTCGTCGCCGAGGCTCACATCGTCTTCTGAGAGTGGTAGATAGTTGCTATCCTCTGAGTCTTCGTCCCTTACCGGCTCGTCAGGGTCAACTTGCCCATCCTCCCGATCATCCTATTCGAATGTTGGTTCGATAGGGGCTTCTTGGTGTTGGAAAACGTAGTAATTTCAAAAAAATTCTACGCACACGCAAGATCATGGTGATGAATAGCAACTAGAGGGGAGAGTGTTGTCCACGTACCCTCGTAGACTGAAAGCGGAAGCGTTAACAAAACGCGGTTGATGTAGTCGTACGTCTTCACGATCCGACCGATCAAGTACCGAACGCACGGCACCTCCGAGTTCAGCACACGTTCAGCTCGATGACGTCCCTCGAACTCCGATCCAGCCGAGTGTTGAGGGAGAGTTTTGTCAGCACAACGGCGTGGTGACGATGATGATGTTCTACCGACGCAGGGCTTCGCCTAAGCTCCGCTACGATATTATCGAGGTGTAATATGGTGGAGGGGGGCACCGCACAAGGCTAAAAGATCGTTGATCAATTGTGTGTAGAGAGGTGCCCCCCTGCCCCTGTATCTAAAGGAGCAAGGGGGAGGCCGCCGGCCAAGGAGGAGAGGCGCGCCTAGGAGGAGTCCTACTCCTACCGGGAGTAGGACTCCCCCCCCCCCTTTCCATGTTGGACTAGGAGAGAGGGGGAAGAGGTGGAGGGGAAGAAGGAAGGGGGGGCGCCGCCCCCCTCTCCTTGTCCTATTCGGACTGGGGGGGGGAAGGGGCGCGCGGCCCTGCCCTGGCCTCCTCTCCCCTCTTCCACCTAGGCCCACTAAGGCCCATTAAGTTACCGGGGGGTTCCGGTAACCTCCCGCTACTCCGGAAAAATCCCGATTTCACCCGGAACACTTCCGATGTCCAAACATAGGCTTCCAATATATCAATCTTTATGTCTCGACCATTTCGAGACTCCTCGTCATGTCCGTGATCACATCCGGGACTCCGAACAACCTTCGGTACATCAAAACATATAAACTCATAATATAACTATCATCGTAACGTTAAGCGTGCGGACCCTACGGGTTCGAGAACTATGTAGACATGACCGAGACACCTCTACGGTCAATAACCAATAGCGGGACCAGGATGCTCATATTGGTTCCCACATATTCTACGAAGATCTTTATCGGTCAGACCGCATACCAACATAAGTTGTTCCCTTTGTCATCGGTATGTTACTTGCCCGAGATTCGATCGTCGGTATCTCGATACCTAGTTCAATCTCGTTACCGGCAAGTCTCTTTACTCGTTCCGTAATACATCATCCCGCAACTAACTCATTAGTCACAATGCTTGCAAGGCTTATAGTGATGTGTATTACTGAGTGGGCCCAGAGATACCTCTCCGACAATCGGAGTGACAAATCCTAATCTCGAAATACGCCAACCCAACAAGTACCTTCGGAGACACCTGTAGAGCAGCTTTATAATCACCCAGTTACGTTGTGACGTTTGGTAGCACACAAAGTGTTCCTCCGGTAAACGGGAGTTGCATAATCTCATAGTCATAGGAACATGTATAAGTCATGAAGAAAGCTATAGCAACATACTAAACGATCGAGTGCTAAGCTAACGGAATGGGTCATGTCAATCACATCATTCTCCTAATGATGTGATCCCATTAATCAAATGACAACTCATGTCTATGGCTAGGAAACATAACCATCTTTGATCAACGAGCTAGTCAAGTAGAGGCATACTAGTGACACTCTGTTTGTCTATGTATTCACACATGTATCAAGTTTCCGGTTAATACAATTCTAGCATGAATAATAAACATTTATCATGATATAAGGAAATAAATAATAACTTTATTATTGCCTCTAGGGCATATTTCCTTCAGTCTCCCACTTGCACTAGATTCAATAATCTAGTTCACATCGCCATGTGATTTAACATCAATGGTTCACATCACCATGTGATTAACACCCATAGTTCACATCGTCATGTGACCAACACCCAAAGGGTTTACTAGAGTCAGTAATCTAGTTCACATCGCTATGTGATTAACACCCAAAGAGTACTAAGGTGTGATCATGTTTTGCTTGTGAGATGATTTTAGTCAACGGGTCTGTCACATTCAGATCCGTAAGTATTTTCCAAATTTCTATGTCTACAATGCTCTGCCCGGAGCTACTCTAACTAATTGCTCCCTCTTTCAATATGTATCGAGACTTAGAGTCATCTAGATTAGTGTCAAAACTTGCATCGACGTAACCCTTTACGACGAACCTTTTGTCACTTCCATAATCGAGAAACATATCCTTATTCCAGTAAGGATAATTTTGACCGCTGTCCAGTGATCAACTCCTAGATCACTATTGTACTCCCTTGCCAAAATCAGTGTAGGGTATACAATAGATCTGGTACACAGCATGGCATACTTTATAGAACTTATGGCTGAGGCATAGGGAATGACTTTCATTCTTTTTCTATCTTCTGCCGTGGTCGGGCTTTGAGTCTTACTCAATTTCACACCTTGTAACACAGGCAAGAAACTCTTTCTTTGACTGTTCCATTTTGAACTACTTCAAAATCTTGTTAAGGTATGTACTCATTGAAAAAACTTATCAAGCGTCTTGATCTATCTCTATAGATCTTGATGCTCAATATGTAAGCAGCTTCACCAAGGTCTTTCTTTGAAAAACTCCTTTCAAACACTCCTTTATGATTTGCAGAATAATTCTACATTATTTCTGATTAACAATATGTCATCCACATATACTTATCAGAAATGCTGTAGTGCTCCCACTCACTTTCTTGTAAATACAGGCTTCACTGCAAGTCTGTACAAAACTATACGCTTTGATCAACTTATCAAAGCGTATATTCCAACTCCGAGATGCTTGCACCAGTCCATAGATGGATCGCTGGAGTTTGCATATTTTGTTAGCACCTTTAGGATTGACAATACCTTCTGGTTGCATCATATACAACTCTTCTTTAATGAATCCATTAAGGAATGCAGTTTTGTTTATCCATTTGCCAGATTTCATAAAATGCGGCAATTGCTAACATGATTCGGACAGACTTAAGCATCGCTGCGAGTGAGAAAATCTCATCGTATTCAACACTTTGAACTTTATCAAAAACCTTTTTCCGACAGGTCTAGCTTTGTAGATAGTAACACTACTATCAGCGTCCGTCTTCCTCTTGAAGATCCATTTATTTTTATGGCTCGCCGATCATTGGGCAAGTCAATCAAAGTCCATACTTTGTTCTCATACATGGATCCCATCTCAGATTTCATGGCCTCAAGCCATTTTGCGGAATCTGGGCTCACCATCGCTTCCTCATAGTTTGTAGGTTCGTCATGGTCAAATAACATGACCTCCAGAACAGGATTACCGTACCACTCTGGTGTGGATCTCACTCTGGTTTTACCTACGAGGTTTGGTAGTAACTTGATCTGAAGTTACATGATCATCATCATTAACTTCCTCACTAATTGGTGTAGGAGTCACAGGAACAGATTTCTGTGATGGATTACTTTCCAATAAGGGAGCAGGTACAGTTACCTCATCAAGTTCAACTTTCCTCCCACTCACTTCTTTCGAGAGAAACTCCTTCTCTAGAAAGGATCCATTCTTAGCAACGAATGTCTTGCCTTTGGATCTGTGATAGAAGGTGTACCCAACTGTCTCCTTTGGGTATCCTATGAAGACACATTTCTCCGATTTGGGTTTGAGCTTATCAGGATGAAACCTTTTCACATAAGCATCGCAACCCCAAATTTAAGAAACGACAACTTTGGTTTCTTGCCAAACCACAGTTCATAAGATGTCGTCTCAACGGATTTAGATGGTACCCTATTTAACGTGAATGCAGCTGTCTCTAATGCATAACCCCAAAACGATAGTGGTAGATCGGTAAGAGACATCATATATCGCACCATATCTAATAAAGTACGGTTACGATGTTCGGACACACCATTACACCGTGGTGTTCCAGGTGGCGTGAGTAGTGAAACTATTTCACATTGTTTTAACTGAAGACCAAACTCGTAACTCAAATACTCTTCTCCACGATCAGATCGTAGAAACTTTATTTTCTTGTTACGATGATTTTCCGCTTCACTCTGAAATTATATGAACTTTTCAAATGTTTCAGACTTCTGTTTCATTAAGTAGATATACCCATATCTGCTCAAATCATCTGTGAAGGTCAGAAAATAATGATACCTGCTACGAGCCTCAATATTCATCGGACCACATACATCTGTATGTATGATTTCCAACAAATCTGTTGCTCTCTCCATAGTTCCGGAGAACGGCGTTTTAGTCATCTTGCCCATGAGGCACGGTTCGCAAGCATCAAGTGATTCATAATCAAGTGATTCCAAAATCCCATCAGTATGGAGTTTCTTCATGCGCTTTACACCAATATGACCTAAACGGCAGTGCCACAAATAAGTTGCACTATCATTATTAACTTTGCATCTTTTGGCTTCATTATTATGAATATGTGTATCACTACGATCGAGATCCAACAAACCATTTTATTGGGTGTATGACCATAGAAGGTTTTATTCATGTAAACAGAACAACAATTATTCTCTAATTTAAATGAATAACCGTATTGCAACAAACATGATCAAATCATATTCATGCTCAACGCAAACACCAAATAACACTTATTTAGTTTCAACACTAATCCCGAAAGTATAGGGAGTGTGCGATGATGATCATATCAATCTTGGAACTACTTCCAACACACATCGTCACCTCGCCTTTTACTAGTCTCTGTTTATTCTGCAACTCCCGTTTCGAGTTACTACTCTTAGCAACTGAACCAGTATCAAATACCGAGGGGTTGCTATAAACACTAGTAAAGTACACATCAATAACATGTATATCCAATATACCTTTGTTCACTTTGCCATCCTTCTTATCCACCAAATAGTTGGGGTAGTTCCGCTTCCAGTGACCAGTCCCTTTGCAGTAGAAGCACTTAGTCTCAGGCTTAGGACCAGACTTAGGCTTCTTCACTTGAGCAGCAACTTGCTTGCCGTTCTTCTTGAAGTTCCCCTTCTTCCCTTTGCCCTTTTCTTGAAACTAGTGGTCTCGTCAACCATCAACACTTGATGTTTTTCTTGATTTCTACCTTCGTCGATTTCAGCATCACGAAGAGCTCGGGAATTACTTTCGTCATCCCTTGCATACTATAGTTCATCACGAAGTTCTACTAACTTGGTGATGGTGACTAGAGAATTCTGTCAATCACTATTTTATCTGGAAGATTAACTCCCACTTGATTCAAGCGATTGTAGTACCCAGACAATCTGAGCACATGCTCACTGCTTGAGCTATTCTCCTCCATCTTTTAGCTATAGAACTTGTTGGAGACTTCATATCTCTCAACTCGGGTATTTGCTTGAAATATTAACTTCAACTCCTGGAACATCTCATATGGTCCATGACGTTCAAAACGTCTTTGAAGTCCCGATTCTAAGCCGTTAAGCATGGTGCACTAAACTATCAAGTAGTCATCATATTGAGCTAGCCAAACGTTCATAACGTCTGCATCTGCTCCTGCAATAGGTCTGTCACCTAGCGGTGCATCAAGGACATAATTTTTCTGTGCAGCAATGAGGATAATCCTCAGATCACGGATCCAATCCGCATCTTTGCTACTAACATCTTTCAACATAATTTTTCTCTAGGAACATATCAAAAATAAACACAGGGAAGCAACAACGCGAGCTATTGATCTACAACATAATTTGCAAAATACTATCAGGACTAAGTTCATGATAAATTTAAGTTCAATTAATCATATTACTTAAGAACTCCCACTTAGATAGACATCCCTCTAATCCTCTAAGTGATCACGTGATCCATATCAACTAAACCATGTCCGATCATCACGTGAGATGGAGTAGTTTCAATGGTGAACATCACTATGTTGATCATATCTACTATATGATTCACGCTCGACCTTTCGATCTCAGTGTTCCGAGGCCATATCTGCATATGCTAGGCTCGTCAAGTTTAACCTGAGTATTCCGCGTGTGCAACTGTTTTGCACCCGTTGTATTTGAACGTAGAGCCTATCACACCCGATCATCACGTGGTGTCTCAGCACGAAGAACTTTCGCAACGGTGCATACTCAGGGAGAACACTTTTATCTTGAAATTTTAGTGAGAGATCATCTTATAATGCTACCGTCAATCAAAGCAAGATAAGATGCATAAAAGATAAACATCACATGCAATCAATATAAGTGATATGATATGGCCATCATCATCTTGTGCTTGTGATCTCCATCTCCGAAGCACCGTCATGATCACCATCGTCACCGGCGCGACACCTTGATCTCCATCGTAGCATCGTTGTCGTCTCGCCAACTATTGCTTTTACGACTATCGCTACCGCTTAGTGATAAAGTAAAACAATTACATGGCGATTGCATTTCATACAATAAAGCGACAACCATATGGCTCCTGCCAGTTGCCGATAACTCGGTTACAAAACATGATCATCTCATACAATAAAATATAGCATCATGTCTTGACCATATCACATCACAACATGCCCTGCAAAAACAAGTTAGACGTCCTCTACTTTGTTGTTGCAAGTTTTACGTGGCTGCTACGGGCTTAGCAAGAACCGTTCTTACCTACGCATCAAAACCACAATGATAGTTTGTCAAGTTGGTGCTGTTTTAACCTTTGCAAGGACCGGGCGTAGCCACACTCGGTTCAACTAAAGTGAGAGAGACAGACACCCGCCAGTCACCTTTAAGCAACGAGTGCCAGCAACGGTGAAACCAGTCTCGCGTAAGCGTACGCGTAATGTCGGTCCGGGCCGCTTCATCTCACAATACCGCTGAACCAAAGTATGACATGCTGGTAAGCATTATGACTTATATCGCCCACAACTCACTTGTGTTCTACTCGTGCATAACATCAACGCATAAAACCAGGCTCTGATACCACTGTTGGGAAACGTAGTAATTTCAAAAAAATTCTACGCACATGCAAGATCATGGTGACGCATAGCAACGAGAGGGGAGAGTGTTGTCCACGTACCCTCGTAGACCGAAAGCGGAAGCGTTAACACAACGCGGTTGATGTAGTCGTACGTCTTCACGATCCGACCGATCAAATACCGAACGCACGGCACCTCCGAGTTCAGCACACGTTCAGCTCGATGACGTCCCTCGAACTCCGATCTAGACGAGTGTTGAGGGAGAGTTTCGTCAGCATGACGGCGTGGTGACGATGATGCTGTTCTACCGACGCAGGGCTTCGCCTAAGCTCCGCTATGATATTATCGAGGTGTAATATGGTGGAGGGGGGCACCGCACACGGCTAAAAGATCGTTGATCAATTGTGTGTAGAGAGGTGCCCCCTGCCCCTGTATATAAAGGAGCAAGGGGGAGGCCGCCGGCCAAGGAGGAGAGGCGCGCCTAGGAGGAGTCCTACTCCTACCGGGAGTAGGACTCCCCCCCCCCTTTCCATGTTGGACTAGGAGAGAGGCGGAAGAGGTGGAGGGGAAGAAGGAAGGGGGGGCGCCGCCCCCCTCTCCTTGTCCTATTCGGACTGGGGGGAGGGGCGCGCGGCCTTGCCCTGGCCTCCTCTCCTCTCTTCCACTTAGGCCCACTAAGGCCCATTAAGTTACCGGGGGGTTCCGGTAACCTCCCGGTACTCCGGAAAAATCCCGATTTCACCCGGAACACTTCCGATGTCCAAACATAGGCTTCCAATATATCAATCTTTATGTCTCGACCATTTAGAGACTCCTCGTCATGTCCGTGATCACATCCGGGACTCCGAACAACCTTCGGTACATCAAAACATATAAACTCATAATATAACTGTCATCGTAACGGTAAGCGTGCGGACCCTACGGGTTCGAGAACTATGTAGACATGACCGAGACACCTCTCCGGTTAATAACCAATAGTGGAACCTGGATGCTCATATTGGTTCCCACATATTCTACGAAGATCTTTATCGGTCAGACCGCATAACAACATACGTTGTTCCCTTTGTCATCGGTATGTTACTTGCCCGAGATTCGATCGTCGGTATCTCGATACCTAGTTCAATCTCGTTACCGGCAAGTCTCTTTACTCGTTCCGTAATACATCATCCCGCAGCTAACTCATTAGTCACAATGCTTGCAAGGCTTATAGTGATGTGTATTACTGAGTGGGCCCAGAGATACCTCTCCGACAATCGGAGTGACAAATCCTAATCTCGAAATACGCCAACCCAACAAGTACCTTCGGAGACACCTGTAGAGCACCTTTATAATCACCCAGTTACGTTGTGACGTTTGGTAGCACACAAAGTGTTCCTCCGGTAAACGGGAGTTGCATAATCTCATAGTCATAGGAACATGTATAAGTCGTGAAGAAAGCTATAGCAACATACTAAACGATCGAGTGCTAAGCTAACGGAATGGGTCATGTCAATCACATCATTCTCCTAATGATGCGATCCCGTTAATCAAATGACAACTCATGTCTATGGCTAGGAAACATAACCATCTTTGATCAACGAGCTAGTCAAGTAGAGGCATACTAGTGACACTCTGTTTGTCTATGTATTCACACATGTATCAAGTTTCCGGTTAATACAATTCTAGCATTAATAATAAACATTTATCATGATATAAGGAAATAAATTATAACTTTATTATTGCCTCTAGGGCATATTTCCTTCACTTGGTCTTTGGAGTTCTCCGGAGTATTATTGTCCCCGGTGCTGGTGTTGCTATCTTTTTCGCGACACGATTTAGAGCGGCGCCGCTGACGTCGATGCTTTGGTGGTATCTCAGGAGGTTCGTCCTCAACTGGATCCTTCTCACCATCGTCGTCATCTTCTTTGGGTGTGTCCACCATGTATACATCGTATGAGGAAGTGGTCGTCCAACGTCCGGTGAACGACGGGTTCTGGCTCTTCTGATCTCCAGCATCGTCGTCCATACCGTTGATGTCTTCGGAGGCGTAATCGAGCATGTCGGTTAGATCCTCAACAGTGGCTATGAAGTGGGTGGTGGGTGGGACGTAAAATTCCCCGCTCTCAGCCCCTAGTATAGGTTGGGCGTAGTTCGGCAGTGATTCTTCTACAATGGCGAGGGATCGCATTAAGTCCAGGGCCTCATTTAAGAGCGAGGTTTGGACGGGGAAGCGAGAGTCCGTGGAGTTGGGCGGAACAGAAGTTTCCTGGCCGAGCTCACATGACGCGGACCTCAAGAGTTCGGAGCTGGTGTCCGCAGGCGAGTCCGGCTTTATGATGATAGAGGGAGCCTGGCGTAACTCCGGGCCTGCCGGTGACGCGATCCCCTCCGGTTCTCCGGTGACAAGCTCTATAGCTGCAGAGAGTCCGGCGGGCTCTAAACTCCTGTCTTCGGACCTAGTGATGTGCTCCGGATCTAAGGCAAAGTGGTGGTTGGGGCCGCGAACCCTTGGAAGATCAAGTCTCCTCGGATATCAGCGACATAGTTCAGATTTCCAAAACTGATCTGATGACCAGGGGCGTAGCTGTCATTCTGCTCCAGATGGCCAATCGAGTTGGCCCGCAGTGCGAAGCCGCCGAATACGAAAATTTGGCCGGGGAGAAAAGTCTCCTTCAAGGCGGCCTTGTTGTAGCGATCGATGGAACCATCGAGCCTTCTAACGACGGCACAGTGGAACTCTCAGTAAAGGCACCAATGTCGGTGTCAAAACCGGCAGATCTCGGGTAGGGGGTCCCGAACCGTGTGTCTGAGGATCGAAGGTAATAGGAGACGGGGGACACGATGTTTACCCAAGTTCGGGCCCTCTTGATGGAGATAATACCCTACTTCCTGCTTGATTGATCTTGATAAGAATAGGGGTTACAAGAGTTGATCTACCTCGAGATTGTAATGGCTAAACCCTAGATGTCTAGCCTGTGTGATTCTGGTTGCCTCTACGGACTAAACCCTCTGGTTTATATAGACACAGGAGGGGCCTAGGGTTGTACAGAGTCAGTTTACAAAGAAAGGAAGCTTCATATCCGAACGCCAAGCTTGCCATCCACGCAAAGGAGAGTCCCATCCGGACGTGGGGAGAAGCCCTCTATCTTGTATCTTCACGGCCCACCAGTCCGGCCCATGTCACATAGCCCGGATGCCCGGGGACCCCCTAATCCAGGACTCCCTCACCCCCACGGCGGTTCATTCATGGGCCACTTCGGGCAGCCCATGCCGAATACAAGGAGGATTCCATAAGACTTGGCGCACAAGACAAGGATTCCTCTTAAACCCTAAGCCTACGGTGCATATATAAACCGAGGCCAGGCTAGTCTATAGACGATCTGAGATTCATTGGAACAATCTCATGGTAGATACATGTACTCTGTACTACACCCCATACGAATACAATCAAAAGTAGCATGTAGGGTATTATCTCTTCGAGAGAGCCCGAAGCTGGGTAAAATCCCGTGTCCATGTTACCATCGCTCCAAGACGCTTAGCTTAGGACCCCTACTACGAGATATGCCGGATATAGAACCGACATTGGTGCTTTCATTGAGAGCCTGCTAGGTGATCGTCACGGATCGATGGGATAATCAGGTGATATTTTTCAATTAGATCTGTTCCACGTAAATCATTTCTTTCGTAATTCATTGCTTTCATGTCGTGGTATATTGTTTGTAGTTAGATCAGGATTCATGATCTAGAAGATTTTAACAATGGTGGTCGCACCGTCGCCTCGTAGTACATCGGACCTGCACTCTGATGTGGCTATTACGAGCACAACCAATTCGCGAATACGCGTACCCCGCACACCGTGGAAATTCCTGAAGAAGTACGCGCGGCCCAGAGTTGAGGGTTCACTGGGTAGGTCAAGGAAAAAAAGTTAAAGGAACAAAAATCAGACTCGTCGGCGGCGATCCAACCAAGAAGCAGTGCAGATCGATCAGAATTCATCTCGGTGGCAGCACACGTCAGGGTGATTCGTTCCTTTCCCTCCTTATACTATTATTTATTATCCAAGCTCTAGGGGGCCGCCGATCCTCCATTAATTTTTGTGGAGAGAGCGTAGACCAAAAAGTACTGCCAACGTGATTGAGTGCTATTTGTAGCGCAGTACTTGTGCCCCCCAGTGAATTCTACCAGTAATTTAACGACTAGTACACCACTCCACGTATTGGTGCTACCGGTACTACTTCTTGGAAAGATCAAAGCGATCTGGCACTTGTGCAATGTGGATCACTTTTCTTTTATTTACTTTGATCTGCTACAACTCTGGACTGGCATTAGGATCAAACATGTTCTATTTTCCTTAGCTATTATTTAGCACATAAATTATTACAGAATATTTTTGCACAGATATTTTACTGACTTCTTTTTAGTTAGCTGTTTTACATAAATTATCTTTTTCGTAAAGCACGGTCTCCGGGTCATGCTATTATGTTTATCAAGAAAATTTCAGCGGCGGTGACCGTGTGTGCCGCCTGGTTACACATCGGATCTGAGGTCCACTACGACGGACTAGCAACTGACGTGACTTCTGAGGACGTGCTACACATTATGGGAGATCCTGAACAGCTGCGTTCCAGCCGAACATGCGCGCGCAGCATCAAGCTAGAGCACCAGACACGGGCTGAATTCGGATTGCTCGGCGGCATACAGGGAGACCCAGTCCTTCTTTATTTTCTTTGTTATTCAATTAAAGTCGGTCTTCGCTTTTTGCTAATCATAGTCTTTCTTGCACTTCTCACGTACTATTACTAAATGTAAATCAACGAACACCCACATATGTCTCTTCGGATTGCTACAACAAATAAACCAAGTGCTATTAATCCTAGTAATTTGTTGCTAGCATGGGTTTATTTTTCCCGAGGAATTATTGCTCTGGTTTGTGCCATCCTTTGTACACAGGTTTGTCAAATGGTGGCCGCATTAACGACGGTCGCGTGATGGTCCGGTCAGTTTCCATCCGCAGTTCAGCGAGCGCCGTATCTAGAACTCTGACCGCCCTGTGAATTCAGGCATTGTCACGCCTTCACCGCATCATGCCGACGCCCTGCATTGACATTGACTTCGGCGCCGACATTGACTTCGACGCCACATCTCTTGAAATAAATTATTTTGCGTAAATTAATTATGCGAGTTTTTATATATATTTATATTATTACTAGAACATATGCCCATGCGTTGCAACGGTAAAAATTAATGCTTTGTGCAAGCATAATGTCCCACGGCAGCGGATCCACTATGAAGAACATGCTGCAACACAACATCCTTCTACAAAATGAACATAAAAAAATACGATCAAATTTAGCCGTGTTTATTTTTTTGCCGGGCATAATCTCCCACTGATTCCATTTAAGTATAATCTTTTTTAATGACATTTAAGTATAATGCTTCCTCTAATTACCATGACGACCTCATCTATTTTAGTTGGGAATCAAATCCTTCCTTTTCAAATTTAGTAGCCCCAACACATTGAAGCCTATAGATCCTTCCTCTTAATTATCCCACCTATTACCTCAAATCCTTCATGTAGAATTTATTAATACCACAATCTTTCTTTTAATTATTCCACTGGTTTACCAATAATCATTTCTTTAATTAGCCACGCCCATTTAATATTCTATTTAAGCCCACAATCCTTCCTTTAGTTAGCTCATTCGCTTAATTAGCTCGCCCTAAACATGATGACTACCACTCGTATATTTAGAGCGAGTTGGGATTAGTAAATGTGAAAGGCGCATAGGTCGTTGGTTGTTACATCGAAAAGCCAGACCTCAAACCAAACAAAAAGGACTAAACCAAACTAAGAATACCTATTCCCTTTAATAGTATGTATAGATTTTTTTGGACTGCACTATTTTACATGTGTAGGTAATCTACTTCGACTGCGTCACGCAGTCACTTCGGCATCGCTGAGAGAGATCTACCTCATCGAGTGTTCGGCTCACGGGCCATATCTCTCTTATTACTCACTTTGCATAAATTATTAATTATGCAACAATTTTTTTAATTTATTATTATTACTATTATTTCCGACTTGCACTATTTTCTGAGCATAGGTAGATGATCCGGGTTGGGCAGCGCTGTCAACTCGTCGTACCAACGTACCACGTCACCTCGGCTGGACCAGGGGCTTCATCATCACTTCATTAACCCACGCCGGGGACTTCGACGTCATACTGCCGGCCTGCTCCGTCGCCTCGATCGGACTGGAGGTTTCACCTCGCCACATTGGTCGTGCTATGTCGCCACTTCGGAGTGCCGAGCTCTCCGCTCCGCCACCTTGGGACTGGCTTGGGGGCTGGGACCTCTTCCCGCCGTAAGCTCGGGCCGCACATCGACACCAAGCACATTAACCAGCTAAGTCGCCTCCATGCTCAGTTTTTTATTTCTTTAATTCGTTCGGTTCGACCAAACTTTATATTTGTGTTAAACAAAAACTTAGTTTGTTAAAAAAATTATTTGTTAAAAACACTTCCCTTACCCAAGTTGACTGGGGGCTCTTAAAATTATATGAGCCATTTTATAATAAAACTTTCTTCTTAGTCGTTGCAAAGTCTTTTCCTGACACCCCTTTTTTCGACTCGAGTGTGTGGTCAATAGCTGGATAGCCCTTTTTCTCTCTAATGCCGCTCGAGTTTAGTTTGCTAAACTAGCCTAACAAGCAGTACTCCGCCTTGGGGGTAGGAGGTTGCAGCCGCAGGCTGACCCGCTTGAAGTCTTGAGATCGGATGTGTCATATTGATGCATGACAGAAGCACAAAAGTAAGACCAATTTTCGGATTGGCACCAAATGACTTGATATAGTTCAGGCGTAAAGTTTTTACTGAAGTTTTTTGGTTTTCCAAGCCTATGGCACTTTTAAACTATTTGTGTGTTTCCAGCATTAGTCTCACAGTGCAACGCTGGACACCTTCAGAGATTCGGCAAAAACATTCTTGGATATTGCTATATATGCATCGGTTTCGAATTGTGTCTTCGGTCAATAGTTGGGTTGCCTCCTATGCTTGCCTCCTACGTTCCACTTTGTTCGGCTAGGTGTGCAAAGGGAGAACCACTATGATTGTGCTTCCAGCTCGCATGGTTAAAGCGCCTAAGTGGAGAAAGCCGAAAACTAACTGTCACAATAAGTGCAAACTGGTCAGAGATCCGATGACTGTGTTAAACTATAAGATCGATAGAGGTCACCCCGTGTTAAATGACGGGCCGTTCATAACATTGGCCAAAGTGTTTACAGCTTGACCTCGGCTGTCGCTGAACACTAACTGGGGGCTAGTAACTGGCCTCCCAATTTTAAGCTCCTATGACTAAGTGAAAGTTATAAACCCCGCATATCTGATTGCCTCGTTTCTGCTAACACAACCGCCTTCGGGCACTGAGACGTCGGCTAAGGGTTGTTTTGTTATTGCGGAAACACCCTGCGTAGCATCTACAAAGGGTGGAAGCCGACGATGGGCCACTTTCAACTGATAAACGGTCGCAACGGAGTCAAAATAAGCATATCATCGGCATTTGTATTTAATATACGAGGGCTGCTTTTCGTAATCATCATTATAAAGCCATAAATATGCATCAATTTGACTTAAGATTTTGGCCAAGCTGGGTTGCCTGGCTCCTGTGCTTACCCCTACGTTCCCGATTGTTCGGCTAGGTGGTAAAGGGAGCACCTCTATAATTTTTACTATCGGGTCACCCGAGTTAGTACCTCAGACTGGGTGAAGCCGAAAGCTTGCGATCTTAAAGGATATAATTGGTCGGCAACGACGGAAGGAAAATTTAGGTTCGCTATAGACCACATAGTTCGGGAACTTTCCCCAAACTAAATCCTCAATATTTTCCTCCCACATTGATCGGAGGTGAGGTTTCATGATCATGATCAGCATGACAACCCAAAGAAAGGAACCGATAGCGGGACTATTTTCTTTGGAAGATGTTTTTACATTTTATAGCAATATAGCATATCTCTCCGCATACCTTTGTTTATAAAACCATATGGTCGGATTGCCTTGTTGGTGGTGAAACTTTGCCCATGTAAAGGCTTTATAAAGTAGGACAAACACTCCCCAGCTACTGGCCGAGGAGGTTGAAGCCGATGGTCGGTCAACAAAGTTTTGTATAGTGCGGATCCGAGCATTAATGATGTAAAGTACTTGGATACATAGAATCATTACACATAAAAATTGCGTGTAAAATCCATTTACTGCAACCCATCTTTTAAACCCCTTGGGGCCTACCTTGGCAAGCTCGGATTTCAACCAGCTCTAAGCTCCTTTAAGAGATCTTATTCTCTTTTTGAGAAGTTTGTGTTAAACACAACAAATTTTTCTGTCAAACGGATATCGATCCTTAATTCGGTCACCCGTGCCCACATTAAGGCTCGGGGGCTACTGGGCTTCGCGCTCATTATTTATAAATATTAAAGGGGCACATCGATCCCCTGATCTGGTGTTGCCACCCGACGAGTGGCTCGGGGGCTACTGCATTACCTATTCAATGCAAAAAATTCAATGTGCTTAGTGTTCGGCATGACCGAACTATGGACAAGCGCGTCTTCGGACAACAATAAGTACCATCAGGGACTTATCCGGCATCAAACTAATATATCACGGCGACTTCTCACGACCCTCTCTCAGGGGCCTGTCCGCCGATCACTATTACCTCTAATATATTACACTGCGTTTCTATTCCTACGTATGCTGCCGAGCTAGGAGTTGATCCTGAGGCCGATTTCGCTAATCGACTTGAGTCTCAGGGGCTACTAGGATCAGCGGTTTCATGTTTTCCTTTAGGTGCATCTCGGGTTTTAGACCGACGCACACCTTGAGGGCTACTGGTTATACATATTGACAGCAAATAAATTTACACGCATCGAAAATAAAATCCGCAAACAATTAGCCCATGACCGAGGTGCTGAACCACCTCGAAAGCATTTCGGGATATAGCTCGGATGCAAGTGGCTGGCTCCATAGAGGGCATTTCCGGCATTAAGCTCGGCTAAACTCCTTCAACTTTTTTGAACCAAGGTGACCTATGACACCTCGGATATAGTCCGGCGTTGGAGCTCGCATACAGTCCAACGTTGGAGCTTGGACATAGTCCGGCGTTGGAGCTCGGATACAGTCCGGTGCTGGAGCTCGGATGCAGTCCGACATTGGAGCTCAGCTGTAACAAGACTCTTCGGACACAGTTCGGTGTTGGAGCTCAGATACATTCCGGCGTTGGAGCTCGGAAGCGGTCCGACGTTGGTGCTCGGCTGCAAAAGGATACCTCGAATGCAATCCGGTGTTGGAGCTCGGATGCAAGAGGACACTGCCGCACGACAAACACTTCAAACCCAAGGCGTGATATAAAAATAACAAGGCATTGATAAATGCCGAAGACTTAAAGGGCTCCTCGAATACCCGACGTGTGAGATCTTCAGATTTAGCTTGGTAATCCTCAAGATAGAAGATGGGAAGATTTGTTGAACCAGTTTTCAAGACCGACGACTGAAGACGAAGAACAGTTTGGAAGAACCGAGGAGCGTCCCCAACTTGAAGACCGGTTCAGGGGGCTACTGACGGTGTCATGGACTAGGGGGTACTCACCACGTCGTCTCCCGACCAGCTGGATCGGGCCGAGGACCCCCACGGCGGTTCATTCATGGGCCACTTCGGGCAGCCCATGCCGAATACAAGGAGGATTCCACAAGACTTGGCGCACAAGACAAGGGTTCCTCTAAAACCCTAAGCTTACGGTGCATATATAAACTGAGGCCAGGCTAGTCAATAGACGATCTGAGATTCATTGGAGCAATCTCGTGGTAGATACATGTACTCTGTACTACACCCCATACGAATACAATCAAAAGCAGCATGTAGGGTATTATCTCTTCGAGAGAGCCCGAAGCTGGGTAAAACCCCGTGTCCATGTTACCATCGCTCCAAGACACTTAGCTTAGGACCCGTACTATGAGATATGTCGGATATAGAACCGACAACCACTTCCCCTACGGCCGACACGGGGGCTGGAGATGTCGGAGGAGAACGACATCAACAACGCCTTGGCGGTCACTCTCCACAAGGTGCGGGCGAGGGGGTCACTCCGTCTGCACCCTCGCCTCCCACTGACGGGCACAGCCGCAACAACGACGCTCGGTCCGGGGTGAACCATCGCCCTCCGGCCACCCCCACCGCGGGAGCGACCGCGGCCCATGTGCCTCCGCCCGGACGAGTCGACCAGACCGCAGCGCTCGACGGAGCTGCCGACCCTCGAGCACCACCGCCGCGCGACCCCGCTACCCAGGTGGTCGTCCTACAGCTGCGTGGACGCGACACTACCACCGTCGCCGCTGCTGGCACCATCAGGAGCCAGGCGACGGTGCGGTCGACGTCATCAACATCTATGCCAAGCACAGCCACAGAGGCTATGGCACGAGCTCAGTTTCTACTGAGGTTTCCGCCAGCGGCCGAGCAGACGGATGAATGGTGTGCCACCATCCAGAGCCTACTCGGTTTCGCCAAAGCTGGGGGCTCACGACGAGCTAGCCCGCCACGACCTCCCCAAGTGACAGCAACCGCTCGTACTGCTGGAGGAACAAAGGGGGCCGTCCCCACGGTACAGTCCCCACCACGGCAGCCAACGCGGGCGCAGCTGAATCAAGACCTCGACGATGTCTCGATGGCCTCTTCTGACCCTCGAGCACGTCCAGGCCAACGTCGAGCCCCAGAGAATAGGCGGCGGGGAGACACGCGCGTCGTCATAGATCGGCGCCACGACGACCTCCGCCAGACCGACGGGTGAGGCGGCCTCAACGTCGATGAGCCTGCGCTCGGTGTTGGCGGGTGCCTACCTTTCGAGGCCGGTTGCCCTGCCTTTACACAAGAGTTGCGACAAGTCTGTTGGCCGTCCGTTCGCACGTTCAAGCCAGAGATACCTGAGAAGTACGACGGGTGGCTGAACCCGGCAGAGTTCCTAAGCATCTACACCATCGTTGTTCAAGTTGCCGGGGGAAGAGATGAGAAGGTGTTCTCCAACTACTTCCCTTTGACTCTCAAGTCCAACGTGAGGTCTTGGCTGATGCACCTGCCGGAGAACTCCATTTCATCATGGGCTGACCTGTGCCACGAGTTCATCGGTGCCTTCACCGGTGGCCACCAAGAGCCCGGCAGGCCCAGCGACCTGCAACTTCTCCAGCAGAAAGAAGGAGAAAACTCTCCGTAAGTATTTACAAAGATTCAGTAAAGTTCATAGGAATATTCCAAATATCCATCCGGCAGACGTTATAGCAGCCTTCCAGTCCAATGTGCGCAACCGTCGCATTCGTTCTAAGATGAATGTGCGGTTGCCCAAGACTGTGAAGGAGCTATACACACTAGTGGATAAGTGTGCTCGGATGGAGGAAGGAAGGAAGTTGCCCGGAGAGGAGGATTGCATCAATGTTGATTCAGAGGATGAAGATGAATCAACCAGTCAGAGAAAGGGCAAGAAGCGCCGTAAGAAGCCAAGAGATAAGGTAGTGATTACTGTAGAAGGTTCGGGCACACCTAGTACCAGCAAGAAGGCCAAGGCTGAGGCCCCCGGCAAGGAAGTTGCCACTTGCACAGCCTGCCGGGAAGCCGCTGCCGCCGAGAAAGCTGGGAAAGGCGATGGCCCGTACTGCAAGATTCACAGGACCAAGGGCCATGACCTTCAGGAGTGTTACCAGGTTGAGCAACTTGTCAAGAAACAGAGGGCGGGATATGATAAGCGTGACAAGGAAAAAGGTCAGAATGCCGCTGGCGGAAAGGGCCGAGGCGGTGAAGCAAATCACCTCGGCAAACCTTTTCGGAACCAAGGAAAACCCGACAGGGGTCAAGAGAAGGAAGTATGTGATGATGTGAGTGATGAAAGGAATGAAGAGGAAACCAGTGAGCAGGAATTTCAGAAGGCCACTGACACCCTATGCATTGATGGGGGTGCATCTTTGCACGCCTCCCACCGCCAGCTCAAGCGATGGGCACGAGAGATCAATGCTGTGGAGCCAGCGCCAGAGGCCCAGAAACCGCTCAAATGGTCCCGCACGCCAATCATCTTTGATGAGGAGGATCACCCTGGCCGCACCACCGCGGTAGGATGCTTTCCATTGTTGGTCTCCCCGACAATTCGCAACCTCAAGGTCACAAAGATGTTAGTGGATGGCGGGGTTGGGTTGAATCTGATTTCCCCAGATGTCATCAGCAAGCTTCAGATAGGAGAAGAAGAGCTAGAGGTTACCGGCACGTTTCAAGGAATTAACTCCGGCAGGAGCCATCCTAAAGGGAAGATTACGTTGTCGGTGACGTTCGGGGGAGAACTAAACTACCGGATAGAGAAGGTTATGTTTGATTTCCCCCTGCCGTATGCTACCTCTTGAGCACTGCGTTGGTTTTCCCTTGAATAGGAAAGGGTGATGCAGCAAAGTAGCATAAGTATTTCCCTCAGTTTTTTAGAACCAACGTATCAATCCAGTACGAGGCCACGCACAAGTCCCTCGCACCTACACAAACAAATAAATCCTCGCAACCAACGCAATAAAGGGGTTGTCAATCCCTTCGCGGTCACTTACGAGAGTGAGATCTGATAGATAGGATAAGATAATATCTTTGGTATTTTTATGATAAAGATGCAAAGTAAAATAAAAGCAAAATAAAAGGCAATGGAAATATCTTGTTGTTGGAAGATTAATATGATGGAAAATAGACTCGGGGGCCATAGATTTCACTAGTGGCTTCTCTCATGAGCATAAGTATTACAGTGGGTGACCAAATTACTGTTGAGCAATTGACAGAATTGAGCATAGTTATGAGAATATCTAGGTATGATCATGTATATAGGCATCACGTCCAAGACAAGTAGACCGACTCCTGCCTGCATCTACTACTATTACTCCACACATCGACTACTATCTAGCATGCATCTAGAGTATTAAGTTCATAAGAACAGAGTAACGCTTTAAGTTAGATGACATGATGTAGAGGGATAAACTCATGCAATATGATATAAACCCCATCTTGTTATCCTCGATGGCAACAATACAATACGTGCCTCGCTGCCCCTACTGTCACTGGGAAAGGACACCGCAAGATTGAACCCAAAGCTAAGCACTTCTCCGATTGCAAGAAAGATCAATCTAGTAGGCCAAACCAAACTGATAATTCAAAGAGACTTGGAAAGATAACCAATCATACATAAAAGAATTCAGAGAAGATTCAAATATTGTTCATAGATAAACTTGATCATAAACCCACAATTCATCGGTCTCAACAAACACACCGCAAAAGAAGATTACATCGAATAGATCTCCACGAGAGAGGGGGAGAACATTGTATTGAGATCCAAAAAGAGAGAAAAAGCCATCTAGCTAATAACTATGGACCCGAAGGTCTGAGGTAAACTACTCACACATCATCGGAGAGGCTATGGTGTTGATGTAGAAGCCCTCCGTGATCGATGCCCCCTCCGGCGGAGCTCCAGAAAAGGCCCCAAGATGGGATCTCACGGGTATAGAAGGTTGCGGCGGTGGAATTAGGTTTTTGGCTCCGTATCTGGTAGTTTGGGGGTACGTAGGTATATATAAGAGGAAGAACTACGTCGGTGGAGCAACATGAAGCCCACGAGGGTGGAGGGCGCGCCCTGGGGGGGTAGGCGCGCCCCCTACCTCGTGCCTTCCTGGTTGATGTCTTGACGTAGGGTCCATGTCCTCTGGATTACGTTCGTTCCGAAAATCACGTTCCCGAAGGTTTCATTCCGTTTGGACTCCGTTTGATATTCTTTTTCTGCGAAACTCTGAAATAGGCAAAAAAACAGCAATTCTGGGCTAGGCCTCCGGTTAATAGGTTAGTCCCGAAAATAATATAAAAGTGTATAATAAAGCCCATTAATGTCCAAAATAGAATATAATATAGCATGGAACAATAAAAAATTGAAGATACGTTGGAGACATATCAAGCATCCCCAAGCTTAATTCCTGCTCGTCCTCGAGTAGGTAAATGATAAAAATAGAATTTTTGATGTGGAATGCTACTTGGCATAATTTCAATGTAATTCTTCTTAATTGTGGTATGAATATTCAGATCCGAAAGATTCAAGATAAAAGTTCATATTGACATAAAAGTAAGAATACTTCAAGCATACTAACTAAGCAATTATGTCCTCTCAAAATAACATGGCCAAAGAAAGTTCATCCCTACAAAATCATATAGTTTAGTCATGCTCCATTTTCGTCACACAAGAATGCTCTCATCATGCACAACCCCGATGACAAGCCAAGCAATTGTTTCATACTTTAGTAATCTCAAACCTTTTCAACCTTCACGCAATACATGAGCGTGAGCCATGGATATAGCACTATGGGTGGAATAGAATATAATGATGGGGGTTATGTGGAGAAGACAAAAAAGGAGAAAGTCTCACATCAACGCAGCTAATCAATGAGCTATGGAGATGCCCATCGATTGATGTTAATGCAAGGAGTAGGGATTGCCATGCAACGGATGCACTAGAGCTATAAATGTATGAAAGCTCAACAAAAGAAACTAAGTGGGTGTGCATCCAACTTGCTTGCTCACGAAGACCTAGGGCATTTGAGGAAGCCCATTGTTGGAATATACAAGCCAAGTTCTATAATAAAAAAATCCCACTAGTATATGAAAGTGACAAAACAAGAGACTGTCTATCATGAAGATTATAGTGCTACTTTGAAGCACAAGTGTGGAAAAAGGATAGTAACATTGTCCCTTCTCTCTTTTTCTCTCATTTTTTTTGGGCCTTCTTCTCTTTTTTATGGCCTTTTTTATTTTTTTCCTCACTTGGGACAATGCTCTAAAAATTATGATCATCACACTTCTATTTATTTACAACTCAATGATTACAACTCGATACTAGAACAAAGTATGACTCTATATGAATGCCTCCGGCGGTGTACCGGGATATGCAATGAATCAAGAGTGACATGTATGAAAGAATTATGAATGGTGGCTTTGCCACAAATACTATGTCAACTACATGATCATGCAAAGCAATATGACAATGATGAACGTGTCATGATAAACGGAACGGTGGAAAGTTGCATGGCAATATATCTCAAAATGGCTATGGAAATGCCATAATAGGTAGGTATGGTGGCTGTTTTGAGGAAGATATAAGGAGGTTTATGTGTGAAAGAGCGTATCATATCACGGGGTTTGGATGCACCGGCGAAGTTTGCACCAACTCTCAATGTGATAAAGGGCAATGCACGGTACCGAAGAGGCTAGCAATGATGGAAAGGTGAGAGTGCGTATAATCCATGGACTCAACATTAGTCATAAAGAACTCACATACTTATTGCAAAAATCTACAAGTCATCAAAAACCAAGCACTACGCGCATGCTCCTAGGGGGATAGATTGGTAGGAAAAGACCATCACTCGTCCCCGACCGCCACTCATAAGGAGGACAATCAAAGAACACCTCATGTTTCAAATTTGTTACATAACATTTACCATACGTGCATGCTACGGGACTTGCAAACTTCAACACAAGTATTTCTCAAATTCACAACTACTCAAATAGCCCAACTTTAATATCACTACCTCCATATCTCAAAACAATCATCAAGCATCAAACTTCTCTTAGTATTCAACACACTCATAAGAAAGTTTTTACTAGTCTTGAATACCAAGCATATTAGGATTAAGCAAATTACCATGCTTTTTAAGACTCTCAAAATAATATAAGTGAAGCATGAGAGAACAATAGTTTCTATAAAACAAATCCACCACCGTGCTCTAAAAGATATAAGTGAAGCACTAGAGCAAAAACTATATAGCTCAAAAGATATAAGTGAAGAACATAGACTATTCTAATCAATTCCGAATCATGTGTGTCTCTCATCAAAATGTGTCTACAGAAAAGATGATTGTGGTAAACTAACAAACAAAGACTCAAATAATACAAGACGCTCCAAGCAAAACACATATCATGTGGTGAATAAAAATATAGCTCCAAGTAAGTTACTGATGGAAGTAGACAAAAGAGGGGATGCCTTCCGGGGCATCCCCAAGCTTTGGCTTTTTGGCGTCCTTAGATTATCTTGGGGTGCCATGGGCATCCCCAAGCTTAGACTCTTGCCACTCCTTGTTCCATAATCCATCAAATCTTTTACCCAAAACTTGAAAACTTCACAACACAAAACTTAACAGAAAATCTCGTGAGCTCCGTTAGCGAAAGAAAAACAAAACACCACTTCAAGGTACTGTAATGAACTCATTATTTATTTATATTGGTGTTAAACCTACTGTACTCCAACTTCTCTATGGTTTTTTACTAGCCATAGATTCATCAAAATAAGCAAACAACACACGAAAAACAGAATCTATCAAAAACAGAACAGTCTGTAGTAATCTGTAACTAACGCAAACTTCTGGAACTCAAAAAATTCAGCCAAAATAGGGCGACCTAGAAAATTTGTTTATTGATCAGCAGCAATTGGAATCAATATTTTATCACGTTCTGGTGATTTTTAACAATTATGTTCGTGAACAGAAAGTTTCTGGAATTTTCAGCAAGATCAAATAACTATCATCCAAGAAGATCCTATAGGTTTAACTTGGCACAAACACTAATTAAAAATAAAAATAAATCTAACCAGAGGCTAGATCAAATATTTATTCCTAAACATAAGCAAAAAGCAAAAAACTAAAATAAAATTGGGTTGCCTCCCAACAAGCGCTATCGTTTAACGCCCCTACCTAGGCATTGATAATTTTAATGATGCTCACATGAAAGACAAGAATTGAAGCACAATGAAAGCATCATAAAACACGTGACAAACACATCTAAGTCTAACATACTTCCTATGCATAGGCATCTTATAGGCAAACAAATTATCAAGGCAAGAAAAAACTAGCATATGCAAGGAAGCGGAAAGAAACAAAAGCAATCTCAACATAACGAGAGGTAATTTAGTAACATGAAAATTTCTACAACCATATTTTCCTCTCTCATAATAATTACATGTAGGATCATAAGAAAATTCAACAATATAGCTATCATAAAACATATTCTTAACACGATCCACATGTATGCAAAATTGACATTCTTCCAAAATAGTGGGATTATCATTAAGTCATGACCTCTCCAAACCCACTTTTATCAAAAACTTCATAAGATTGAACATTCTCCAAATATGTGGGATCTAAAGTTGACACTCTTCCAAACCCACTTTCAATATTATTGCAAACACTATTATCAATCTCATATTCATCATGGGGCTTAAATAAAGTTTCAAGATCATAAGAAGAATCACCCCAATCATGATCATTGCAACAAGTAGTAGACATAGCAAAACTAGCATCCCCAAGCTCAGGGTTTTGCATATTATTGGCACAATTGATATCAAGAGAATTTATCGTAAAATCATTGCAATCATGCTTTTTATTCAAGGAACTACCAAGTATGGGTGCAATAGCAACGATCTCATGTTTAACATAAGGAATTATAGCAAATTCATCTTCATAAATATTGGCATCATGGCCACAAGAATAGCAAGCATCATGTTCATCAAGGGATATTTCAATCAAATCATCGGAATCATCATTAACTATAGATTCATGCATATCATTATTTTCTTCCAAAGCAACGGTCATTCTCTCAATAAATTCTTTGACATAGACATTATGAGCATAGTTTTCATAGCAATATTTAAGTATGTCAAAATTTTCAGATTCGTAGAGAGTAGTAGCATACTTTTCAATCAAAGAAGCAACTTCATAAGCACCCTTAAAAGCAACAAATTCTTCAATTTGTTCGATATCATAGTAACTATAAACACCCTTTGCATAAGAAGATAAGATTTCATTATCATTAAACTCACATAGGTAGGGAAGGTGTTTTTAGGTTTCTTTGAGCAACAAGTAAAATCATGAATTTCACAAAGATTCCACGCATAACACAGCAATTTGTTTATTTGATTCCATAAGAGTTTCCCTTTTTCAGACAAACGGTGACGCACAAAATGAGCATGCTCATCTAAAGATTTCCCATCAACTAGGCTAGTTGGGGTTTCAACACAAGCGCATAAGGATCGAAGATGATCCAAGTAGAACACTTTAAGTGGATCCATATCAATAGATTTTCAGCAAGCGAAGATGCAAGCATATAGAAGGCACATGGCAACACGAGCAAACAAAAGGACGAACGGAAGAAGGGCGAATAAAACGGCAAAGCTGAAGTGGGGGAGAGGAAAACGAGAGGCAAATGGCAAATAATGTAATGCGGGAGATAAGGGCTTGTGATGGGTACTTGGTATGTTGACTTTTGCATAGACTCCCCGGCAACGGCACCAGAAATCCTTCTTGCTACCTCTTGAGCACTGCGTTGGTTTTCCCTTGAAGAGGAAAGGGTGATGCAGCAAAGTAGCGTAAGTATTTCCCTCGGTTTTTGAGAACCAAGGTATCAATCCAGTAGGAGGCCACACACAAGTCCCTCGCACCTACACAAACAAATAAATCCTCGCAACCAACGCAATAAAGGGGTTGTCAATCCCTTCACTGTCACTTACGAGAGTGAGATCTGATAGATATGATAAGATAATATTTTTGGTATTTTTATGATAAAGATGCAAAGTAAAATAAAAGCAAAATACAAGGCAATGGAAATAGCTTGTTGTTGGAAGATTAATATGATGGAAAATAGACCCGGGGGGCATAGATTTCACTAGTGGCTTCTCTCATGAGCATAAGTATTACGGTGGGTGAACAAATTACTGTTGAGCAATTGATAGAATTGAGCATAGTTATGAGAATATGTAGGTATGATCATGTATATAGGCATCACATCCGAGACAAGTAGACCGACTCCTGCCTGCATCTACTACTATTACTCCACACATCAAACGCTATCCAGCATGCATCTAGAGTATTAAGTTCATAAGAACAGAGTAACGCTTTAAGTTAGATGACATGATGTAGAGGGATAAACTCATGCAATATGATATAAACCCCATCTTGTTATCCTCGATGGCAACAATACAATATGTGCCTTGCTGCCCTACTGTCACTGGGAAAGGACACCGCAAGATTGAACCCAAAGCTAAGCACTTCTCCCATTGCAAGAAAGATCAATCTAGTAGGCCAAACCAAACTGATAATTCGAAGAGACTTGCAAAGATAACCAATCATACATAAAAGAATTCAGAGAAGATTCAAATATTGTTCATAGATAAACTTGATCATAAACCACAAGTCATCGGTCTCAACAAACACACCGCAAAAGAAGATTACATCGAATAGATCTCCACGAGAGAGGGGGAGAACATTGTATTGAGATCCAAAAAAAGAGAAGAAGCCATCTAGCTAATAACTATGGACCCGAAGGTCTGAGGTAAACTACTCAGACATCATCGGAGAGGCTATGGTGTTGACGTAGAAGCCCTCCGTGATCGATGCCCCCTCCGGCGGAGCTCCGAAAAAGGCCCCAAGATGGGATCTCACGGGTACAGAAGGTTGCGGCGGTGGAATTAGGTTTTTGGCTCTGTATCTGGTAGTTTGGGGGTACGTAGGTATATATAGGAGGAAGAAGTACGTCGGTGGAGCAACATGGGGCCCACGAGGGTGGAGGGCGCGCCCCCTACCTCGTGCCTTCCTGGTTGATGTCTTGACGTAGGGTCCAAGTCCTCTGGATCACATTCGTTCCGAAAATCACGTTCCCGAAGGTTTCATTCCGTTTGGACTCCGTTTGATATTCTTTTTCTGCGAAACTCTGAAATAGGCAAAAAAAACAACAATTCTGGGTTGGGCCTCCGGTTAATAGGTTAGTCCTGAAAATAATATAAAAGTGTATAATAAAACCTATTAATGTCCAAAACAGAATATAATATAGCATGTAACAATCAAAAATTATAGATACGTTGGAGACGTATCACCGTACAATGGGATTCTTGGACGCCCGGCCCTGGCCAAGTTCATGGCAGCATCCCACTATGCTTATAACACATTCAAGATGCATGGGCCACTGGGAGTCATCACTATCCCATCATATGAGAAGGATGCAATTATCTGCGTGGACAAGATGTATCGGGATGCAGTCGGAGCAGAGGCTGCGGCAGCAACAGCTCCCGCCAAGGAAAGAAAAGGGATTGTAGGACCTCCGGCAAGGAGTCCGGTAAGTGTGCCCCCTCCAAGTGCACGGCACCCGTTGACAACGTGCCGGAGTGCTCCAACAACAAGAGTTCCAAGGTTGCTGCACCTCAAGTGAAGAAGGTCCCGGCAGGGCTGGCTGGAGTTGACGGTACTTTCACCATCAGCGCCACCCATGATAACAAATAGGAAAGCGCGCTCGTTGCCTTCCTGTGGTTGAATATTGATGTGTTTTCCTGGCAACCATCTGATATCCCCGGTGTTCCCAGGGAGGTAATCGAGCACCACCTTGTTGTCTGCTCACACGCCCGACCTGTCAAGCAGAAAGTCTGGAAGCAGGCCTTGGAAAGGCAGCAATTCATTGCTGAGGAAATCAAGAAACTGGAGGCAGCTGGTTTGGTCAGAGGAGTACTGCATCCTACATGGTTAGCAAATCCAGTGGTAGTCCGGAAGGCTAATGGGAAATGGAGGCTTTGCATTGATTTCATAGATCTCAACAAGGCTTGCCCGAAGGACCCATTTCCCTTGCCGCATATCGACCAGATTGTGGGTTCCACTTCAGGGTGTGATTTGCTCTCCTTTCTGGACGCGTATTCTGGATATCACCAGATCTTCATGTCCAAAGAAGATGAAGAGAAGCCATCGTTCATCACTCAATGTGGTACGTACTGCTTTGTCCGCATGCCATTCGGACTAAAGAGTGCCGGGTCCACTTTTGCAAGGGCAGTTCAGATTGGTTTTGAGCCATAGTTACACAGAAACATAGAAGCTTATATGGATGATATGGAAGCTTATCCGGAGACCACTCTTATCCTGGATTTGGAGGAGACATTTGCTAATCTGTGCAAGATCAACTTGAAGCTTAATCTAGAGAAGTGTGTGTTTGGTGTCCCCTCCGGCAATCTGCTTGGTTTCTTCGTGTCCCATCGGGGATCGAAGCTAACCCCGACAAGATCAAAGCCATCGAGCAGATCCAAGCGCCAAGTACAGTTAAGGATGTGAGGCGCTTGACGGGATGCGTTGCCGCGCTAAGTAGGTTCATTTCCAAGTCTGTCGAGCGTGCCCTGCCGTTCTTTAAAGTTTTGAAGAAGGCAGGGCCTATGAAGTGGACCCCGGAAGCAGATGCAGCTCTGTAGGAATTGAAGGCCTACCTATCGTATGTTCCTACCTTGGTTGCACCCAAACCCCAAGAGCCATTGTTGCTATACTTGGCGGCAACCAACCAAGTGGTCAGTGCAGCCTTGGTAGCACAGCGAGAAGTGAATGAGGCGGAAAGTGGGCAGATAACGGCAGAGTCAGAAAAGGATCAGAACAGCAATGAGCACGGCAACGAGAGCAACCCCAAGGACGCGTCAAGGAAGAAAGTGGTGCAGCACCCAGTGTACTTCATCAGCTCCTTGTTACAAGGGGCTAGATCGAGGTACTCTGGCATGCAAAAGTTGATCTTTGGTCTCATCATGGCCTCAAGGAAACTGCACCACTACTTCCAAGTCCATGAGATCATGGTTGTCACTCGTTTTCCATTGCAAAGGATACTCCGAAACCCTGAGGCTACCGGCAGAATAGTGGAGTGGGCTTTGGAGTTATCTAGCTTTGGTTTGAAGTTTGAGAGTACATCAACTATTCAGAGCAGGGCGCTGGCAGAGTTTATTGCAGAATGGACGCCAACCCTTGATGAGGAAGTGACAGAGACAGCTATCCCCGACAAGGAATCACCCCAAGAATCGATTATGTATTTTGATGGTGCTTTGTTTTCCTACAAGGTGTAGGGGCTGGCGTGCTTCTTGTTGCCCCTTGCGGGGAGCACTTGAAGTACGTCGTCCAAATGCACTTTGCCTGGGAAGAAGCCACCAGCAATACAGCTGAGTATGAAGGGCTCCTTGCCGGGCTCAGAATTGCAGCAGAATTGGGAATCAAGAAGCTGATCATACAAGGAGATTCACAGCTTGTGGTGAGACAAGTCAACAAGGATTATCAAAGCCCATTGATGGAAGCATACGTCGAGGAAGTGAGGAGATTGGAGGAGCACTTTGACGGGTTGCAAACAGAGCACGTACCCCGTGCGGAAAACAGCATAGCTGATCACCTGTCGAAGTGTGCTGCGCAGAAGCTTCCTGTAGAACCAGGAACTTTTGTTCTCCGTCTCTCTCAGCCCTCCGTATCACCAGCCACAATGGCCCAGAAAAGGAGAAAGTTGGACTACGGTAAGCCTCTCCCGGTCGAGCCATCCGCTCCCGGCAGAGACCCTGCCGGAAACAACTCCTCACAGCCTGCCGGACCACCCCCTCCAGTCGGGCCCATGGACCCCGCGAACGAGGCTGGTGCTCCCGCAGCAGAGGAGGTGCCGCTAGTCCTCGTTGCCGAGCCCCAGGCTTCAACTTGGGCAAGGCACATCGTCCGCTTCCTCCAAACAAGAGAACTTCCTGACGACCAAGATGAAGCTAAGAAAGTAGCCCGGAGAGCCAGTATGTATCAGTTTGTCGATGACACTCTGTACAGAAGGAGGCCCAACGGTGTGAAATTGAAGTGTGTCTGCCGGGAGGATGGAAAGGAACTGTTGGCTGAGATTCACAGAGGAATGTGCGGCCCACACATTGGATCAAGGGCATTAGTTGGGAAAGCATTCCGGCAAGGATTCTATTGGCCCACAGCCCTCCAAGATGCGGTCGAGCTCGTCACGACATGTGAAGCCTGCCAGTTCCATTCCAAGAGAACACACCTGCCTGCCCAAGCCCTTCAGACAATCCCTTTATCATGGCCATTTTTGGTCTAGGGGCTCGATATCCTCAGCCCCTTCCCCCGAGCAATCGGGGGCTTTGAATTCTTGTTCGTCGCTATCGACAAGTTTACAAAGTGGCCGGAAGTGACTGCCGTGAGAAAGGTGACTGCTAGTCGGCTATCAAGTTCTTGAAAGAATTGGTGTGTCATTTTGGAGTTCTGGCAAGGATCATCACCGACAACGGCACCCAATTCACGAGCCACGCCTTCATGCAATATGTTCGTACCCTCGGATGCAAGATCTCATTCGCCTCTGTGGCACACCCCCGGAGCAATGGACAAGCTGAGAGGGCGAACACTAAAGTGCTACGTGGACTCAAGACAAGAACTTTCGATACGCTGCAGAAGCACGACAGGCGGTGGATCGAGGAGTTGCTGGTAGTTCTCTGGTGCCTCAGAACGACACCTAACCGAGCTACCGGGCAGACTCCCTTCTCCCTGGTCTATGGGGCAGAAGCAGTTATCCCCACGGAACTCATTTACGAGTCCCCTCGAGTGCTTGCCTATGATGAAGTAGCGCAAGATCAGCACCGGCGTGACGATGTTGTGCTACTCGAGGAGAACCGTCTCCGGGCTGCTACGCGTGCTGCACGCTACCAGCAAGCCCTGCGTCGCTATCACAGCCGCAGGGTTCATGCCCGGTGTTTTGGGGAAGGTGACCTTGTCCTTAGGCGCGTTCAGTCCGCCAAGGGTACAAACAAGCTGTCACCAAAGTGGGAAGGCCCTTACCGGGTGGTACGAGTCACCAGACCTGGCGTAGTCCGTCAGGAGACAAGAGATGGCACTCAGTTGCAAAACTCATGGAATATTGAGCATCTCTACAAGTACTACCCGTAAGGCGCGAGGCTGTCAGGCACTGCCCGGCAGCCACCCTTTTGTACAGGCCTCGCCTCAGCTGCATGTAACCCCTTGTACAAAGCCGGGGCGATGACCCCATGCAAGAGAAAATAAAGAAGCGTTGTAGGGGGGCCCCCAACTAAGATTGCATGCACGCATGAGCACACCAAGATCACTGCATAAGCATTTCATGAGCATTTGCATATGCATATAGATAGGATTGCATCCTGCATTCATTCTCATCTACATGGAGTTGCAAGTTCCTGCCGTGAACTTGGCTTCAACAAGGGACGAGAAGATTGCACGGCACAGCGATCCCTGGCAAGCCAAGTAGATAAGTTTTACCTCTTGTCCATTAGTGTTCTGTAAAGCTATAACTTTGCATGAGAAAACCTCGCCTCTCTTTTGAAACTTAGGTGCCCCCATCCATGACTCGAACGTTGCTTCAGTCAGGATGGTCGTAGTAGCCTTTGGTAAAAAGGAGCTGGCAGGGGGCTGGCCCCTCTGTATGTTCCCTGGCAGACAAAGAGGGTGCCGGCAGGATATCCTGCCAGGGAAAACTCGTTTATTTTCATTAAAGAGTCACTCCACCTCTGCATGGACATACACATGCACGGGTTCCCGGCAAGGTTCATCTTTTTCATTCATATGCTGATACAAGTACAAGCATTACAGAACACAAAGATGGACTCGAGAGAGTACATTATTTGAATTAATGTTTGGCGATTGCCTACAAGTTTAAGATTGAAAAAAGATAAGTGCCCCGTGATCCCCTCTTTTCGTTTTCCCTCCTTCAGGCACTGCGGCGGAAGGAGGAAAAGACGAGAAAAGGAGCACCCAGGCAGGAGCCCACCCCGGTCCCGTCAGGGCCCGTCGGGCACGGCCTGACAAGACCGGGAGTGGCGAGGCTACGAAGGAGGAGTGCGGGGGACGGGGCGACACCTTCTGGTCGCCACCTCTAGAGCCAGCAAGAAGCCCCAGCTTGAGCGCCGGTGGAGTCATCCACCAAAGCTCAGCCGGAAGACTGCTGGAGGCGAGGAGAAGGCACCAAGAGAACATCCCTCCCTGGCTATCACCCGAAGAGGCTGGTGATGACGGTGTCGGGGAGGGAGGGGAAGAGCGGAAAGACGAGGCGGTAGGTCGACGATCGGAGGCGAAGGCATCCACGCCATCGTACTCCGACCTGACCCCCTGCCACCCGCCTTCTCCATCTTCCCTCGCTTTCTCCTCACCACCGCTGTTCCCGAGAAGAACCAAGACTCCGGTCCGACGCCTCCAGCGGAGAAACAACAAGCAGTCGGGATGGCCGGGGGGCTTGAGGCGTGCCGCTCCCCTCCTTGGTGGGCAGGAAGGCGCGCCTCTCATCGACAACAGCCCCAAGACCTCCGGGAGGGGCAATGCTGGGATTACCAACAATCTCCAGCCCCGCCTCCCGGCCGAGCCTCGAAGAGACCAAGAGATTCGCCACGCCAAGGACCAGGCTCACTCCCTGAGCGTCAGCACCAGCATGGGGCAACAACAACCCCAAGCAGGAGCCTGGGGGCTGACCCCAGGCTCTTCTCTTCGGCATCACCGGCGGAAGCAGAGAACAAGAGAAGAAGAAGGGGGATGCAAAGATGGATGACTCCGCCCTCCTCCTCCCCTCCCTTTTATAGGCCGGGCAGGGAAGGGCAGCTGCTCCATCAATGGGTGACCACCGCCCTCCTCCGCCAATTCAAGGCGGGTGGACCCTCTCCAAGATGCTCTCCCGTGCCACGCGCCTCCATTACCTACCCCGCGTGATGCATGCAACATACGTGGCTAAGGATAAGGGTGCGCTGTAGGAAGAGTAAATTGGCAGTTTCTACCCCGTGAGTTAAAGTCATTCACGGGCCATCACTGGAGCGGCCCCACAACTATTGGCTTTACACCACGCGCGGGGAAACCGGAAACTGGCCCGGAATCAAGGCTAATAAAGTAGCAATGGAAACCTCAAGGGGCCAACCCCTTCAGCAACCCTACCTGTGCACTTATTAGGCCCTACCCCGACGACGCTCAGCAGCGCATTCGGGGCAGGCCCGGGGGCTTCTGTCGGTGCAACAAACCCTGGGTCCATTGCCCGGACTGTGCACAGGCACAAGAACAAGATTGAAGCACCAGCTTAAGTCAGAGATTGAGGGACCAAGAGATTTGAAGAACCAACATGCAGTCTAGAGGGACCAAGATCAAGCCAGAGGAGCAAGATATCGGCAAGAGAAGGGCCTCCCTTGCCGGGTAGGCGAGCCCGGCAAGGGGCGAGGCCACCACCAGAAGCAGGCAACCAAGGCACCCCGGCAAGGTTTGCCAGGGCTCGTGGGGGCAGAACCACCCCACCAACCACTCAAGCACGACCCACGCTTCAATCAGTGCGGTGTCAAGCCGCAGGATGATTAAGTGGCAGCCATTCGCCACATGGCGGCCATTTCCTACAGAAGAAACCCACAGATGGCACCCGTCCTGCGACGTGTCAAGAGAACAGGCGCGGAGCTGCCAAGATAACCCAGCAAGCCTTGTCGGGCAACCAGTGATGTGATACTAAGTGGTGCATTTAATGCACCCTGTCAGTCCGCAGAGTTAGGTATGATAGCACTGTTTGCTATCATATCAGTGGATAAAGACTACTTTGCCATTGTGGTGACCCCTTAATCTATAAAAGGAGGCCCATGGCACCCGTAGGAAGGGTTGGAAAGTTGACGAACCCATACCCCATACGCGCGTAGTCGCTGCTGCCCTACGGCAACCCCTGCTGGGCAAGTGTAATGCGCTTCACCATCCCCATTCCATCATCAATCCACTAAAGCAGGAGTAGGGTCTTATGCCTCGCGGCGGCCCGAACCCGGGTAAATTGCTAGTGTGCTCTCTGTCGTGCTGCCGTGCGCTGGTCTGCTCTTTGGGCAACGCGATGTCCCCCGGCTGAACCAGCAAGGGGCCTCCTGGTCCCATAGGTGGGCGTGGATATCCCGCGACAGACGAGCCTAGTGGCAGTGTGAGTTGGGAAGAAGGATGGCTGGGGTTTTCTGTAGGAGCGAGGAAGACGAGGAGCAGGCGTTTTCTATACGAGTGAGGAAGAAGGTGAGCGGGGTTTTTTTTGTACGATTGAGGAAGATGGGGAGCGGGGGAATTGGGGGGAGACGGAAGCGGGAGAGTCCAGCGAGCTGCAGTAAGTGGAGGCGAGGAGGAAGGAGGGTTTTCCTAGGATCGCCCCTGTTAAAGAAATATGGGCTTTTCCTCGCAAAAAACAAAAACAAATGGGCTTTAAGATGGATAGGTTTTTGTATCGACCTAGTCGGCTGCCCGTGTTTCATACTGGACGGCCTTGTACTAGAGGCAGCCCATTAGAGACACTCTCCAGCTCTCCAGCTTATTGCCCATTCGAAAGAAAAAAAGAGACGCCTCCAGCTTGGCTACTCATCGGTAACCTTTTTCAACTTGGAAAAAGGTTATAGCTCCTTCTCTGGCCGGCTTGGCATCCACCAAATTAGAGGATGCGGTACTGCATGCGGACACTCACAGTGGTCGTAGAACGGCAAAATGAGGTGTCAAATAACAGGCCTACATTATACTTACTAGATTGTAAAGGTTCACAGGCTAGTCAACATTCACACTAAACTAAGCTTTAGAAGATACGGTGTGCATACTAACATTCACAAGCACAAAAGTTCAGCATGTCGACACTCTTATTTATCGAAAAAGGCTACAAAGGATCCCCAATACTTGTGGGTTATCATACGCACATCATCTTTTTCCATTGATTTTTGATTAAACTTAAGGAAAAATTGACCATACATTTAAATGGGAAACGTTTTACGTCGGACGGCTGGCCGAACGCTGGGCCGATCGCACGCCATTCGTTCGATCAACCTAGATTGAACCGACCAGGCATCATGCGACAGAGCGTGGCTGTTACACGCATCCCCCTGCAGGCCTCACGTTCCAAGTGACGACGGCCTTATCTCTTCCCGTTCCCCAATCTGCTAGCACATCTCTTCTATTCTAGTGCATCTCTGACGAGCTCGCACGCCGCTGCACCTCACATGGTCGACGAGATCCACCAAACCCACACCTCTTCCTCCCACTTCTCTCGTTTTCTCTCCCCTCCACATCCTTGCCATGAGCACCGCTGCTCTAGGGGGGAAGACACGTGTGACACCCCCGATTCAATCATACACTAATCATACACGCAAATGTGTACGATCAAGATCAGGGACTCACAGGAAGATATCACAACACAACTCTAGACACGAATTAAAATAATACAAGCTTTATATTACAAGCCAGGGGCCTCGAGGGCTCGAATACATAAGCTTGAAAAACAAGCGTCGGCGGATGCAACAATATCTGAGAACAAACATAAGTTAAACAAGACTGCCTTAAGAAGGCAAGCACAAAACAGCGACACTGATCGAAAAGGCTAAGGCCTCTTGCTTGGGACCTCCTAACTACTCATGGTCGTCGGTGGTTTCCACGTAGTAGTAGGCACCCTCGTGGTAGTAGTAGCTGCCGGCGGTGGCAGCTGGCTCCTGGGATACGCCATCTGGTCGCAACAACCGGAAAGAAGAAAGAAGGGGGAAAGGGTAGCAAAGCAACCGTCAGTACTCATCCAAAGTACTCGCAAGCATTAGATCTATACTAAGTATGCATTGGTATCAAGGGAAGGGATGTATCTGTGGACTGAACTGCAGAATGCCAGAATAGAGGGGAAGGCCTAGCCTATCATAGACTAGCATCTTCAAGCATCTTGCAGCATTTAGAAGAGTACATAATAGCATATTATATTTAACAAGTATGTTGTAACATTAGTGCCCAGAGATCCTTTCTCGACTCCCTACGAGAAAGCAATCCCGGAGCCATCATATCCATCTCATGTCTCAAGTATCCATTTCTAGTTGTAATCGATCGGGATACAACTCTGAGCGTCCGTTACTATGGACACGGCTATTCGAATAGATAACTTCCCTGCAGGGGTGCACCACATTAGCCAACACGCTTGATACTCTGGCCGGACACACTTTCCTAGGTCATGCCCGGCCTCGGAAGATCAACATGTTGTAGTCCTACCTAGGCTCCACAAAGAGGTCCCCGTCGGTCTACATCCTAGGCGCTCCGGGGTCTTGGGCCTGTCGCCCTTTGCACTCCGGGTCGTTATGCGACGAGCCTGGATGAGCACCGCCTCATCCTGGATGGCACTGGCCCGATAGGCCCTCAATGCTGAACTGGACGTCTGACAGAGCTTTCGGAAGAAATGTATGACGCCGAGTGCCCATATTTGACCCGACGTGGTGGTTTGTGCGTATAGGCCAGTGGCCAACTCAGATCAAAGACCCAAAACCTTAGTGTAATGGGAGCTCACGGAGATGAGCAGAGACTCACTTTCATGTGACCCCGTCGCCCCGTCTCGAGGAAATACGTCAAGGGCCAGGCCCAACCCTCTCACTGGGGCGGTCTACCTGCCCGGCCGTGCCTCATAATTATCTCGCGGGTACCCTCCAGGTCAACCCAAATTCAGTAACTCTCACGGGTACCCCTTGGGGGCCGACCCGACTTCAACAATGTTCTGAAGTAAAGTCCAAGTAACCGTGTGTCCATAACATCAAGGGGGAATCCGAGGAATCACCCTTGATGGAATCCACTTGATGTAATCGTCAAGGTGAACTTAGGAGGAATCACCCTCGATAGACCACGACCGATTAGCTACACTACGGAGATATCATCAGGAGTGCGTTACGAGGTATCACCCTCGGCACTCGATAGTAGCTCTGAAGAGTCGTACATCTAAGGGGGGTGAGGTGGTGTGTCGGGCTCTGGACGTCGATCTAGTCATCAGTCATCAAGTCGGGGCAACTGGGACAAGGTGAGGGGTCACTGATGGATCACTAACCAAACTATACTAAGCAATTTAGGATAAGCAGGTAAGATACAATGAGTAGGTTACAAAAGCAGGCTATGCAACAGATATAGGAGCAATCAATTATAGTAGCAAGATCTAATGCAAGCATGAGAGAGAATGGAATGGGCGATATCGGAATGATCAAGGGGGGTTTGCTTGAAGGAAATATGCCCTAGAGGCAATAATAAAACTGTTATTTATATTTCCTTATATCATGATAAATGTTTATTATTCATGCTAGAATTGTATTAACCGAAAACTTAATACATGTGTGAATACATAGACAAACAGAGTGTCCCTAGTATGCCTCTACTTGACTAGCTCGTTATTCAAAGATGGTTAAGTTTCCTAGCCATAGACATGTGTTGTCATTTGATGAACGGGATCACATCAATAGAGAATGATGTGATGGACAAGACCCATTCATTAGCATAGCATTATGATCGTTTTAGTTTCATTGCTACTGCTTTCTTCATGACTTATACATGTTTCTCAAACTATGAGATTATGCAACTCCCGGATACCGACGATCGAATCTCGGGCAAGTAACATACTGATGACAAAGGGAACAACGTATGTTGTTATGCGGTTTGACCGATAAAGATCTTCGTAGAATATGTAGGAGCCAATATGAGCATCCAGGTTCCGCTATTGGTTATTGACCGGAGATGTGTCTCGGTCATGTCTACATAGTTCTCGAACCCGTAGGGTCCGCACGCTTAACGTTCGATGACGATTTGTATTATGAGTTTATGTGATTTGATGAACGAAGGTTGTTCGGAGTCCCGGATGAGATCACGGACATGATGAGGAGTCTCGAAATGGTCGAGAGGTAAAGACCGATATATTGGAAGGCTATATTCGGACATGAGAAAAGTTCTGAGTGATTCGGGTATTAATCGGAGTACCGGAGAGTTACGGGAATTCGCCGGGGGAAGTAGTGGGCCTTAATGGGCCATACGGGAAAGGAGAGAAGCCTCAAGGGTTGGCCGCCCCCCCCCCCCCATGGCAAGTCCGAATTGGACTAGGGAGGGGGCGGCGCCCCCTCTCTTTCCTTCTCCCTCTCCTACTCCTTCCCTCTCTCCCCTCTTGGAAAAGGAAGGGGACTCCAACTAGGATTGGGAATCCTAGTTGGACTCCCCCTATAGGCGCGCCCCTCCTAGACCGGCCTCCTCCTCCCTCCTTTATATATGTGGCCAAGGGGGCACCCCAAAGCACAACAGACAATCTCTTAGCCGTGTGCGGTGCCCCCCTCCGCAGTTTTACACCTCGGTCATATCGTCGTAGTGCTTAGGCGAAGCCCTGCGCCGGTAACTTCATCATCGCCGTCACCACACCATCGTGCTGACGAAACTCTCCCTCGGCCTCAACTGGATCAAGAGTTCGAGGGACGTCACCGAGCTGAACGTGTGCAGATCGCGGAGGTGCCGTGCGTTCGGTACTTGGATCGGTTGGATCGCGAAGACGTTCGACTACATCAACCGCGTTACTAAAACACTTCCGCTTTCGGTCTACGAGGGTACGTGGACACACTCTCCCCGCTCGTTGCTATGCTTCTCCTAGATAGATCTTGCGTGATCGTAGGAATTTTTTTTAAAATTACTGCGTTCCCCAACATTGCTTGCCTGGAAGCTCTGCTGAAAAGGAAGAAGGGTCGTCGGTGACGTCGTCGATCACAGGGGCAGCGTCTGCCTCAGGCTCTATCGGAGAGAAGAGGGGGAAGAAACAATAAATATAAAAGCAAACAAATGCATGACATGACAATAGGCAGAGCTAGGGGTGACCTATCGCAGTGCTACACGATACCGATGAAGGGGTAAAACATCCGGGAATGTTTCCCGAAGTTTGGCATTTTCGGACATACGAAACGGAGGGGGACGGTTCCATGTTCGCTATGATGGAGGCACGTGACAGACGAACGAAAGGCATATTCGTATTCGACATATTTTTCTAAGCAATTTTCATATATAAATTATTTTCATCCGAGTTATAGATTATTTTATATTAATTTCCAAAGTTTAAACATTTTTGAAATCATTATTATTTAAATTAATTCAAAAATAGAATTATGGCGTCAGCATGAGGTCAGCAATCAACCCAGTTGACTCGGGTCAAACCTGATAGCTGGATCCCACATGTCATACACAGTGGGTTAAACAGAGAGTTAAATTCAACCAATTAGGTTAATTTAGCAGGAGGGCCCCATCTGTCAGATTAGTAGATTAGTTTAACTAAACGCGGGGGCACATGTCAGCGACTGGGATTTGCCCAGTCAGCACTGTTGACTGGTCAAACCAGTCAATGAGGGTCAGCGAGGCCACTGGGGGCCACCAGTCAGTGACTGCGGTGGTGGCCCCGGCCGGCCACGTCGACAACGGCGTCGGAGTTGCTCCGGTGAACCTCTTTCACGGCGGAGGGCGCGGGCGTGCGTCGGGATTCGCCGTACGACGTCTATTTGACGCGCGAGAGGCGTCGTTCGAAAGCTAGGAGGGAGCCGCGTCGCGGGGTGCTACTGGGCTGCGCCGGGGAGGCCGGAAACGTCACCGGCGTCGAGCTTGGTAGGTGCTGGAGTTCAGGCCACGACGGGACCGGGCGCAGGAAGCACGAGGGGAGGAGCAGGTGGGCGCGTCAGGTTCCTGGGAGCCCCAGGAACATGGGGCCAAGCTCGAAAACGAGCTCGGAGGGCCGAGGCCGCCACGGCGAGTTGGGCATCGGTAGCAAGTCTTCGGTGCGGCGGCGAGGCGAGCTACAGGGGTACCGGAGCTTGGGGAGAGAGGGGGGAAGGAAGGAGAGGTCACAGTGGGGGCGCACGGGGGCCCGGTGAGTGAACAGGAGGGCAGAGGCGACCGGCGTCAACGGAGATGGCGATGAGGTACCGAGGAGGAAGACAAGTCGGGGCGGCGTCGTATGCGGCCCCCGGCTCCAGTTCGTCGGTGTGGAGGACGTAGCGGATGGTAGCGGCCTTCGTGGACACGACGGTCGGGCGGGAGGTGGCCGGTGGGCGCGGCGGAGCGAGACAGACGGCGTCGGGCACGTCGGCGTGGCGGATCTGGAGGAGGGGAGAGAGTCCGACAGGGAGAGGGAGTGGGAGAGAAAATATCCCAGGAGGAAGGGGGCTGACGAGGCCAGGGGGCTCGTCCTTATCCCAGCGCTGCAGCGGCACGCAGAGTGAAGACGAGCGGGAGGGGAAGCTGGACCAGGTGGTTGGGCCGCTAAGGGCCCAGGGGGCAGTGGGGAGAGGATCTTTTCCTGTTATTTTTGTTTTCTTTTATACTTTTCTGTTTTGCAAATTGTTAGGCCACAAAAATACTTTTTCCAAAATATGAAATTGTGCCACATAAATAATTATTTGGCACTGCCATAAAATGATTTGGTATTTAAAATAAAATATTTGGTAATGGTATAATTTAAAAGGCATTTAAATATTTGTTTTAGTCACAGTTTCAGTACTTTAGGACGTTAAAATACTTTATAAAAATGTTGGTTCACAATCAATATTAAAAAATGATTATTTTCAACAACTTAAACATTTTAGTCTTCATGTTTGAGAAGTTTTGAATTTTACTTTAAATTTGAAATTGAATTTAAATTGCTTTTGAGTCAACGCGAGATTTAGCAACAGTTATTGTGATGACGTGACACCATTAACATGGTATTATTGTAGCATAATTATCAGGATGTCACAACACGCGCCCTGCTTGATTCACGGGCGAGGTCGGGGGCTAGGACGCCATGGACTTAGTGGTCATGTCACACCCTTGTTCCGACGAGGGCGCGTGCAACCGGCGAACGGCCATGCTACAACCCGTGCCACGAGTTGATGGGACCAGCTGGAAAATTCTACAAGGGGCTGCACTTTTTGCTGGAACGGTGGTGCTGGATTGCTGGAACCGGCAAGTTGGATTGCTTGAACCCGCGTTCATGACAACATTTTTGTTGCAACCGGCTTCTTTGTTTTGCTGGGTCCGGCCATAATTTTTGCTACGACCTGACGGTGGCGAGCACTGTTTTTGCTGGAACCAATATTTTTTCTGCTGAAATCATACATTAGTTTTGTTGGAACCATGCATCATTTGTGCTTTTTTTACTAGCGCCATTGTTTTTACGGAATCATGTTTCGTTTTGCTGGAAACATGCCATTCTTTTGCTTGAACCACACCTTGATTTTGCTGCAACCGGTGTCTGCGGGATCGTTGTGCTGCCGCCGGCGAGTCGACCAGCGTCGCGGTAGAAGGCGTGAGACGATGGTAGGCGGGGGAGGAGGAGGTGCCGTCAGCGCGGTGGACGGTCGAGCAGAGCTGTGCGTTGACTCAGTCGAGGGCTATCATGCGGCTGGTACAAAACTGAATCAAGGGCTGCTAGGCGACCGGCCGAAAACCTAAATCGCCCTATTTTTCTTTTTTTGAAACAGCAAATCACCCTATTCAAATACGCATTCCTCTGATTTACCCCACTGTAATTTATTTGGTCCTCCGAATCAATGTGGAATCGAGTGAATTAACAACCTCCTCCCGGCGTTTTACGTGGAGCAATGAGCGGAATAACCCAACACCATGCAAGCTCGACTCTTTCTTTTGCAACGCGGAGTGGGACACCACTTTCAACACTCATGTCCTCCATGCCCTGTCATCCTCCCTCTCCGACCATTGCCCCTTACTGCTAGCTGATGACAAGGGGCCGAGACGACCCCGATCCTTCAAGTTCGAAAACTTCTGGGTTTCTTTGCCTGGATTTCATGAGGTGGTCCAAAAAGCTTGGAATGAGCCAATGCAGCACTCTGAACCTTACCAAAGGCTTCACCATAAACTCAAAAAGACCGCTTTGCGGCTTTCTGAGTGGAGCAAGAATATGTTCTCTAAGGCCAAGATCCACCTCCATGCAGCCCACATGGTCATCCTTCGCCTGGACATTGCTCAAGAAGAGCGTCCTCTCTCTGCGGAGGAGCTAGACCTTCGCTCACGCCTCAAGCGGAGGGTGATTAGCCTTGCGGTGTTGCCAAGGGCTAGGAAAAGGCAGTGCACGAGGATTGCTAATCTAAGGGAAGGGGATGCCAATACAAAAAATTTCCACCGCCGCGTCAATGCGAGAAGAAGGAAGAATCACATACACCGAATTAGGTTGGCCAGTGGATGGGTCACGGAGCACTCACGCAAGGAAAAGATTATCCACGATCACTTCTCTGGGGTCATGGGGTTTGGTTCCACGCCTACCGCTGATTTTAACTGGGATGAGCTCAACATCCAACCCCTTGATCTCCATGAGATTGGCAATGATATAACTGAGGACGAGGTGTGGGAGGCCATTAAGGAGATGCCTGGCGGCAAGGCGCCCGGCCCTGACGGGTTCACCGGGCTTTTCTTCAAGAGATGTTGGGGCTACATCAAACATGACATCATGAGAGTCATTAGTTGTTTCGGTGCCCTTCGCACTAACAACCTCCAATGGCTCAACTCTGCCAATGTGGTGTTGTTGCCCAAAAAAGAAGGGGCGGAGGGCATTTCCGACTACAGGCCCATTAGCCTTATTCATGCCGTCGCAAAAATCATTGCCAAGGTGCTATCCCTAAGGCTCGCACCCCACATGGGCGCCCTTGTCTCCCACACGCAGAGTGCATTCATTAAGGAAAGGAGCATTCACGACAACTTCATGTACGTTCGCAACTTCGCCCGCCTGCTCCATAAGTGCAAGACTCCCGCCCCCCTTTTCAAACTAGTCGCAGCTTTGCTTTCCTCGTCATCATTGCGGTTCCTCCTCAACGGCATCCCTGGACCACCCATTAAGCATGGCAGCGGTTTCAGGCAAGGGGACCCTCTTTCGCCTCTACTATTCGTGCTAGCGATAGACCCGCTTCACCACATCCTTGAGCTGGCAACTCATAAGGGCCTTATTCACAAGCTCCGCGGGCGAGGGGCCATGGTGAGAACCTCCCTGTACACTGACGACGCGGCGGTTTTCATGGCTCCGATCAAGTCAGACATCGACAACCTGTCGATCATCCTCAGAGGCTTCGGCGATGTCACGAGCCTATGCACCAATCTCCAAAAAAGTTCCGTGGTGCCCATTAGATGTGCCAACCTGGAGCTGGAACACATCCTCAGCAATATGCCGGCGACACGGGCCTCTTTTCCCATAAAATATTTGGGCCTTCGGCTATCGGTTTGGCAGCTTCGGAAAATCGATTTCCAATATCTGGAGGACAAAGCGGCTGGCAAGTTGGTCACTTGGGAGGGCCAGAACATCACCACCATTGGTCGAATGGCGCTTGTCAAATCTGTGGTCGCTTCTCAAGCGATATACTCCATCACGCCATTGATTGTCCCGCAAGGAACTCTTCACAACCTGAACAAGATTGAGAGAGCCTTCCTTTGGTCTGGCTCTGACAAGACAACCGACGCACAGTGCAAAGTCAATTGGGAAATTGTTTGCCGCCCTTCAGCATACGGAGGCCTCGGGGTGCTAAACACTAACAAGTTTGCTCGCGCATTAAGGTTGAGATGGTTGTGGTACGAATGGAAGGAGCCGAGCAAACTTTGGGTGGGTTTGGGTAACCCATGTGAAAGAACATGCGGTGCCCCCATTTTTGGTTTTGGTAATTGATGACAATCTCTATGGACTAATGGTTGCCTTGAGTTATATTTGAAGGATTTGTCCATAGGCATTTCTTGAAGTCCATGTGTTGGTTTCAAGGAGTTTATGTGGTGACCAAGGTGTTATTAAGGAATTATCCAAAGATTGGTCATGTGAGAGTTGAGCTTATTGCAAGCATGTCTTGAAGAAGAAGATTGTGTGATCATTCATGTTTACCTTCAAGACATCATCCAAATGAAGAGAGTTGGAAAGAGTCAAGGTTGATCAAGACTAAGAGCCAGTTCTTTTGCAGCTTCTAGCAGCTTATTGTCAAAATAAGCTAGAAGCTGAAAAGAACTCGTTTTTAAAAAGCCAACTTAGCTTATTTCCACCTCCTTCTTCACGATGAAAAAAAGTTGGGGTCGAGCAGCTTCCCACAGCTTCTCACTTAAAAATGAAAGGGTACAGGGATGTGCCCCTGTTGTTTGATCTTATTACATCGAAAATGCCATCGCCCAGTCCCGCACAGAACCGTCCCGCACACGAAAAAAAGCGCTCGATCCCCTCCCCAGCGCTCGATCCCCTCCCCCAGCGCTCCATCCCTCGTTCTGTCGCTCCGCCTAGGGTTCCTCCCGTCAATCGCCGCCGCCGCCGGTCCTCAGGTCCTCCGCTCCTCGACGAGGCCATCTCCGGCGACATGGCCAGCGGGTAGGCCTACCCCAGCTCCCACGGTCACAACCCCTCCCTCGGTTGCATCCCCTCTGTCCCTGGTGTCCAGCAGCAGCAGCAGCTCGTGGCCCGGTCCGGCCAGGGCCCCACTCCGGCGGACAGCGCCCCACTCCGCGTCGCAGCTGGCCGGGAGCCCGAGCCCAGGCAGGAGTATCCCGTTCGATCCACCGGCGCGCGGACGCCGGCGAGCTCCGAAGCGGCGGCGCAGGTGGCCTCCGGCATGTGAGACGACTGGCAGAACCGCGGAAGGACCTCCGGCGAGCACGCCTTTCCCCTGCGTCTCCATTTTCTGTACATTGAGATGTGAAATTGTTTGATCCATTTTGCTGTACATTGAGATCTCAAATTTGATTGATCCATTTTCTGTACATTGAGATGTGAAATTGTTTGATCCATTTTCTGTACATTCAGATCTCAAATTTGATTGATCCATTTTCTGCACATTGAGATCTCAAGTTATAGTTCAAGGGTATTATAGACAATTCACGTGACATATGAGAAAATAAGCTCAATGACAGAAACTAAAAAGAACTGGATAGCTTATTTTCATGGGCTTATTTCCACAGCAGCTTATCCTGGACTTATTTCCACAGCAGCTTATTTCCAGAGAGCTGCTCAAAAGAACTGGCCCTAAGTCAAGAGTGAATCAACTTGATCAACTCACAAAGAGTAGAAGATGTACCGGGAGGGATCAAGCGATCCCATGGTGTGGTAAGCATTGTCAATTACGCTTTGTGTACTAACCCATGATCTTCGTGAGAGTTCTTTGTGGGGTTAGGTTGCGGTGTGCAAGTTCAAGTGAAGCATCATGAAGAGATCAAATGCTTGAAGCTTGCCGTCCATTGTGGTGACAATGGACTTGTGAAGATGTTGCGGTGTGCAAGTTCAAGTGAAGCATCATGAAGAGATCAAATGCTTGAAGCTTGCCGTCCATTGTGGTGACAATGGACTTGTGAAGATGTGCGGAAGAGTGGCTCACCCATAGTGGAGTATGGGGGAGCAATCAACTAGTCTTCATCGAGCCAACGCAACCAAGAAAGGTGGTCCAACTTGAGGTAGTCAAGATCGTCATCATCTAGCTCAAGTGGACCATGTGCAAGGCAAAGGTTTGCCCTTGATAGGTTTTCTATGTTACCGGTCTCATGATGGTAGTTGGGAGACCGGGTTATAGGATCAATTGTCGTACTATCAAGGGGGGCTCTCGATGAGTAGCTTGATCGTATCGTTCATAGAGAGCTCAAACCATTGCATCCTTGCATCATCTTTATTGGTTCTTGTTTGGTTCTTCTCTTTGTGAGTTTTGGAGCTTATGGTCATCTTGATGACAAGCTCGAGTTCATCGAAAACGGAGTTCACTCGCATCTTCAATGATGTTTTCGATGTTGGAGGTTATGCCGGTTCTTCTCGGTTGGAGGTTTCACTCCTCTATTTGTTGGCATACCTCCCCTGCCTCTTCTTACTATAACCAATCGATGTTCTGATGCTACTCGTCGTCTTGTATCCAACAAGCTTGAGTTTGCTCAATTCGGAGCTCATATGAAGAAGTTTTGGCAGTTCTGTTTGGTCCAAGCGGTAGTACCGCGGGCCGGAGCGGTAGTACCGCTTGGGTGCTACAAGCGGTAGTACCGCTGGTAGCCCCCAGCCATAGTACCATTGTGGCTTCGTGCTAGTACCGCCTCGATTCGAGGGGTGTTTTTCCGTGTCGGGTTTTACGGTACTAGCCGCGGTAGTGGAGGCGGTAGTACCGCTCGTGTGCGGTAGTACCGCCCTGACCACCGCGGTAGTACCGCTCTCTGCGGGGCTATTTTGGGGGGTAACGGTTGGATTTTCCCCCTCCTATAAAAGGGGGTCTTCTTCCCCATTCTACCTTATCTCTTGAGCTCGTGTTCTTCCCCCATTGTTGACCTTCTTCGAGCTTGCTAAATCTCAATCCCTCCATGGATTCTTGCTAGTTTTTGAGGGAAAAGAGAGAGGAGATCTAGATCCACATTTCCACCAATCACTTTCTCCTCTATGTGAGGGGAACCCATTGGATCTAGATCTTGGAGTTCTTGGTGTTCTCCTTCTTGTTCTTCCTCTCATTTTCCTCCCTAGCATTAGTTGCTTTGGTGGGATTTGAGAGAGAAGGACTTGGGCACTCCGTGTGCCCTTGCCATTGCATTTGGTGCATCGGTTTGAGTTCTCCACGGTGATACGTGGAAGTTACAAGTTGAGAAGCTTATTACTCTTGGGTGCTTGGTACCCTTGAGCTTGTTCCTCTTGGGTGCTTGGGCGCCCTAGACGGTTGGTGGTGTTCGGAGCTCAATCATTGTGGTGTAAAGCTCCGGGCAAGTGTCGGGGTCTCCAATTAGGTTGTGGAGATCGCCCCGAGCAATTTGACGGGTTCCGGTGACCGCCCCCAAGGGTTGCCAAAGTGTACGGGTTCGGTGACCACCGCCAAGGGTTGCCATTTGTACGGGTTCGGTGACCGCCCTCAAGGGTCTCTTAGTGGAATCACGGCATCTTGCATTGTGCGAGGGTGTGAGGAGATTACGGTGGCCCTAGTGGCTTCTTGGGGAGCATTGTGCCTCCACACCGCTCCAAACGGAGATTAGCATCCGCAAGGGTGTGAACTTCGGGATACATCGTCGTCTCCGCGTGCCTCAGTTATCTCTTACCCGAGCCCTTTACTTATGCACTTTAATTTGTGATAGCCATATTGTTTCTTGACATATATCTTGCTATCACTTAGTTGTTTACCTTGCTTAGCATAAGTTGTTGGTGCACATAGGTGAGCCTAGTTGTTTTAGGTTTTGTGCTTGTCAAATTAACCGTTAGGTTTATTCTGCATTTGTTCAAACCTAAACCGTAATTATTTTAAAGCGCCTATTCACCCCCCCCCCTCTAGGCGTCATCCACGATCTTTCACCATGTACTGTTGAAGACCATGATTTCTTCTATGCATCCTCCACGATAGTCATGGGCAATGGTGCAAAAACACCTTTTTGGGACTCCTCTTAGCTTCTTGGACACAAGCCCAAGGACATTGCCCCTCTGATCTTTGAAGCCTCAAGGAGGAAAACTTGGAAGGTGCGCGACGCCCTCAGGGCGAACGCTTGGATGCTTCAGATCAAGAGGGACACCGTCATCACCGGCGACCACGTGCGGGAGTTCTTCACCCTTTGGATGCTCACTCATGACTTTCACATAGATGACGACGCCGAGGACAACACAGTGTGGAAGCACTCCATGGACGGGATCTACTCGGCGTCCACTGCTTACAAGGCGCATTTCCTAGGTTTGACGCTATCTCATATGGACTTCATGGTGTGGAAAGCCTGGGCCCCTCCGAAAGTTAAGTTTTTCGCATGGCTTGCATTGCAAGGGCGGGTTTGGACTGCCGACCGCTTGGAGCGTCGTGGCTGGGCAAACTGTGGCCTTTGCCCCCTATGCAAGAGAGAACAAGAGACGGCCAGTCACGTCTTCGTTCGGTGTCGCTACTCTACACGGCTATGGAACATGTGTTAAACATTGTAACGTGACTACATGTCACGCCTCCTCTCTCCCCTCTCTTGCATTGCAAGTTTCTCTCTCATAGATATAGTTTAGTTGGGATAGTTCTCTGTTTAAGTTTCTATCTCTTCTTCTGTCTCTGTCTCACGTATTGTAAACGCCTACGAGAGGTTTGTCTCGCCTGAATCAATATATATCCAGCGGCCCTCTTACGAGAGGGTTGAGATGCTTCATCAGCTTTTACATGGTATACAGAGCCCTTCCCTTCCATCACATCTAGCTATTCCTTCAAGCTCCTACCATGGCGTCCTCCTCAAGCTCCGCATCAACCTTCTCCCTCAACTCCCAGGTCTCGAAGAAACTTACCAGAACAAACTTCATCCTATGGCGCGCCCAAGTGCTATTGCAGATTCGAGCTGCGGGCATGTTTGGCTACCTAGACAACTCCTCTACCGAACCTCCCAAAACAATCACCACCAAAGACTCCACAGGCAAGGATCAGATCATCGTCAACCCCGAGTACACGGTCTGGGCAAGGGAGGACCAGCAAGTGCTCGCCTACCTGCTCAACAATCTCTCCAAAGAGGTGTTGATTCAGGTTGCTTCGCATGAGAGATCACATGCGATCTGGAAAGCCTTGACCAGCATGTTTGCTTCTACATCAAGGTCTCGCATCAACAACCTTCGTCTCAGTTTGATGAACGCACAGAAGGAAAATCAATCTGCAGCCACCTACTTCGGCCACATGAGGTCTCTTGCGGATGAACTCGCCATGGCCGGAGAACCCATCACCGATGGGCAGCTACTCTCCTTCATCATCGTCGGCCTAGATATGGACTACCAACCCATTATTTCAGCCCTGGACGTCCGCACCGATCAAGCCTCCGTCGACGATATCTTCTCTATGGTGAGCAACTTCGACCAGCGTGTTGAACTTTTTCATAGCAGTGGTGTCGGCGGCTTCAAGTCTTCGGCCAATCTGGCTGGACGCAGCCGCGGTGGTGGTGGCGGCTTCTACAAGGGGCGGCCGCGCAAGGATAACAACAGCGGCGGTGGCACCTACCCTGGCCAGGGCAGCGGCGGACATCCTGGCCAAGGAGGTGGCGGCTACCGCGGCCCCAACAGCTATGGTGGTGGCGGCCAATCCGTCGGCTATGGTGGGGGTCATCCTCACGGCGGTGGCTACCGTGGCCAGAACGCTGGTTACGGTGGCGGCCATGATAATGGCTACAATGGAGGCTACAACAGCAACAACTATCAAAATCATGGTGGTGGTTCCTCACAAGATGTTGTTTGTCAAATCTGTAAGAAACCTAAACATATTGCAAAGGATTGCAAATGGCGCTATGCAGAGGATAACTCCAGGAAGAAGAAGGTAGCGGCTGCCGTCGACACTTCCTACGGAGTTGACACAAACTGGTACGCGGACATGGGTGCCACGGAACACATAACTGGTGAACTTGAGAAGATCACCATGCATGAGAGGTACCATGCTCGTGATCAAGTCCATAACGCCGATGGGAGAGATATGGAGATAAGTCATGTTGGTCATTCAGTTATTAAAACCCCACATAAAGACATTCATCTAAATAATGTTCTTCATGTTCCTAGTACTTCAAAAAGTCTCCTTTCTGTTCATCGTATTGCCCTTGACAATCATGTGTTTCTAGAGTTTCACACATTCTTCTTTTTCATCAAGGACCAAGCCACGAGGAGAATAATTTATCGAGGTAGATGCGTGGATGGACTCTACAGGTTGATTCCGAAGTTTAGGAGATTCAATAAACAAGTGCTCGGTGTCATCAAACTTTCCTTAGATAGATGGCATCATCGTTTAGGCCACCCTGCCTTTTCTATTGTTCATCAAGTTCTTAGTAAAAATAAGCTCCCAACTGTTGGTGAGCATAGTTCAGACACTATTTGTGATTCATGTCAGAGAGCTAAAAGTCATCAATTACCATATCCCGTTTCCACTAGTATTTCTGTTAAACCTTTGGAACTTGTTTTTTCTGGTGTATGGGGTCCCGCTCCCTCCTCCGTTGGGAGACATACCTATTATGTTAGTTTCATTGATGATTACAGCAAATATACTTGGCTTTATCTTCTCAAGAAAAGATCTGACGTGTTTCAAGTCTTTCACAACTTTCAAGCTCTTTTTGAACGCCAATTTAATAGCAAGATCCTTGCTGTACAATCTGATTGGGGTGGTGAGTACGAAAAATTAGACTCTTTCTTCCAACAAATAGGAATCTCCCATCATGTCTCTTGTCCACATGCTCATCAACAGAATGGTTCCGCGGAACGTAAGCATAGGCATATTGTTGAAGTTGGCCTTGCTTTACTTGCTACTGCATCTATGCCTCTTAAATTTTGGGATGAAGCTTTTCTTACTGCTGTGCATCTCATCAATATTCTTCCTAGTCGTGTTATGAACAATGAAACTCCCACAGAACGTCTCTTGCATACTAAACCTGTCTACACATCTCTTCGTGTTTTTGGCTGTGCTTGTTGGCCGAATTTGCGTCCTTACAACAAACGCAAACTCATGTTTCGCTCTACTCAGTGTGTCTTTCTTGGCTATAGTGCCAAACCCAAAGGAGTTAAATGTCTTGATGTGTCTAGTGGGCGAGTTTATATCTCTTGAAATGTTGTTTTTGATGAGACTCAATTCCCTTTCGAAAAACTCCACCCAAATGCCGGGGCTCTCCTTCGCCTAGAAATTTTGTTGCTTCCTTCTAATGTCTCCGATGTCCATTATGGGGGTGCTAATAACTGTCATGACTCATCTGTGAGTAACCCTCCTAACCCCCTGGCTGAGTGTGACGATGCAGGATCAAACAGAGGAGGAAACGGTGCTGAAAATGATGTCAATTTTGTGCCAAATGATCAATATTTCATGCGCCTACAAGCTGCCAATTCAACCCTGCGCGAATCTGGTTTGGGATCCGCGACGGACGAGTCTGACGCGCCATCTTCGTCGGGATTTGGGTCGCCAGGTGCGACAGGCGCTCCAGGGCGATCTCCTTCGGGCTCCGTGACGCCCACCGACGACCCTTCCACGCGCGAGCAGCCAGTCTCCAGCCGGCCCACGGGGCACGTGGCGGGCTTGGGCTCCTCTGCTCCGACTCCTGATCGAGCCGCGCCTCCCGACCGAGCCGACAGCCCGCGCGTGCGCGTGTCTGCTGGCGCTGTTGCGTCCCCAGGCGCTCGTGCGGTGCCCCGCACTTCCATCTCGGGATCGCCTCCAACTAATCCGCTGCCTCCAACTGATCCGCCTCCAGCTGCTCCTTGTGGATCTTCTGCAGCAACTTCTGCTGCACCAACCTATCCTATGGCTCCACCTGGATTTGATGCGCCAAACACTCCTGCTGCTGCGACTACACCGCCACGCACACATCTACAACGGGGAGTTACAATCGCATCAATTACAAAAATATTTCTAAATTTGGTCTAGCATGTCTATCAGGTGAACCTCGCACTTTGCATGAAGCTTTTGGTGATCCTAAATGGAAACAAGCAATGGAGGAGGAATATTCAGCACTGCAGAAAAACAAGACTTGGCATTTAGTTCCTCGACCGCAAGGTAAAAATCTGATTGACTGCAAATGGGTCTATAGGACTAAAAGAAAATCAGATGGCACTGTTGATCGTTACAAAGCCAGACCTGTGGCCAAGGGTTTTAAGCAGCGGTATGGTATTGACTATGAGGACACTTTCAGTCTAGTTGTCAAATCTGCTTCCATTCGTCTTGTGTTATCCATTGCTGTTTCTAGGGGATGGGGCCTTAGACAGCTAGATGTGCAGAATGCGTTTCTTCATGGTGTTCTGGAAGAGGAAGTTTACATGAAACAACCCCCAGGATTTGAGGACAACAATGCACCTTTCCATGTTTGCAAACTTGATAAGTCCTTATATGGATTGAAGCAAGCTCCCAGGGCATGGTACTCTCGCCTAAGTACAAAGCTGCAAGCACTAGGGTTTGTTCCATCAAAGTCTGACGCCTCACTGTTTATTTACAACAAGTTCAAGACTTTGATCTTTGTTCTCATATATGTTGATGATATTATTGTGACTAGTTCATCTAATGAGGCAATAACAGGATTACTTAAAGATTTAAGTTCAGAATTTGCTCTCAAGGATCTAGGAGATCTGCACTTTTTCCTAGGTATTGAAGTTAAGAAAATCAAAGATGGTATTCAGCTGTCGCAAGCAAAGTATGCACATGATCTATTAAGCAGAGTTGGCATGAAAGATTGCAAGTCTTCGCCAACACCATTATCGAGCTCAGAATCGTTGATTTTGCATGAAGGAGAACTCTTGAATCAGGAAGATAATATCAGTTACAGAAGCATTGTTGGAGCTCTTCAGTATTTAACTCTTACTCAACCTGATATCTCCTTTGCAGTCAACAAAGTTTGTCAGTTTTTGCATGCACCCACCACTGCTCATTGGACAGCAGCAAAGCGTATTTTGAGGTATGTAAAAGGTACAATAAGTCTTGGTTTGACTTTCAGGAAATCCTCCTCTACTCGTATTAGTGCCTTCACCGATGCGGATTGGGCCGGTTGTCTTGATGATAGGAGATCTACTGGTGGGTTTGCTATCTTTTATGGTCCAAACTTGGTCTCGTGGTGTGCAAAGAAACAAGCTACTGTTTCCAGGTCAAGTACTGAAGCAGAATATAAAGCACTAGCAAATGCTACAGCTGAAGTCATTTGGGTGCAGTCTATGTTGAAAGAACTTGGAGTCCCACAAGGTCAACCTCCATGTCTTTGGTGTGATAATCTGGGTGCTACTTATCTGTCTGCTAATCCGGTGTTTCATGCCAAGACCAAACATATTGAGATAGACTTTCATTTTGTCAGAGAACGAGTTGCAAATAAACAGTTAGAGGTCAGGTTCATCCCCTCCAAAGATCAGCTTGCAGATGGATTCACAAAAGCGTTACCAGCTAGACGCTTAGAAGAATTCAAGCATAATCTCAACTTGCACAGTTGTGATTAAGGGCGGGTGTTAAACATTGTAACGTGACTACATGTCACGCCTCCTCTCCCCTCTCTTGCGTTGCAAGTTTCTCTCTCATAGATAGAGTTTAGTTGGGATAGTTCTCTGTTTAAGTTTCTATCTCTTCTTCTGTCTCTGTCTCACGTATTGTAAACGCCTACGAGAGGTTTGTCTCGCCTGAATCAATATATATCCAGCGGCCCTCTTACGAGAGGGTTGAGACGCTTCATCATACTTTTACAACATGCTCATCCAAAAATTTGGGCTTGCGCACATGGACACCACCACTTGGCATCTCCACGCATCCCTCTTCGAATGGTGGGACAAGGGGACCGACATGACGAACCCCCACAGGCGAGCTATGGCCTCCCTCACTATGCTTGTCTCGTGGACAATTTGGAATGAGAGAAACGCTAGGGTATTTCGGCACAAGGGCGCGCCCCTACAAGCCTTCTCCAACTTGTAACTGATGAGGCAAAGCTTTGGGTAACCGCCGGCGCTAAGAAACTAGGGAAAATTGTAATAAGCGAGTAATTGTCAGGCCGTGATGGGTGTTGGGTCAGGTCTTGTAACACTTCAAAAAACTCTATCCTTCTCATTTAATAGATGAGGCAATTCTTTTGCCTCCGTTTAAAAAAAAAACCTCCAGCCAAGTTCTATCGTCCGCGAACTGCTGCTCACCTTGCTCAAACGCAGTCAATCTACCTTTAGCTGAAATCGACTGCGCACATGCCCTTCAAATCACGGAAGCGAACAAAATGACAAGTGAACGCCTGCCAATTTCGTTAAGACCCACACGTTCCTGGACCTGGGCCACCCGGGCCACCATTTTGTGAACCTCTGCCGGGAAACAAACAAGATAGAAAGACCGAGCAAAGAGGTAGAGTCCACAGACAATCAATCGCCCTTGGACAACCCGATCTGCATCACGCTATCTGGCTGCTCATGTCCTCCTCGATTCACCCATGAAAATGAGATGGTGAAATGTGTTGTGCCTACTCTTCGCTCAGGACCGTTGGGCGTGCATGCTTGTCGACGTGGGGAGGTAAAATAACATAGTATGTGATTGGCAATGCAAGATTTTTTTTACGAGAAAAAGTGTTAATTAATTGCTCGGTTAGTTTGGCGTTTCACAGGCATGCCTGTACGTATTTATGCTGGTATCCATCCATTGCAGTGTTGTCTACATCCTTGTTGATCGTGTCCTTGGGTCCTTGCAATCCTTGGACGGCAACCTGTCATTCATCATCCCCTGCACACTCATATATGATATATGCCTAACTTTTTTGCGAATACGCACGATGGGTATCATTCCATTGTAGAAGGTAGAGAAATTACATGGGGCCGACCCTAGTATAACGTACGCTAGAAGGCGCATACGAGGACGCTTTCGGGCATATATGCCTTCATAATGGCTTCCCGAGCTCTCCGCAAACGCTCAACAGGAAACACCGGCTGCCCTGCCCACTTGGCCAAGCTAAGCTAGCTCATGCTCTTCTCATTTCCCTCTCTGCTTCTTCGGCCACGCTCGCGGCTCACTTGCTGAGCGACCGGCCGCGGCTGGTAAATACCAGTGCCATCCTATGTGGTTCCTAGGAGGCCATTTCTCGCTGGCGCTCGCCGTGTGGCATGCTCTCCTGGTCCTGGGCCTTGGGAGCGGCAGCTCGGCGCTCAGCTGCTACTCGCGCATCTTCAGCTTCGGCGACTCCCTCACCGACACCGGCAACTACGTGCGTCTGACGGCGAAGAACCCGAGCCCGTACGGAGCGCCGCCGTACGGGACGACGTTCTTTGGCCGTCCGACCGGCCGAGCCAGCGACGGCCGCCTCGTCATCGACTTCATCGGTGAGCAAACTGCTTGCGTCTGCATTTCCTTAATTTCTTTCAGCGTTTTGCTTAGGAGCTTCTCAGCTCCGTGTGTAACGGCATTAGTGTGCATTCCGCAACTTGTATCTTTCACGGAATTCCATCTTTTCTGTTCCCTCGAACACGGTGGTGTCAACTCCGGGGGCGTCGTTCGCAAATTTGCGCTCGCACTACTCCGGGAGTATATCCAACAAAAATCATGTTAGCTATTTCTGTAAGTGGCATCAAAGAGAGATATAGAAAATGCTTTTAAAAAGGCACGTCAGATTCTTAGGGTTAAAAATCTGACATCCTTCGGTGCGTTGGATTCCGATCAAACACATGGCAATTACTCGCTACAACATATCATTCTTTTACACTATGTGGCAACTTTCACTTTAGAACATGGCAAATTCTTATACACAAGCATGATAACTTTATCTATTTTTGCATGACGAATCTGGCTGTTCACAGGGAAACGGTTAAAATCTGACATCAGATTTATAACATTCCTGTTAAAAAATAGAGAGACATAGAAAAAGGAAGAGAAAAAAAATAGACAAGAGGGATTTTTTAGATAAGTTGCTTGTTGTAAATGCTCTTCCTGCCCAAGGAGTGAGTTTTTTTTTTTGCATTCACTGCATAATCTATTAAAAGGATTTCACATTCACACTCTTGTCCTAATTAAAATTTACTTTTTTGGTCTCTTACTATTTGCTGATTTTATTTTGATCCAAACACATTAGTTCCGAATTGAATTTGTAATCAGTGTTTCTCAAGAAAGAAAGAAAGAAAGAAAGACGATGGTTTAACAAACCAAGCATGTCCGTAAGAAGTAAAAACAAAACAGAAATGGCATGTTAGATCCTTTTTTGAAATATATCTGACTTTCTCAACAAGAAATTGGAAGAATACATGAAAAAACATAAATTGGATGAAAACAAACATGAGATTTTGTATAAATAAAATATTCCAAGAAATTTACCAAATGATCCTGGAACTTCTAAATAGCCAACAAGAAAAAAAATTACTAGTAAAACCAGGGACCTTGATAAAGCTATTTTGATATGTATTTTTAAACTCTCTGATTCCCCTGCACCAAGGAATTATTGGTTTTTATTTTTTTTGTAATATAGCTAATTTGTCTGGCCATTTTATTTCATTTATGAGAAAAGAAATCTGATTTGTTTTCCACTTTTCCTATTTCCCCATGGAAATGTATGATCTTTACTAGTATCTTTTTCCATGTCAGTAGGCTGCCATATATTTTGACTAGTGACAAGAACAAGAACTTCTCCGTGCTAGTTAAGAGTCAAAATCTCTGGTACTAAAGATCATACAACAAAGTCGTTACTATAGTTTTGATAACCAAAGTATAATCAGTTAATTGATATACCGAAAGATATATTTTCCATAGGAAGCGACATGTATGGAAGTTAATACAAATATTAAAGGTACAATGCCTCAAGTACCACGTGCGTTTTTGTTGCTAGAATTAGAGGCCTCTACTATAAAGATCATACCTTTTATGTTCTTCCTAAATATCATAGATTTAAGAAGAAGAGAATTTCCCGGTTAATCAGAGATAACTATCCCGGGCAAAAAATATACAAACACAGATACACACACCTACCACACGATTGATTAAGGAACAATTGTGCGAAAACCCCTTCTCAAAAAATATATATCATAGATTTATTCTTGGCCTCTTAACCAATTAATTTTTTTATCATGGTATCATAGCACAAATCAATCCCCCCCCCCCCCCCCCCCCCGACAAAAATATATCAACAACTGGACAAAAACTACATAATGGAGAGTCTAGTGAAGGACAAGCCTTTATATAACTGCATGTATGAAGGGATATCACTTGCATCATCATCGCAACCATACCAAAGGGTTTTAACCAGAAAACATGTTGCAATGCTACAAGACAGTGCCTTCCAGAATATAAAAGAATATAATGCGGTTAGGGTTGAGACGGTTTCCGGGCTGACCAATTTTTTTTTGCGGGAAAAATGCCGGTTCAATGGCCTTAACTCTAAGGATATCACCACAACACAACCTGATAGTTAGGATCCAACCAATAATGGATATATCATATATGAGATTGTCGATATCATTGTGTCGTTGTAACATGTCTACGTGCACAAATCTATAGAAGTTGAATCAATTCTCCTAAAAGATTATATGCCTTGTTTATGTAGACCGAGCACTACACATCAAAAGAAGAAGGATGATGTCGAGTGCCATATCCCCCGAATTTTCATGTTCTCCACCACTACAATCCCAACAGTGCTACAATTACGGGCAATTCACTACGGGCTGAGGCTCACGGACTAAGCTGCTATCAATTAGTTGGGGGAAGGAGGGCTCCCCACCGCAAATTCAGGGGGGAAGGGATGAATTAGGAAAGAACAAGTCCGCCTGTAGGATTCTCTCCGTAAGTGCATCATTTTCGTGCTACAATCCATTGTTGATGACCCGCACTCACCCGGTCGATGGCTTCTACACCAGCCTAGGCTGCCATCAACTGATCTAGACTAAACTAGGAAGCCACTACTCTGTGTTGTCACCTGCCTATCTATGTTGGCATCTACTATCAATAGAAAAATATAATGGATCCTATAGGCCCTCCAGAATGCCAAAGAACGGTGTGCAAGCAAAGGGCTTCCTCGAAATCGTCGATAGAAGATGAGTGGGGATAGATGATAACTAGGGTTCTACTAGTAATGCCAACTATAGGACTACAAGAGGTGCACAATTTTTTTTTCAGCTTTCCTATTTCTCAGGCGACAACGAAATAACTATTGCTAAATCACCATTACGAACTATCTGACCTAAACACCATATTCGAGCAAGTACGAAGAAATGAAACTATCTCTATTAGATGGACCAATTCTCCGGTGAGGGATACCTATACACTCTTGTATTTTTTTGTCTACAAATTATCTCTTGCTTGATGGTATTTAGTTCAAAATAGAAAATGCATCAAAACTCAACTTAGCGGAGAATAGTCAAGATCCACTAATTTTTTTGGCCAAAAAGCAGTAGATCATTTTACCAATAGGAAAAAAACTGAAAAATAAAGAAATTGTTTTAAAGTCCCCTCAGTCATCAGTCTTCTTGTAGAACGGGCCGATGACATGCCGCTGCAACGTAAGAGCCAGTCTAGTAATATTGTTGATCCTTGACGAAAAATCATCAAGACCACGGTCCTATCAGATCGCGGCGCCGAAAGAAGCCAACATAATCGGAAGAGTCGTAGATCCAACGGAACATATTACGTATCCTCCTCCACTGTGATGCATAGTGCATACCATGTTAAAAAGCTTAAGACACCTGGCTTGCTCATGCACAGGGCTTGTATGTACTACGTGCTTATACTTTTTTTTTTGCGGGGAATACTACGTGCTTATACGAGTACAATTACGTTCTTAATTAGGATATAAACAGGGCCATGGCCCTCTAAACTGTGCACGTTTGACAGCGACTACTTGCCAATTAAACTGTGCACGATACTGAAAAAAAATAAAGAACTTGCACGATACTGTCAGTCATGCATGGACCCATCGCTTACCTAGACGTTCCCGATTGAAAGGGCACCCACGAACCTTCTTCAACGGTTTACGTACCTGCCTTAACTATCCTACGGTTCATGATGTACAATCATGCACAATGTACTGTACCGCTACCACTTACGATGGAGCCTTGCTTGGCGTTCATTCGTTGCAGCGCAGGAGCTTGGGCTGGCCAATGTGACGGCCATCCGGACGAGCACGGCCCCGGCGGACTTCGAGCACGGCGCCAACTTCGCCATCATCTCGGCCACCGCCAACAACGGCTCCTTCTTCGCCGGCAAGGGGATGGACATCACCCCCTTCTCGCTCGACACGCAGATGATCTGGTTCAGGGCCCACATGCAGCAGCTCGCGCAGCAGAACAGTAAGTCTTAATCTACGTAGACAACCTGCACCACAATCTTCGTGAATCAGCCAATCGCTGACATCGCGTACGTACGTGGCATTTCCCAGCCGGCACCAACGTGCTGGCCGACGCGCTGGTGGCGCTGGGCGAGATTGGGGGCAACGACTACAACTTCGCCTTCTCGAGCGGCATGCCGCGCGAGAGGGTGCGGGCGTTCGTGCCGGCCGTCGTCGAGAAGCTGGCCGCGGCGGTCGAGGAGCTGATCGGGATGGGCGCGAGGGCGTTCATGGTGCCCGGGAACCTGCCCTTCGGGTGCGCGCCGCTGTACCTGCGGCGGTTCCGGAGCGCCAGGGCCGGGGACTACGACGCGCGGACGGGGTGCCTCGCGTGGTTCAACAGGTTCGCCGAGTACCACAACCGGGTCCTCACGGCGCGGCTCGGCGCGCTCCGGCTCCGCCACCCGGACGTCACCATCGTCTACGCCGACTGGTACGGCGCCATGATGAGCATCTTCCAGGCCCCCGAAAGGCTAGGTACGTACGTACGTGTGCGCGCGACCGCCTCTTCTTCTCCTTTTTTGGCTCATTGCGTTGTGATGGCGACATTTCACCAATCTCGTAGCTGTTCCTTCGGTATACCTCTGTTTCTTTGGAAACACTGTGGGCGAGTACAGAGTGACACAGGGACGAGCACATGTAGTTATGCGGCTGTGGCCATAAAAGGCAGCAGCAACAGCAACAAGCACGCCGTGTGGTGGCCAGTTTGCTATGATAGTTGGGCCTCCAGCCTTAGCTATTAGAATAAATCCGAGGCATACCGTCGATCATTCGAGGATCAAACAATCATAAGAGCACGACACCGAGATTTATTAATGAGGTTTACCGATATGGATACATCCCGAGGCATTGACTATGGGCGCTCCTTCCCATGACACCGTTACAATACGCACCTGGTCGCCCTAAACACCGGCACATGCCGCCGGCTTTCCCTGCGTTCCGGTGCTATTATGTTGGCATAAGTTATATCGTGTGTCTACCCTCGCTATATATGAAAGTCCTAGGATACAAGTGTCCTACTAGGACACAACTCCACATCCTATGTAAACACAATACAACTCCTAGTCCAACTGTAACCAACCTTGTGCACAATATTCGACACAACTCTAACGAACTCCACCTTGGCGAATATTCTTCACCACCTTGAATTCGTCAATGCGTCAAACTTCCATGTACATTGAACTTGAGCTTGTCCCGTGAGTACCGCTGCTACTCCAAAGACTCCATAGGGCTCCACCTGCAACTTGTAGTCTCTTCTTTTCTTGACCACAGTCAACACTCGAGCAAAATTAAGTTTCTTGTTACTCTAGTTTGTGCTTCTAACTTTCAGAGTATCAGTCCAACGCCATCACATACTGACCACTGACCTGAAAGTGAACAACTCACATATTGGGTGTCACACATAAGAGTTACCTGATCTCAACATCACCACTCCTTTCTTGACCGCCTGTCTGAAACTTGAAGGAATTTCACCATTGCTTGTAGTCACTCGAGTCAAATTCACAGTTGTCTCACCACATATATGACCATCAGAGCCCTGGCCCGTCTCCATGTCCCGTGCATACCGCACGCCTCGCCGCTATTATCGCGTCGAGCCTCCGCTGTCCCGGTCGAGTCTCAAGGGTCGCAAACCCACACCACTCAACCCCAACTGCAGAGTACCATCGATCATCACAGACCAATGACGAGTTTCACACTTCCATCAGACCACTGGGCTCCAGTCTGAACTACGTGTCCCTCGCTTTTTCTCGCTGAATAGGCTTCGACTCTCTGTCGACTTACGCCGTAGCCCCTCAATCAGCACCGAGTGAAGTCTTCCAGACTCCAGCTCCACCTTTAACATGACTCCATGTAGATGAGCAATCCACCCCCGCGCCCCGTTGACTTCAAGCTCTCATGTGCACCGTCTTGAATCAACCCTACGCCATAGCCGTGTCGAAGCCGCACAAGCCCTCGGACCGCGCCATGTGTTTCCACGCCATAGAAGTCGGTCACCATCAGCATCACGCTCCTATGTTGTCGTCGCTGATTCCACCACCGTCTTCTGTACCAACCGACTTGCGTCGATCCGTCAGACTGCCTAGTCCGACCCAGCTGAACTCGTTTGACTGTACGACACACTCGAGGCTCCCAAACCGTCTTCTGCGAATCTCCGTCCATCACCTGATCCATCACCTGATAATTCCATCTTAACTGACATGACTTCCCGCAACTCCTTCAAGCATCCTTGTTGTGCCAACAAATCTTTCACCCTTGTCTGCTATAACCCAAAGCTTCTAGTTTCGTTGAACTTCTACACCTCAAACCTGGTACCCGATGGCGCCATGGTTCTTTGTACAGCTGACCTTGCGAAAATAACCGAGCAGTCTTCCCGTAATCCTCAAGTGCACGAACGGAACCTTCGTGGACTACCAGCGATTCAACTAGCTGGTCTTCACGTGACGGCTCTTCCCTTGGCTCAACTTCCGATGCTAAGCTATTGCTTTGCCTCTAGGCAAATTTAACAAATTTGACCTATAGACGAAATCAAATCACAGAATGAACTATCCGTGAAACTATTTCACGCGGCTGACCTTTTTGTGTGACGCCCGACACAAAGGCGCCACACTACACTGTGCGACGCCTCACAGATAGGCGCTACACGGCCAGCGTCGCACCCGTGTGATCAGAAAATTACTAAGTCAGTGTACAGCGACTAAGAGCTAGGCGCCACACTATACATACAGTGTAGCGCCTAGCTCCTAGGCGTTGCACTAGTGCAGCGCCTAGCTCCCAGGCATTGCACTAGTGCAGCGCCTAGCTCCCAGGCGTTGCACTAGTGCAGCGCCTGAGAGCTAGACGCCACGAGTCAGCCGCGTGAAATAGTTTCACGGACAGTTCATTCTGTGATTTGGTTTCGTCTATAGGTTAAATTTGTCAAATTTACCTTGCCTCTGCCCTTGCTTCCGATGTACTTCAATGGATTTGTTTCTGGCCGATCTGATCTGTTCTTCCGCTGAATCGGTCTGCTGCCTTGTGCTGTCATAACGAGGACTCGATCCCCTTTTTGTCCAAAACAAATCTCACGAACGGCTGCAGCTTGCACTTCCGTACACCAGTGCCTCATCCACGCTTCCGCTCCGCTCCTTGAGCCTGCGTCTGCCTCTAGCGCCTAGCCCCGAGGACCCGCCAGCTTTTGGGCCTCTGCACCTGGGCCAACGTAGCACCTTGGCGCCTAGCGCCTTCGCACGTCGCGGGACCGAGACGAACTCAGACCTGTTACACCGCCGTCGGCACATCCGATCTCGCCGAGATGTACGCATGCTAGCCCTCGATTGCTTCTCACACGAACAGAACTCCCGCCGCCTCCATCGATCTTTTCCAGTAGCATGACTCTCCGCTGACCGATTCGAGAAATTCTGCCCCACCTCGTCGATCAACACCCGCAACCTCAAATCGAAGTTTGCTCATGGTACCATTTGTTAGAATAAATCCGAGGCATACCGTCGATCATCCGAGGACCAAGCAATTATAAGAGCACGACATTGAGATTTGTTAACGAGGTTCACCGATATGGATATATCCCGGGGCATTGACTATGGGCGCTCCTCCCCATGACACCGCTACAATACCGCACCCGGTCGTCCTGGACACCGGCACATGCCGCCGGCTTCCCCTGCGTTCCGGTGCTATTATGTTGGCATAGGTTACATCGTGTGACTACCCTCGCTATATATGAGAGGCCTAGGATACAAGTGTCCTACTAAGACACAACTCCACATCCTATGTAAACACAATACAACTCCTAGTCCAACTGTAACCTACCTTGTACACAATATTCAACACAACTCTAACATTAGTTGTGGCAAAAGTCCAGCTAACATCTCGTAGTGCTTTATTCGCTTCGAGTCAGAGCCTGGGCCACCTTATTTGCCTTCTTTTATTTGGAAAAACCATATATACAAAAATAAGAGCTCACTACTATTGTCTAAAAAAACTAGATCATGGAAAGCGCGTCTTGCCGTGCTCGTCCATGTTGATGTATATATTCTAGAAATCAGAACATTCAGATATCTAATACAAAATAAATAATTTGTATTTTGGGCATGGTTTAAACCTTTTGTTATAGGATGAGATATTTAAAGATATTGATAGTTAAATGTGAATTTGTGAGGCCATCAATCTGAATGGGGTGTGCATTACATGATAGACCATAACAAATATATAATGCATCACAAATAGCTCATAATAAGCACTTGGTAGTCGGTGTAATGACTCCATGTTCTAAAACCTGGGTGGTGTATGGAAACGTGTTCAATGATTTGCATAATTGAGCAACTACGAAAATGCCAACATATAAATAGCTACAACCAGAATTCGGGTACACATAAAGATTTGTGTAGAAAACATAACAGTATAAAACGAAAGTGCTTTTTTTATCCCGAGCACACATGCTCCTTCGTGAATTCGAAAAATATAGTAAAAAGGTTTCCAAAACACCTGTTTTTCAACATTGATGGCCGATTTAACTGCTTGCAACATTTTTAATGATGAAAGACATTCTTGAAGGCCTGGGCAAAAAAAGAATTGATGCTCCAGAGCATCATATCATCAGTTTTTTTTGCCAAGACCTTCGTGAATATCATTTCATCACGATTTTTGATACGTTTGGGAAGAATTCATCAACGTTTTTCACAAAAAGAAATTCTGATTTTTTGAATTGTTTTTCTATTTATTTTGATTTAATTGTTCATGAGGGTGAGCTCAGGATAAAAAACTCCATGTCGCATCAAGCACTCCAGTCCTCACAAAGTTGCTACCATCCTTTTCGATGCACTGAAACAACCATGGTTATATAAATTTTCAGTACCAAAGAAAATGACTCAGGTAGTGATAGAAGAATAAATCATGCTACATGATGAGTTATCAACACTTTGTTCCAGTGCCAATCCATGTAAGTTGGCGAAGCTAATTTTCTTATCAATGATAAAAATTAATTAGATACTTTATTTTATGGAGCGAACATATGTATTCCGTGAACTAAAATGGGAGAAGGTACACTAAAATTGGTTATATTAGTTTTTGTAACTCACTTTAGTAGTTCGGCCCATGCTTCACGAGACTAGCCCATGCTCCCGTGGAAGAAACCACCCTATCCGAAATGTTTGGATCGTCGATTCAGCCGCCGCCGCTTTCCCATCCACTCTCCTCGCCTCCACAACATTAATGGTTGTGGCGTTGGTCGCTTATCTCTCCCCACCATGCTCTCCATCGACTCTCGCCCCCTCGCCATGGGCGTGGGTCTCACGGACCTGCGTCAATTGTGGCGCACACGCCGTCATAAGGATGTCCTAATTGGCAAGAGGAGAGAAGGTGTCATGACGTGGGTAGCCGGGATGGTAGGGTGGAGATGGTCCAATGAACAAGGAAAGGGTCCGTAAGGAGAGGCCGCCGAGCGTTAGGAAAATTTTCTAGGAACAGGGGGTTGGGGAGAAAGACAAGTGGAATGGAACACTGAGTTCATCTTGGCCAATTTGCCCGATCAACGACGGGACGCCCCTGGCATGTCTCTGAAGTAGCAACCCAAAATGTTGTCGCCATCAATGTGGAGCCAGCTAAGGCCGAGCGTTTGTCACTCGTGCTACTGTCTTCCCCTGTCTCGGTCATTTTACCTAAGGGAACTTCCGTCTTCTTCGTGTATATAGAGATTTTTCATGTAGCGACACTTTTGATTCAATTATGAACGCTATCAAATAAAGTATCTTCAAACTTAACGAATGTGACCCGCTACTTCGCTACGCGAGGATTGTAGTAAAGATAAACAACATTGGGCCTACCAGCTTGTTGAGCACCTCTCCCCCTTAGCCCCATATTGACGCCGACTCGTCGAACTCCCAGTCCCCACCATGCATCCCCGCGTGACCGGAAGGCGATAGTTTTCTATGTCATTCCAAAAAACGACGGCGATGGGTCGCAGGCGCTGTCGACATCACCATGCTTGCACGTGCCCTGCTTATCTTGGATGGCAAGGAATCCTTGGGTCCCATGTCTGCCTTTGCTGGCGTGTGTCAGGCACCAATCCACCGGAGCATGTTTGCTCTGTCGCCTTTGGATAAAGCAAGTTCCCCGGTCCCTCTAATAGGAATGCTCGTTCATCCTGACCAATGGTGCTCCTCTGCTGATCGAGGGCCCCCTACAAAGTCAACTTGTTTGAAACTCATGCGACGATGACCTAGTCAACGTGCTCAACCTCCCATTCTACTAGAGCCAATGAAGTGTTGTCCTCGTGCTAGGAATCCCCTAGAGACAATGGCTTGATCCTTCTCGAACCCCACGCTCTTGTAGTGGTGGATATCCCACGTGTCCTACCTTAATCCGGAGCCATTTGGAAGGGCTCTATCGGTCCCTTACTTGTTGGTGGCCATTGGCTTGATCTTCCTCAAACCCCACCCCTCCTCTCCTTGACCCTAACTTTGATCTCGAGCCATCTGGTGGGGCTCCACTGGTCCATGCGTTATAGGTTGTCAGCGATAAACCGCCTATGAACATTGGGAGGCTAACCTTAGATCTCGTGTCTCTAGAAGCTTCATGGTGTCACCTGATGTCGGCCATCTCAATAACTATTTTTGCTAGTGTGGCATGCTCCCATGTGGCTCACCAGCCCTAACCGCGTCTATTGGGCTACTGTTTCAAGCCTCGTGTATTATGTAGGTCGCTCTCAATCCGGTCTAGGTTGCTCCTTCCTGGCGGGTTTTATACAAACCATTCTACAGTTTGCTTAGGCGTCGTTCCTTTCATCTGTCCCTCACTGACGGAGGCAGGGACTACTGCCAGATTTCACCCTCCCTGGAGTGGTCATATTGCTAAGGCGCTGGTTGAGGGCTGGACTCAAAGATGAAAGCTAAGAGAGTTCTACTCCTTCACCAAGGACTCATTCAAGACAATTCCCTCGTCAGTGAAGAGTTCCTTACCAATGATGCTCATCTTTTCCAACGTCTGCTAGCCGAGGACATGATTCTTCCCTTCGCAAATTTCTTTGAGGTAGGAAGTACATGGGCGGCTAGTTCAATTTTGATGTGACTCTTATCTAGTCAGGCCCACTTTGTTGAGGTACGAATTACGCACCCCCTCACCTGGATTGAAACCTTTCTATATGAATTGCAACCTCGAGATCATCTTTTGGAACATGTGTTGCCTGAATTATGGAGCCAAGCACACCGATGTTTGGAGCATTATTTCTGTGTGTTCACTTAGTATTGTTTTTTTTTAACTAAGTTGGCTTTGACCCCATTGGCCATTGTTCCTAAAACTTTAGAACCTCCGTTCGAGGAATTTTTATTCCTCTTGGTGGATGGCACCAATAGTGGTATCCTGCTCGTTTGGCACCATTCAGAGATTTCTATTACAAACAACAACACAATCTCTCATTACGCTCGTTTCAAATCTACCACGAAACAAGCATGATGTGGAAAAAACCCCTTTTCTCATGCTACCTATGCAAATTTGGCCGTTGATGTTGGCCGTTAAGCAACACCAATCCGTGTGGAGAAGGATGTTGTCCTAGTCTTTTGTGTGGAGATCCACCGTCGCGAGCCAAAGCTTGATTTGCTCCCAAATGCGCACGGCGATACTGATACAATGTGAAAACATAATACTTTTATGTGTCAATTACTTGGTACAATATTCTTAGAACAAACCCCCTTTATATATACAATTAAAAAGTTCTGTTTGATATATTGTGTGCTAAGTATTCTTTTTCTATCAATGAACTTAACATTTGAATCGGAAGGGGCTTTCCATCCTTTTTGAATTTTTCTAATCTGGAGATTGGAGGGCAACAGGCACCTAACTGATGTCTATATTCCCGCCAGAAGAAACTAATTTCTATATACTGTTGTAACTGCAGGAATCACAAACACTCTACTGTCCTGTTGCGGCAACCAGACAGTGCCGTGCGGTAGACCTGGGTGCACCGTATGCGACGACCCATCCACGTATGGCTCATGGGACGGGACGCACCCAACAGAGGCAGTGTACAAGGTGATCGCCGACGGTGTGCTGCATGGTCCGCACTCGTCCCCTCTTCCTCTCGCCAAGACTTGCCCTCCCAGCTGAGGAAACCTCCCCTCGGTTTACTCGAGTAGTCATTATTTCCGTAATTATGTAAAGAATTGTCTGATCATCCGATATCATGCATGCGTGGAATATACGATAATAGAGCGTCAGTTCAGAATATAGGCGGGCTTAAGAGCATCTCTAGCAGACCCTGCAAAAGCGGTTAAATCCATAAAAATCCGTGTTTTCAGTTCTGTGATGTCAAAAAAGTCCCGAATAGACCCCGCAGAAGCGGTCAAACCCGTAAAAAATTTGCAGGCCCTCAGAATCCATCCCCACGACCCTTTATTTTGCAGATTTGGAGGCAAAATATAAGGGGGACCGAAAACCGGTCAACGCTACGAAACAAGGAAATTCCGCCGTGCGCACATGGGCTCCAGTGACCTTCCGCCACGGAACTCGCCGGAATCTCATCGGAAACTCACCGTTTACCGCTGCTGCGGCGTCGGCTTGCGGAGTAGATCGCGGGAGCAGCGGCTGAAGACTCGAGCAGTTACCCGGCCACGAACGAGCTAGCTAACTAGCAAGCTCCTCGATCCATCCGGCCACGAACGACCTAGCTAGCTAGCAAGCTCCTCGATCCAGCCGGCCATGGACGAACTAGCTAGCTCCCGGATCCATCCCGCCACGGTCGAGCTAGTTAACTCGTGGATCCATCCGACAACGGAGGAGCTGGCTCCTGGATCGATTCGGCGACTACGGTGGACGACGAGAGCTGACTATGAACACAGGCGAGAGGAAGAAGAAGACACAGGAAAGAATATACGCGAATTTTTTTTTACGGGTCCGTTATGCGGGGTCTACATCTGCGGCCGTCCGCGCCGACCCGCAAAGCCGTTTTTTCGCAAACTGCAACGTATTTTGCGGGCCAACGGAATGCGGGATCTGCTAGAGATGCTCTAATGTCCATACAAGTTTCGTGTACAAATGCAATGCCGTATCTCCCTCTCCTCTGCTGGATGTACAAGTTTGCACAACCATTGGTGAATGTGCGTGTGTAGCGTAATTTGTTGGGGAGTTCTCACCGTCACTTAGGACAACTTCAATTGGGAGACCCATTTCATCTGGATGTGTCCGTTTGGATTGGCGCAAACAAAAACCACAACCTAACGCAGAGGCACGTTTCGTCTGCATGTCCGTTTTAATTCATTCCCGTCTTAAATTTGGATTAGATTTGGATCGAATCAGACGTTGTCCGCTGCCCGTCTACGGCCAGACCCACCCATCCCTCCTCTCTCTCCCCCACCCACCCACCTATCCCACGACTCCACCCAACCCACCCCACGGGCGACGGAGGCAAGAGAGGAGCTCCTGCGCGTCGAGTGTCGCCGCCGCCGCCACTGCAAAGGAGAGGAGCTCCCTTGACTCTCTATTCCGTCATCGCCACCAGGTGAGGAGCTCCTACGCGAGGCGCACGCCGTCCCGCCTCTCAGCTAGTGGGGCAACCTGCCGCCAGGCGCACCTCAACGACGACACTAAGGCTCTGTTTGGTAATCATCCGCTTCCGGAATCTGCGGAGCAGGGAAACTACAACTCCGATTTGAACTGCAGCTCCGCCAACTCCGCTCCCGGAGTTGTGGAGCGGAGCGGTACCTAAGATCCTCTGCATCGAGCGGCCGTTCTGCTTCCCCGACTTCGTGGCATGCCGTCTCCACCTTTTTTGTGCCGCATCGGGATCTGGCGGCTCGTCGCGGGGAGAGTCCATGCCCAGGCTCAGGGTCTTCCTCTACCCCGCGCCTGCTGCCGGTGCTGCTGCCGAAGCAAGAACAACGGGAGTGGTACCTCAACCTCAAGTCCGCCAGCCTGTCACTAGTAGAAAACAGGGCTTTGGTTCGGCCAGAAAAGAGCATTAATCCCGGTTGCATTACGAACTGGGACTAATGTGAGCATTAGTCCCGGTTCGAGCGGCCAGGGCACCGTACATGCATTAGTCCCGGTTCAAATGGGACCTTTAGTCCCGGTTGGTGCCACGAACCGGGACTAAAGGGTGCGATGCCCATTAGTACCGGTTCATGGCACCAACCGGTACTAAAGGTTAGACCTTTAGTCCCGGTTTGAGCCACCAACCGGTCCTAATGGGGTTTTAAGGCATTAGTACCGGTTCATGGCACGAACCGGTACTAAAGGTCCCATTTTCAAACTCCACCCCCCTGTGGATCGCCTTTTCAGTTTTGTAAAAAGCAAAAGAAAATGATAAAAACTTCAAAAATTAAAATCCTTCCAGATGTAGTTATGTTACTACATGTACTAGTTAGGAAAATTTAAAAACTTAAATTTGGACATGTTTTGCAAAAAGTGTAGGGAAAATGTAAAACAGCTATAACTTTTGCATACGATGTCAGAAAAAAACGTATAATATATCAAAATGTTCATCACGAAAATCCGCATCCGATTTTGACGGCCTACGGCCTGTTTGCAAATTTTTAGAATCCTCAAATTCTAAAAGGAAAAAAGTTATGCTCAAATTTTAGTTTTTTTTGAATTTTTGTTAAATCTGGTCAAACTATGATCAAACTACTTATTTAAGAAGTATTAGTGTTACTAAATAATTATTCAAGAATATTAGTGTTACTAAATAATTATTTCAGTTTTTTGAATTTTGGTCAAATCTGGTCAAACTGTGGTCAAACAATGGTCAAACTAATTATTCAAGAAATATTAGTGTTACTAAATAATTATTTCAGTTTTTTTGAATTTTGGTCAAATCTGGTCTACTGTGGTCAAACTATGGTCAAACTACTTATTCAAGAAATATTAGTGTTACTAAATAATTATTTCAGTTTTTTTGAATTTTGGTCAAATCTGGTCTAACTGTGGTCAAACTGTGGTTAAACTATGGTCAAACTACTTATTCAAGAAATATTAGTGTTACTAAATAATTATTGTTTTTTAGAACAATAGTTTCAAACTCAAACAGTGAAATATGTGACTTCATGCTCAAGCTAAATTCCTGAGGGTTAATAGGATTAACATCTTACTATTGTCAGGAAAACAACAAGTGCAGACTTGAAAACGAGGGAGAATAGTACCCGGAAGTTAAGCGTGCTCAGGCTGGAGTAGTGAGATGATGGGTGACCGTGCTTTAGTAACGACCTTTAGTCCTGGCCCTTTTTCTACTAGTGTGTCTCAGTCATAGGTCGTGCCGCCGCCACGAGTGCAGCAGCTGCCATGGACATGCTACCTCGAGGAGCTCATAGTGCTCCTCCGCAGGAGTCGTGCTGATGCCTCTGTTGTGGAATGAAGATCTCCGTGGCCGCGCGTATCCGTGTCAAATGGGTAGCACCGTTGGGTGCGCCGTCCGGACACACATGTTTGCCTGTCCACGAAGCGACCAAATCAGACAAAAAACAGACATATTTCGTGTCCGTTTGGGTCTCTTGGTTGGGTTGGAGTTGCCCTTACGTTTGGGTCGTTCCTCCTTATGGTCTGTGCAGTGCAGAAGTCACAGTGTTTTCGTGAGCTCCGTGATTGATGTTGTACGAGCGTATATCGTGGTTATGCAGGCGCAACGACTGCTGTGCCACAATCCACATGACCCGTGCCGCACGCCGCACGTACGCCTTCCTACCTTGGCCGCGCGTATATAGCGCTTCATTCTGTTGATCAGCGTGATCACCACACGAGCAGAGACGGAGTTCTCATTGATCGACTCCGTTTCATCCGCAGGCTCGTCTCGCACTCGCACCGCGTACCCCTGGCGCCATGCAAGCCCTCGGGCAGCCCACCTGTGCGTCGGAACTGAGGGCGCTCGCCTGGACGACGCTCCTTGTTCCGATGTGCGCGGTCTACGCGCGCTCCGCCTGCCGCCGCCTCCGTCCGGGCTGGCCCCGCCTCGCCGCGCTCCTCCTGACGCTCCCCGTCTTCATCTACCTGCCGTGCTTGTTCAACTCCTACCACCTCCGCCTCTTCTCAACCTTCTTCCACACCTGGCTCGCCGCCAACAAGCTCGTCCTCCTCGCGTTCGACCTCGGCCCGCTCAAACCATCCCTGCCCCTCCTCCCGTTTGTCCTCTGCGCCGGCCTGCCCATCAAGCTCCGCGAAGGCCCGCAGCCTACCAGCCATTCTGCGTCACCGGGACCGCCCGTCGCCGATTTCCTTGTCCCCTGCGGCCGCAGCGCTCTCTTCCTCACCGGCCTCGCCCTGCTCTTTCCACACACTGGTTCGCTCCCTCTCTACGTCGTCCACTACCTCTACTGCGCACAGATCTTTCTCACGCTCGATCTCGTCTTCTCTTCCGTCGGCCTCGTCGCCGCTGCCGTGCTGGGCTCGGCCATGGAGAGGCAGTTCAGAGCGCCGCTCGTCGTCGCGTCGGTTAACGACTTCTGGGGCCGGCAGTGGAACCTGCTGGCGGTGGACCTCCTCCGAGCGTCGGCGTACAAGCCGGTACGAGACCGATGGGGCCGGGACGCCGGCGTGCTGGCCGCGTTCCTCATGTCGGGCGTCCTCCACGAGCTGCTCTACTGGTACATGACGCTGGAGCCGCCCACGGGCGAGATGCTGCTCTTCTTCACGCTCCAGGCCGCTTTCCACGTCGCCGAGCGGTGGGCCAGGGTGGCCGGGCTGTGGCGACCGCCCAAGGCGGCGGCGTACCTTGTTGGCACCACCTTTATGGTCGTCACCATATCGGAGCTCTTCTTCGGGCCGTTCATCAGAGCCGGCATAGACGTGCGTATGATTCAGGAGGCCGCCGAGGCGGTGGAGTTGGTTAGGGCCGTCGCTAAGCGTCTCATCGTCCGTCTATTTGGGGCTGGTTCGAGTTAGAGACAGAAGAGTAACATTCAGCTGTCAGGATATTTCGGGCTCTTCTTACTTTTTTTTTGAGGATCCTTCGGGCTCTTCTTACTAGGTACTATATCTGTGGCCGCTCCCCTAGCCGGCTTGGTTTCTTCTATTTTCCTGATTCTACTTCTACCAAACAAGCTAAGGAAAGGTTTAGTATTGTTGTTGGTGAGGGTTCGACGAACATTAGGGAGATGGGCGCTGATAGGCGCCGGCGCACCGGCCGAAAGTTTCGGCCGGTCCAGCCCAGGCCGTCGGATGTGAGCCGCGCGGGTCGTTGGATCCAGGCAAAAAAAAAAAAAAACGAATCGCCCCAGCTTCTTCCTCGAGCACTCGGGCTGGATCCACATGCCTCGCTCGAGGACCGCGGCGCCGCGCCTCTTGTCCCCTCCGGTGGCCGTCCTCGTCGCCGGCCCCCATCGGTTTTCCTCATCGCCGGTCCCCATCCCTCGCCAACCGCCTCGTCGCCGGTTCCCATCCTCGCAGGTCGTCCTTGTCGTCGCCTAGACCCATGCAACAGCCACACCTTTGGTTGCAGCTCTCGACGGCGCCGGTTGTTGCTTTGGGTTGTAGCTCCGTCACCGTCGCTCGCAGTTGATGCTCGCTGCAAGGAATTGCGTCTACGACGGCTGCCAGTCAATCAACGCCGTTTGAATGGATGTAGCAAAAACTTCACCGATAGTAGCAAAATTAAACTACGGTTGCAGCAAAAATCTTCTCACCGCCGTCGTGAGGTCGCAGCTCCGCCTAGATGGACGTAGCAAAAACCTTCGGCGGTAGTAGCAAAATCCTACTATGGTTGCAGCAAATCGTCGTCGCCGTCGCGAGATCGCAGCTCCGCCTTGATGGATGTAGCAAAAAACTTTGCCGGTGGTAGCAAAAATCAGCTACGGTTGAATCTTTATTATCTACGGTTGAAGCTTTTTGCGACACCTTGAAGCTTTTTCCCTGTTGGCAGTAGCCAGCCCCTAGCATCGGCATTCAGTGTTTGAAGCTTTTTCCAACGCCGGTTGAAGCTTTGTGCGATACCGGATGTAGCCTTTTGTTGTGGCAGTGGTTGGTTCCAGTATCTGTCGCCGCTGGTTGAAGCTTTTCGCCGCATCGGTTGTAGCTTTCCAGAACGCCGGTCACAACATCAGGGGGTGTCCCCATTGTACTCTCAGCTCGACGTGCACCTCGAGCTCGTGTGCCATGGCCGCCCTGCCTGTGAGCTCGCAGGTGATGCCTCCCCTGTCGTAGTAGCGCCGGTGCTTGGCCCCCGACGAGCGCGGCCATGGCTTACGAGATGCAGTTGAGAGAGGGGAAAATCAAGGGGAGGACACTAGCTCGGGGGGCGGGCGGGGGGGGGGGGGGGGGGGGGGGGGTCGGCTTCGGGGGTGCTCGCCGGAGAAAAAAGGAGGGGGGCTCGCTGGAGGAGATCGTAGGATTGGACTTCCATGACAGCCGGGGAGGTGGGGAAAAAAAGAACCAGGAAAGACAAGGAGAAGGACGCGGGGATGGGGTAAAGGATAACATGGTGGGCCCTCATGGTTTGATTGGGTGTAGCGCTGCGTGCGTGGACGAGACCGGCCGAATCGTTCGGCCGGCACGCCGAACGCAAGTGTTTACCTAGGGAGATTGAAGATGAATTGAACGTGTACTGTACTTTATTTCTCCCTGGAGATGTAACCTCTTCCTATTGGTCCAAATAAGTATGTCATGTGCTTCTTTTTTAAGACAAAACACTTTATTCTTTTAAAACAACAAGTACATCCTTTCTGAGAAAGGTTACAATTTCATCTAAAGGCTCCTCAAACCAATCAAGAGGCGGATGAAATCTAGCCAGTCTAGCGAGCTCATGAGCGACCATATTCACTTCTCTATTACAAATGCTTAAACGAAAAAATAGGGAAATCACAGCCAAAATGATAACAGTCGTCAAAATCCGTTGCCGTCGCCCTCGTAGTTTGTCCTCCATTCTTCATGGTTTCAATAACCTTAAAATTGTCCGAGTTAGTGACGAGACGATTGCATGGCGTCTGAATGGCCAAAGGTTTAGTCATTAATCCATCAGCACACAAATCGACCACCCGCAATGAATTGGACTTTGTCATCCCCCAAGACCGCTCTGGCAGTGCCCCCAAGGAGGTCTTGATCAAAAGATGCGTCAACATTAAGTTTGACAAAGCCACTAGGGGGCTGATCCAACCCCCATTTATCATAGTTGCCTTAGGAGAAGAAGCAATTACAAAGTTAGTCGTAAGCGCGCGAATAGAGATGTGGAGGTCATTCTGAACTTTCTCCTCATGGACCAGTTTACGACGCTCCCACCCCAGATATCTAGCAGTAATGACTATGGTCTCCCGAAAATTCTCCACAATGTATAAATACTGCTCTCATAAAAGAAGTAGGAATTCTGGAACTACCTTCCCACCACGATCAACTTCGCAGGCTCTATTAATGATTTCGTCCATCCCCAACCTCCTCCAAACTTCTCTTGCTTTATTATAGAGAAATAATACGTGTTTTGTATCTTCTTGACCAGAGATGCAACACGGACTTTGAGGTGAGACATTCAGGTGTCTATTAGCAAGCATAACATGACACGAGAGTGTACCATGCAACGTACGCCAAATAAAGATTTTAACCTTTGCAGGGCACGAGAGCTTCCAGATACCAAATAGGATTAACAGTGGTTTGTCCCATTCTGTTAGTACATCTTAGTTTAGTTCCATGTTGATGATCCCATTCCACCAAAAAGGTTGTCCGAATCAAAAACAAACTATTTTTCGTAAAACTCCAAGCGACAAAATCTTGCATTTCATGTAGAGGGAAAGGGGTAGCAAGGACCTGTTGGGCACTAATAGGCCACAAAGGTTGTCTAACTAGATTGACATTCCAATTATTAAAAGTCGGATCAATAAAGTCCACCACCCGGGATAACAAGTGACCCCCTCTTGGAGTGACAACTTTTCTGGAAGCACAATATGAAATCCATGCATCCTCCCAAATATCAATTTTTGACCATTTTCAACTCGCTAGATATAATTAACCATGCTTCAGAGAGTTCACGCCTGCCATGATACTTTGCCAAGTATAAGAAAGTCCTTTTTTTAACTTGGTGTTCAATAGATCGCCATCAGAAAGGTACTTCAATCTCATAAATAGTAGCACATAAAGAATCATGTTCTCAAGAAGACGCCATGCCTGTTTTGCCAACATCGCCAGATTGAAACAGTGGATATCCTGAAAACCCATCCCTCCTTGATTCTTTGGGACCCACATTTTTCACCAAGCCATCCAGTGCATCCTCCTCTGGTTATGCTCGTCTCCCCACCAAAAATGCGATATCGCATCAATAATTTCTTTTCATTTTGTAGGAATTTTAAATACGGACATTGCATAGGTGGGTATGGCTTGAACAACAACCTTGAGAAGGATCTCCTACCCTCCAACCAGTGGTGAATCTAGATAGAAAATGGAGAGGGTCTGGCCGCCGGTGTCATGCGAACATTTGTTGGGCTAGGCTGGGCTTTGAGACTAGTAGTAAAAAAATTGTAGCGCTAGAGGCAGGGCTTTAAACCTGTTAAAGCCCCTTAGTAGATTCACCATTGCCTCCAACATATATTTTTTCCTTTCAAACCACTGATTTTCTTGATAATACGATCTATCAGATATTGAAAACAATCAGTTTTATCCAACCACACATTGGCAGGCAAGCCTAAATATTTATCATTTAGGGCTTCTATCATGATATTCAAAGTTACACACATTTGTTCTCTCACTTCTTCACTCCAATTAGGACTGAAAAAAATACTTGACTTAGCAACACTTACCAATTGCCCAGAAGCGGCACAATACGAATCCAGAATTGACTTCAAGTGTCTCAGCATTGTGCATATTAGCCCTTATGAGGATCAACAAGTCATCAACAAAGAGAAGTTTGGTAATAGGCGAACATCTCTGCAAACCTTCACTCCCAAGGTATTACCATTCTCCACAGAGAGCAATGATCCCCTCCGTACATACAAAATAGATATGGAGATAAAGGGTCGCCCTGCTTAAACCTCTTGTTGGCTTGAAATTTTCACTTTCTTCCACATTAAAGGTAACCCAGTATTCAATAGTGGATACATATTGCATAATAAAATTTACTCAATTCTCTCGAAAGCCTAATTTCAACATAATCTCTTTCAAGAAAGACCACTCAACCCGGTGAGAGAGAGAGAGTATCTCATATGTTTCCATAGACCGTGGTGCTAGAGAAGTTGATAGGGGTTCTATTTATTATGGGTTTAAGAAGATGAAAACCACTCATGCTTCATTGTGTTTATCTCCTTGGACTGTCTCTCTTGGCTAAAGCTTATTTACAATCAGAAAAAAACTATATTGGTGCGTAAGCCGATTTACGAAAAAGATGGGGTTAAAATGACCAATGTGTTTTTTCGACCACTGAAACAGTAGGAGAGGCTAAAATGATCAATGTACCTTTGAACATACAAAATAACTGATAAAAATGTGTGTTAAGCTGGGTCTTTGGGGTTTTCTCTCTTTGAAGGGCCAACAAAGTCGAGTGAACACACACCCGTGTTGCTCCGTGTGGTGGCTAGACGAAACCCAAGTCGTTGCGAGGAGACCTCCTCCCAAGCGCATTAAGCTCCAGGTAAAGGAGCCAGCTCTCACAGGCCCCTACTCCATGGGCCGGTCCAACAACGGGGCAAGTGCTTGGTTCCCTGGTCGCTCAGTACAGTTGACCTCTCGCGGTTAACTGGTCCACCGTTGACTTTTTGAGAAAAATACAAAAATTAAAAAAGGAGGGATTCAAAAAAAGTTCAAGCTTTCATGAAAAGTTTACGGGTTTGACAAAAATTCGCAGAATTGAAAAAATTCACATACTCAAAAAATTATATGTGGATTTGTAAAAAAAATCATGGATTGTAAAAAATTCATGCATTTTAAGCGTTCATGAATTGTCAACAAGTTCGATGCTAGGAAAGGTTTGCAATTTTTAAAAAGTTCACAAAAAATGAAAACAAATACCCCCAAATTTATGAAATTTGGAAAAGGTCCACAAATTTGAGAAAACTTCACCGAATTGGAAAATGTTTTTGAGTTTAAAAATAAATCGCTAATTTTAAAAAAGGAAAAGGAAAAATAAAAAGGAAAAAGGAAAGGAAAATAAAAACCGAATAAAACCATTCCATAAAAAACAAAGCGAAAAAAGGGACTCAGCCTTCCAAAATCGGCTAGGAAGCTTCTGGAAGCTACCATAAACTGAGGAGATAGCTTCCCTCCCGTGCTGCTTTTGATGTGCCGGCACATTTGGAATTAAACGATGGAAGTGGGTGTGTGTCATCTATGAATAACAAAGAAACCGGCGGGCCGAACAGGATTTATCCTTTGTAGGACTCCCTCTATGACGCATTCTGCGCCAAACGCATGGGATCGCACATGGCGGCGTCCTATTGGGACAACCCACGTAGCGACACTATCAACGAGGGGCAACTGCTCTTGACAAAACATATAAGCGACAACTATAGCGGTTCAGAATTGCACTGGTCTGGTTTACTGTAGCAGTCTAAAAACACGAACATTTTTTGAAAATCTTCGAACATATTATTCAATAAAGCAAGCATTTTTTAAACATGGATATTTTTTCAAAAGTCGTGAACAAATTTTCAAACCAGGAACATTTTTTAATTGTGAATATTATTTTGAAAATATGATTTTTTAATCAAATTTCTTTCAAGTTTGAACTTTTTTGAAACTTGAATTTTTTTCCACATTTGTGAACGTTTTTTAACAACCCAAACATTTGTTGGAAACCCTTTTTTTAATTATCAAATCTTTTCATAATGCTGACATCTATACCTAGTAATAAAGGGGCTATTACTTCTGTTCGTACGTCATGGAAATTTCCTCCAAAGTTGCAAACTATTATCCACAAATGCCACCTATCAGTGATACAAAACGTTTCACACAGGGCAATTCCCCGCCTAGGCCGGCACATGCAATAGGGACCACCTATACTGCACACTGGGAGAAAATGCAGTGCGCCTGTTTCAGTCAGCCCAAAGGGCCGGCCCATGCAGCCTGCTTTCTAAATTGTTTCTAATTTAAATAATTTCGTACTTCCAAAAATCAAACATTAAAAAATGTGAATTTTGAAATAAAATGAATAATAAATCATAAATTTTTTGTGGATTCAAAAAATGTCCGTGATAAAAAAATATTTTCTTATTCAATAATATTTAAAATTTTGAAAACAAATGTTTGGGAAATAAAAAAATCATGATTTTATAAAAAAAATCATGTTTTAGAAAATATTAATGAAATTCAAAAAAATCGCCAATTCATAAAATATTCATGAATGAAAAAATATCCTAAAATGTAAAAAATAGTTCATGGCTTACAAAATAGTTTATTCACTCATAAAATGTTCGCTGATTCAAAAAATGATCATGCATTTCATCATTAAATCAAATAAATCTTTGTTAAATCAAAACAATGTCCATGAATTTCATAAATTGTTCCATCAATTTCCAAAAAATATTCGTAGATTCTAGAAATGTTGGCAGAGTCAGGAAAATTGTTTAAAAAATATTCACATTTTGAAAAAGATGTTTGCAAGTAGTATAAAATGTGCATGAATTCAAAAAATGTTCTTGATTTTAGAAAATGTTTGAAAATTTGTAAAAAAAGTTCACGATTTGAAGTATGAGCACGAGTTTAAAATAATGTTGATAATTTCAAAATTTGTTCATGATTTCACGAAATTGAGAGTGATAGTGTATCTCAATGATGCAGCAAAATGTGGTCATGGCCATCGGATATTATGATATTTTTTTCGTTTCTTCCATTGCAATGCTCGGGCACTTTTGCTAGTTTAAAAAAAATACAATTTATCAACAGGAACAATTTTTGAAAGGCGCAAATATTTTCAAATTCCCAAGTATCTTATGAAAATGCGACGAGTTGTTGAATGTATGAAGAATATTTGAATACGTGAACATTTTTTAAAATGCGGACATTTTTCTTTTAAATTTCTGGAAAAAATAGAAACTTGAATATTTTTTACAACTTCAAACATATTTTTGAAATTCGAACATTTGTTGATACACTTGTTATCTTGTATTAGCCTTTTTATCTGGGTTGTACTACTTTTATGTGTATTTGATATGTTGCAAATTATGTTGGATGTGTGCGTCCATAGATGCAGAAGCGAGGGATATACCCTCTCCTGTTATCGAGAAAAAAACATAAAAAATGAATCACTCCTTATTGTGTGTGTCTTTCCTACTATTCCTTGCTCCTATGTTTGATGACATTTATTTGGCGGAATTGGCACACCCAACCTAGTTCAAAGGATCATTACCACTCCTTAAGGAAACGATCATCTCATTGAAATTGCGAGAAGAAGGCTAAAAGTTTCATGTGTACCCTCATTCAGAAACCGTGAGCTTATGTTTGTCGACTTAGTCATTACAACAGTGAGCACACATCCGACAACCTTGTTGTCATATAATCATCTGTAGGTTTTGTTGGTCTACCCTGAGACCGCCGCCCATCCTGACCTTTGATGTGACCTTTTGCTTCCACGATCTGGTGCATGATACTTTTCTTGGTTGATATTTGGCACACCCCCTCCCGTCAATCCTATTAACTATGATAACATTATTTTGTGTCATGATTGGTGGGCTACATTTTCTAGTGCAACTCAAAAACCCTCGATGTAATTTGTTCATTGGAGTGACTAGAAATATTATGTGGCCCATCTATGAAAAAAACTAAATAAATCGACCCCCCAAGGAGATCATTCCTCCACTCTCCAAGTTACTGTGGCGAAAGACTTGATTGACCTTTGGTGGTTGTGTTGTTTTCGCCATATTTTTCGTTTTTTGGTTCTTTCACTCTATTTATTCTCTTCCTGGGGTGCCTATACACAAAGTGGTTTATTATTTAACCAAATGACAATGCTCCTGCCTTCTTTCATAAAGAACACATATTCCACTATATTCCTAGATAATATTGGGTTGGACAGCATATGGCATTCACTAGACACTCGTTTTTATACTCTAAATTTGGATTAATGGATCGTGCATGGTGCATGGTGGGTCGGCTGTGAAGTAGTTTCGTTTCAAACAAGGCAACCATAATTAAATTCATGTAGAATGCAAAATTTTGATTTGATGCTACCATCAAAACATTTCTAGATTGAACTAATGATATTTAAAACTATAACCAAGCGAAAACACCACAAATATATTTGTCCGAGTATCGTGCCTTTATGATTTTTCGCTAACAAAATCATTCAAATGAGGTCAATGTCGCATAACAACAGTGTAAAAACTAATTGAAAAAATGTTGAACATGAGGGTCACTAAATATATGATTTGTTTCCTTACATGTCCATTTTCCTTTAAATAATCTTCAATACATTTGTTTGGACAATAGTCCAATCTATAGGAATTTTCCCTCGTGGATTAAATCGTTTTTTATGAGCGCAATCTATAGAAATACTATATCCTAAGATTAAATTGCACTACATTTTGTACAATCTATATATATATTCTTTATGTTGCCATGAAACATAGTTTTAATCTTATAGAAAAACGCATGCCCTAGCGATGTTGCAATTTTTTGTTTTGTAGGTAACTTGCCATGTTGTTTGTTCTACTTATTGTATCTCTCTCTAAGTCAGCGGGCAACTTTTTCTTTCTTGTTATTGAAAATGATTGTTTTTGTTAGGAAAGACAGACACACATACACCCACCCTTATGAATGCACACAAGCACACCCTACTGCTATGAGATGTGTGACTTGTTAGAGAGAGAAAGTAACATTCTATCAAATGACCAAGAGTATCTCCAACGTTGACCCGCAAACCGGAAATCACATCCGTCCGCAGACAGGGCGGACCAGTCCGCGGACACGGATGCGGGAGCCCGCCATCCAAAACTAGCCGCATATGTCCGGTTTCATTTTAAATGAAATTTAATGAAATTGATCAAATTGATTCAAACTCAAACAAACCGGACGATATTCATTTAAACTAGGATATTTCTTACATAAAACCGGACGATATTTCGTCCAATGAACTAAAAACCTTACAAAAAACTTAACCCTACAGTACCCTATACTTGACAATGACCTCGTAGGCCATGCCGGGCTGGCTGGTGGCTTCTCCATCACCGTCGTCGGAGCCATTGTCGGAGTCCTCATTGTGGGGCTTGGGGCGGTGGAAGGGCGCGCCGACGTGGAAGGGCTTCCCGACAGCCGCCTCACGCTCGCGGATTTTTGTCCTATCCGCTTGCTCCTGCGTTGTGGGTAGTGCGACCGCGGCCACCGACGACGTGGGCGGGGGGAGAGGGTGGCGGGCCTTGGACGAGGCGGCGATGGCGGTGGACTCACGGAGAGACCACTCCTGGCCGTACGTGGCCATCTCCTCATCTAGGCGGTGGAGATGAAGCTTGCTCGTCTCCGTCGTCGTCTTGGAGTAGTCCAGGGCCTTGGCGTGGCCGGCTCTGGGTCCATCGCGATGTGTGGTGGCATGACGTTGGAGTCCATGAACTCCAGCAGGCGCGTCACGTTGCGCCTATCGTGCTGGCTTCCCTCCTAGTCGACGTAATTCTCGCTGTTAGGGCGCTCCGGGAGGATGAGCTGTTGTCACCGCCAAGATAATGGTGAATGCGGCCACACGCCTTCACGACAATCGGATGTGACATGCCGCGATGAGTTTGACGGGGCGGTGGCGAGCGCCTCTCCTCCTTGACGTGGCGGGGCAGCGAATAGCGGCACTCCTCCTCGAAGCATAGGTGTTGAGGGGTTATTTTTACACTCCTCTAACCTGAGTTTAAACCGAGATATTTCACAAAACTGAGATATTCACTCCAATATTACTACTAATGACTAATGAATGCAAATGATTCCAAATACCCTATTTTTATTTTGTTTTCACAGGAAATGGCCTATTTATGGACAAAATCAAGCCAATACATGAAAAGGAGTAAAGTGGAGATAGAGGAGATCAAGTGGGAGGCGCAGCAGAGGAACCACAGCAAAGGACGACGTTCCATACAACCATCTCTGCTCGTATGGATGGTTGTATGGCTTGCCAATGGAGCCGCCTGATACCCAGAACAACCTTTATAACAGGCCCAACACCAAATGAGCAAAAAAACAATCGCACACATCACCATCTTCGTAACAGTCATCTCCATCAACCCTAGCCGCCGCCATTTAACGTCTACATCTCCATAGCCACCGCCGTCGTCACCACCAAAGTTCTCAGTCATCTAGACATACTTTGTAATCGTGTATCACATCCAGCATTTATCATAAGACATATTATCAATCAATCAATCTTCATGATGTGTTCTTCAATTTCTTCGTGTGATCCAATAGTGTTTCTAGTGTCTTGATTCCGACCGGTCAAAAGCTAGAAATTAATTCTCTTGGAAAAGCTTGTTGGAAACCCTTGACTTAAAGGGTACCGTCCTCTCATGGGTCCGATAACTCAGGTTCACCTATGGGGAAAAAGGCGACAATCCTTTCTGCTTGTTTACTGAATCACTAAAGGGACTAATCAAACATTTTTCTGGCACCATTGCTAGGAAGATTTGTGTGCCTAGTCTTTGTGTTGGAGTTTTTGTTTCAGTTTTTAGTTAATTTTTGTTGCAAGTGTTGTCACTAGAAAACCCAAAAAACATTACCATGGATCACAATATTGGAAGCTTTGCTAGCCCTAGCAATAGTTTGATGCATGAATCAATTGCACAACCTGATGTTGCTGCTGCTAGGTATGAGATAAAACCGAACCTAGTCTCTATGGTCCAACCAGACCAATTTGGAGGCTCTTCTTCTGAGGATGCCGGTATGCATTTGCATAACTTTTTTGAATTGTGTAACATGACACACATTAAGGATTATGATCCTGACGCTTTGAAGTTGTGTCTATTTCCTTTCTCTTTGAGAGGAATAGCGAAAGCATGGCTTAGTGTTGCGTAGAGGTAATATAGCTTCATGGACAGATTGCTGCAGCAAGTTTTTATCTAAATTTAGCCCACATGCAAGATTATGCAAGTTTGTTCGCAGATAACAAGTTTTAAGCTCGAAGATTATGAGCGACTAGTGCTTGGATGGGATCGCATGAAGGAATCCATAAGGAATTGTCCTAATCATGGAATGGAACAATGGTTAATTCTTCAAATATTTTATAATGCCTTAAATCATATGTCAAAAAATATGCTTGATACTACTACAGGAGGAACTATATATCATGAGTAGGCCAATTGCCTAGTGGAGGAGTTTCATAATTCTAGGGAGAACCGCCTACAGAGAGTTTATATCATATGCTATGTGTACAATACAAGGTAACTGGTATTACTGTCACACTAGCACAATTCATATACTCTTACCAAGAACTGAAATCTCTCAGCACATACTCTATTCATTGCAGGCAACACCATTTACGTTTTAAGCTCTTGTCATTTACTTTTATGAAGATTCCCAGTGGACCCTTTTAAATGCTCTTTTACTAGCATTTTTCGTTTCTTGTTTACCTTGAATAGTAATAGTATTTGCAGAAGCTCAAGCAGTACTTCACAAAAGAGTTGTGACACCTTGTGTGTAACAGAAACGCCGCCATAAATACTCTCCTCCGCTCTTTTTTTGGGACAATTACTCAATGGGATACTTCTGTGAAAATGCTACACTACCCTGTTTGGTCTGCAGGTACCACCCACATCCACCAACTGGCCCTTGATGGGTGCACAGATTTTTGTTGGCCTGCGGAGACATGTGTGCGGTGTCAGAGATCCAAAAGGCAACGAAAACTAAAGATTAGATATGTTGATGAGGGTGCGACGCGTAATTACCATGAGGGCATCAAAGTCAGCTAATGTCGAAGCTCCGCCAAGCATGCCAGAGATGGAGGACGTGCTGCTATGAGCGTGGTGGCGGGTACTGGTGCGGGAGCAGGTGCGGTGTTCACGAGTTGTTCCCGACGAAGGTGGGAATGGGAAAATCATCTACCTTTGCGTCTGGATTTTCTTTCACCCAGTTGACAACAGCCGAAATCAAGGAAGTAAATGCAACTGACATATCAATTATGCACGCGTCTACCACTGCCTGAACTGCCTGCACCACCTTTATGTTGATGGTGACTTCACTCAACTTCCTTCTCTGCCTTTTTGTCTCTGTGTCCTCATGGTAGTAGTACTTCCACGTGGTGCCATCTCCAGTGGCATGCACATGTCCATACTGCGGCTGCTGGTTCACCGGGTTTCCCTGCATTATGTTAATGGCCCGGTTGAAAGGGGTGTCCCACTTGTACTTCGTCGATGACGATTCGCTTTCTGATGCAAGCCTTGTTGCTCTCTCTGCAAAAGGAACGTGAACCGTTTACAAATGTGACTAGAAAGTACTCGACTTGATCAGAAGCTAATATTAGGTGGTAAATTGATAATTATCAGTATTCTCATGAACTCACTCGTCGGTGCGTCAATGTACCATTGCCCGGTTTTCTTGTCAAACCTTTACTAGCCCCTGATGAAGTCACGCTCCCACGGGTTGGTGAACTCCACCAAGGGGTCTCGTAGCCCATGAGTTACATGTTGCACGTCCTCCTTAGCCCACATGGGCCTCTTGACCGTGTAACCACGGCTTTTGAGGCGATGGTTCGCGATGTTCCTAGCATGAAGCTCCTTGAATTTCTTCACTTGGCCTTGGTTTCTTTGGCAGCGCAAGTCTCCTTGAATTTTTCGTAGTCCGGTTCTGTAATTGTTGGATTCTCGGCTGCTTCACCCTCTTCGTGTGCCAGCACATGAGCGTTGCTTCATTAGGATCTACGAAATGCCACTAGAGACGAGAGTGATTGGAAGCACCATAAAAATTTCCGAGAAGCTTTCTTTACGGCCTTCTTGTATCGACAAGCATTGCACATTAGACAACTGGTTTTTTCAGCGTGCTCCTTCCAATAAATGATGCAACTGTTGATGCATGTGTGGTATCTAATGTGTGGCAGATCAAGAGGGCACACAATTTTCTTGGCCTCATCGACACTAGTAGGACACAGGTTCTCCGCATGAAGAACTTTATGTAGTTACTTCAAATGCTCATCGAGGCTAGCGTTGGTCCATTTGTTTTTTTGCCTTCGTCTTTAGAAGTTCGAGCGTGAAACTCAAGCGGGTCACCTCGGGATCATAACCATCATACAATGGAGTCTTTGAGTCTACCTCCAGTTGCGCCAACTTGTCGTCCTCTCTGTAAGCAGCTCTGTCACTAGTCGTCTTCTTGCGAAGCAGGTCTCGAACATGAGGGTCCCGCATGACTGAACTTAGTACTGATGAAGACCCGGTCAAGTCCGTCCTCTTCTCCTCCATGTCTGACCTATTATCCGCCATGTCTGACCTCTTCTCCGCCGCCATGTCCGGTGACCTTTTCTTCGGGTCCACCGGTCATCTCTTCGCCTGGCCCCATGTCGTTATTAGTTGCCCCGTTGACGTCCTCATCATCATCTTCACTTACTCACCGAGTATAGCGAACCATAAAGCCATGCATGAGCAGGTGCACCATCAAACAACCACCCTTAAAGGAGTCAAGCGAGACTCCTCCTTTGCATCTTCGACACGGACATAAAATCACCTTCAGGTTATTTTCATACATGTCGTCCACCGCAGGTCGCAAGTATCTATCCATGATAACCCATAAGTATAGGGGACCGCAACAGTTTTCGAGGGTAGAGTATTCAACCCAAATTTATTGATTCGACACAAGGGGAGCCAAAGAATATTTGCAAGTATTAGCAGCTGAGTTGTCAATTCAACCACACCTGGAGATTAATTATCTGCAGCAAAGTGATCAGTAGCAAAGTAGTATGATAGTTTTGATAGTAGTAGCAACAGCAATGGTAACGGTAACAGTGATAGCAATGATTCTGTAGCAGTGACAATAGTAACAACATCAGTAGTAACTTAGCAAGATCAACATGTAGGAAAATCGTAGGCATTGGATCAGCTATTTGTTGGATGATATTCATCATGTGACCGTTATAACCTAGGGCGATACGACACTAGCTCCAGTTCATAAATATAATGTAGGCATGTATTCCGTAAATAGTCATACGCGCTTATGGAAAGAACTTGCATGGCATCTTTTGTCCTACCCTCCCGTGGCATCGGGGTCCTTTTGGAAACTAAGGGAAATTAAGGCCTCCTTTTAATAGAGAACCAGAACAAAGCATTAAAACACGGGGAATACATGAACTCCTCAAACTATGGTCATCACCGGGAAGCGTCACGGCTATTGTCACTCCGGGGTTGCAGGATCATAACACGTAGTAGGTGACTATAACTTGCAAGATCGGATCTAGAACATAGATATAATGGTGATAACGTAAACGGTTCAGATCTGAAATCATGGCACCCAGGCCCAAAGTGACAAGCATTAAGCATGGCAAAGTCATAGCAACATCAATCTTAGAACATAATGGATACCATGAATCAAACCCTAACAAAACTAACTCGATTACATGATGAATCTCATCTAACTCCTCACCGACCAGCCAGCCTACGAAGGAATTACTCACTCCCGGTGGGGGGCATCATGGAATTGGCGATGGAGAAGGGTTGGTGATGACGAAGATCGAAGACCCCCCCTCTCTGGAGCCCCAAGCGGACTGCAGATCTGGCCTCTCGATGAAGAATAGGAGGCGGCGGTGGCTCCGTCTCCTGAAACATGATAATTCTTCGGCGGTGGCTCCGTCTCCTGAAACATGATAATTCTTTCTCCCTGATTTTTCTCTCTAGAAATATGTGATTTTATAGCATCGGTTTCAGGGTCTGCGGGGCCACCAGGTGGGGACAGCCCACCTGGGCGTGCCTGGAGGGGGCGGCGTGCCCTGGTGGGTTGTGCCCACCCAGCTGCCCCCTCTGGTGGTTCTTGGGTCCAGAAATTCTCTTTTATTTTATAAAAAAATCCTCACAAAGTTTCGTTCCAATCCGAGAACTTTTATTTCTCCACAAAAACAACACCATGGTAGTTCTGCTGAAAACAGCGTCAGCCCGAGTTAGTTTCATTCAAATCATGAAAGTAGAGTCCAAAACAAGAGGAAAAGCGTTAGGAAAAGTAGATACGATGGAGACGTATCAATTCCCCCAAGCTTAAACATTTGCTTGTCCTCAGGTAATTCAGTTGATAAACTGAAAGTGAAAAAGAAAAACTTTTACGAACTCTTTTGCTCTTGTTTACATAAATAAGCTTAAGTAGCACCCAGGTTTTCAGTCAAGATTATTACTAACCATGTCGACAATAACTCTTAAAAATTATATTAACTCATATCAATGACATAATCAACCAGCACTACTGCAGGATGGCCAAACGCGACACTACAATCAGAGACCCTTCGACGAAACTGTGTGCGATGCCATAATCGCAAACGATGGTGTAAAAAACCATCAAAAAGGTGCAAAACGTTTGCGATGACAGATGCATCAAACACGGTTCAGAATTTAGTTGCGTGTGCGATGCAGGGCATACGGTTCAGCTCAGTTAACTGTTTGGGATGAGGAGGCACAAAAGAAACGGGCAGCCAGATGAAGGCGTGTGTGATATACAACATGTGGTTCACTAGGATGAACTGTGTGTGATTAGGCAACACAATGGAAACGGTTCAACTAAACAAGATGTGTGTGATACGCGGCAAACAGGTCCGTAATCCGAAATGTGTGCGAAGACCAATAATAACACAGACCATTGCTGCTAATAAGCCATGTCAATTGCTCTGTTTATAGTAGAATAACATGTATATATATAACTGAAATAAACATCCAATTACATAAGTGACTATACAGATCATTCGCACACACCTCAACAAACAATTGCATGCATTCTAAAGTAGGAGAAACGATCGTCTAGTCATCTACTTCTTGTGACACTCCCGCCACTGCTATGTGGCTCGATCCCTCATCTGGGTCAGGAAGAAGACAGTTCCTCATGTCAACGATCCGCCTGTACATCGCGTAGCTTGTGTACGCCTCCATGGCTGCGTACTTGACATGTTGTTCATCCAGTCCCTTATGCCACACATGTGCCAGGCGTTCTTGTCCTTATTGCTCTCTTGCTTCATCTTCGCGTAGTAGGGGTCGATGATGGCCGAGGCGAGGTCAACCAGGGAGTTCAGTTTGCTTTTGTCGCTGCCCCAGACCTTGTAGGGGTGCTGGAGTTGACAAGATTCGGGCATTTCAAGTCCGAAACCTTGAGCGCTTTTAGATCGATGGTGGTATCCACCGTAGCGAAACTGTAGTCGGAGTTGTTGATAAGCCTGGAGAAACGCTCGCATGGCCTTGTGGCAAGGTGGAAGTGGTAGATGAGGACGTCATGTCGCACGCACAACTGGGCGACGACAACCTTCTGATCGTGCCCGTCACGACCGATGGTGTACTCGAGGTCGAAGCCGACCACTCGGTACTTGTCCTCGGCAAGGAACTGCTCCATAGTTTGGATGGAGCTCTCCACCGAGACCGGATCGTTCGTGTACACCACCGAGAGGGCCTTCCCCCTCACGTGGGTGTCCACTACGTGATGTGTGGTGAACTGCCCGCCGTTGTCGTTGTCGACCGCTGGGAGCACCATTGGAGCCACGGAGAGCGCCATTGGAATCGCTGGATGTCCTCTCTGTATGTGTCCTCGTGGGTGTGCTTATTGTGTCGTGTGAGACGAGAGATGAAGGTAAATGTCCGCAGGAATAAAAGGGGGCTGGGCGGCGTGGATTCTTGGCGCGTCAGCATGGCAGTTTTTGCAGCGGGTAACTGCATCGTCGCGCCGCGCCCGACGCAACCGCTTGCACACGAACGTGCGTGATCGTGCGCCGGCCCAAAACACTGGTAGCGCGCGTGGAGGGACGAGGTCAGAGCACACGGAGGGACGCGAGAGCAGAGCGCGCATGGCGGGACGCGAGCAGAGCGCGCCGCGGCCGCCTGAACCGCAAGCAACCACACGCATAGAGCAGTTGAACACGCAGGAAATGGTCGCCTACAAGCTGGCCGACAGTTGCGTCGCTGCGTGGAGAGCGGCCGTGTGGTACCACCTCCGTCTAGTCTATAGTCTCCTTTATATTCCGTGCCATACTTTGCCCTCAAATTTAACCAACAAAATGTTAATGCATGTTTTAAAAATTATATAAATGGAAACTATGTTCAAATACAAATCCAACTATATAATCTTTGGCGACATGCATTCGTATTTTATTAGTTAAATCATACTTATAAACCAGGACGGCGGTATAGTAGGTAATTAAATCGCAAACATTTTTTTATTAACCGTATGTGTACGTGGCCTTTCGTCCTCCTCTCGCACGTCCTGTCACCCCGCTGCCGCAGACGGCTTACATCGCAAGCTTGCGCAGCGCGCGGGGGCGTTCTTTTTGCCAAACGGTGGCGCCAATGAATCGTCGGAGAGCCCGTTCCCGTGCAACCTCGCAGGTTCCCGCGCAAGCTTCCCGCCCGACTCGGTGAAATCCCCCAAAATCCCAATGCTTACCGGCCTGCTATAAAAACCCTCACGGCCTGCGAGTCCTGCGTCGCATTTTCCCCTCCATCCCTGTAGCTTATCTCATCTGCTTCTCCCACATTCGCCAATGGCACCGGTCCGTCATCGTCGCTCAGCCACTCCGCCGTCATCAGAGGACAGCTCCAGCTAGGAGGCTACACCGCGGCGATGGTGCAGTCCCCGACATAGTGTAGTGCGCGTGGCGTCCCTGTTGGGTGTGCGCGGAACACCCACCACACACTCCGCCGCCGGTGCCCGTCGGCAGCTGTTGCCGACCGTCGTTGCCGTCACACCACTGTCGAAAGCCAGGGCCATCGCCCACTCCGCCGCCGTGGCCCGAAGGCGGGAGATGGCCATCGTGGCCCCCACCCCACTGCCGGCCACTGTGGCCATCACCCGCTCCGCCACCGTGGCCCGAAGGCGGGAGGTGGTGGTCGTGGCCGCCACCCCATCGTCGGCAGCCGTGGCCGCCAGCCCACCATCGACCGCCGGGTCATCACCCGCTCTGCCACCGCCGCCCAAAGGCGGGAGCCGGAGGTGGATGCCCGCACGTGCGACAGCGACCTTGCGCGCTACACCGAGTTCCTGTGGGAGGAGGAGGAGCGCCTCGTCGAGCACGCAAAGAGCATTACCGCCACAGTGGCCGCGGCACATGCTGCCTCAGAGGCGAGGAATCAGGAGAACCACTGCTTCGAGAGGGGTCGTCTGGAGCGTCAGAGGGCGTTTGAGGTGAGCGTCGCTGAAGCTGCATTAGCGGCAGGCACCGCATTGCGGTTGCCGAGCTCGTCGGTAGGCTCCTCCTCCTCCGCCTCTTACTGAGTGCGCTCCGCAGAGGAGAGGCAGCCGAAAGTAGTACAAAGCCCCTCCGCAGTAGTAGTAGTATTTAGGGGCTATTTTGTTCAGTTCATCTGACTATAGATTTGGTGGGACTGTACAACGTACTTAAAATTAGCTAGTATATATAGTTGAACTAGCTATTTCAGTACGTGGTTGGCAACAATTGGGGAAAATTTTGGTCGGTTCAGCTGTCGAGTTGAACTGTTTGTATAAATTAAGAACGACTGCTTAATCTATGAATGAAATCTATGCTTAATTACTGAATCTTAGTTGTAAAAATTAGATACTGCTAGTGATTTTTACCTTCATATTTTGACAAATCGCAGTGTTACAAGGATTGACAAATCTTACCAAACTGTTTGTACATGGTTGCACATGGGTCATCCAAAACAACCGTTGCATTAAGGGGATGCACAAATCCTGCGCTGCTCTCACTTTGCATACGGGTGTTCTATCTAAAACGTTTGCGATCAAGAGCTGCAGAAATCCTGCTCGACACATTTTCTCTTGGCTTCCTGGGGAAGCTGTCGGTTTGCATACGAGTGTTATAACTAAAACGTTTGCGATGAGTGTTTTATATTTAAAAAGCGAATTAAACTGCGGCTTGGGCGCCATTAATGGAGAGGATGCGAGCAAGGCGGGCGGCCATGGAAGTCAAAGGGCTCGCTTTCTAGTGAGCCTGCGCAGCGTACAGTTTGCACGCTTCCCGGTGAGCCTGCGCACTCGAGGACAGCTTGCACGCCTCTCGGTCAGCCTGCGCACCGGATGTCGCTCGCACGCCTCCCGTTCAGTCAAGGTCAAGTAGCTGTCCGCACGGCACCTCCTACAGCCATTAAAACCAAGACACGTGACGTCACATGAATGGTTAACAGAATTTTGGATTTAGTAGAATTTAAAAACCAGGCATCTCAATGTTTTGCCGGCAATCAACGGTGCCCTGGTGTTTGAAATTCATTCCCATTTCTTGCATGGGACCTAAGCATGCACCCAAGGACACATATTTGATTTTTCAACCAATTTATATGCACTGGAGCATGTGCATATAGTTCAAATTTGAATTATGCACACAAATGCATTGAAAACTCAGTTAATGCATAAAAATGTCCAAACGAACCCCGAAAAATAACAAAAATTCACACAACACTCTTGTTGTTCTATGTTGATACGAGAAAAAATTTGAAAGCAATAAGAGGCAATGGATATCGTTTCGTCCCCAAAGGTGGGACGTTCCCTACCGAAAACCATCATGCTTGTTGTGAGAAGCTCCGGTTTGTGGGAAGCATATACCCAAACCTGCCCCAAATGGGACAAAATTTGTACCACGTCATGTTGATGCCGCTCCACGATAGCATGCCAAGTTTCATGAATTTCAGACGACTTTTGGATTTACTAGAATTTAAAAACCAGGCATCTCAATGTTTTGCCGGCAATCAACAGTGCCCCGGTGTTTGAAATTCATTCCCATTTCTTGCATTGGACCTAAGCATGCACCCAAGGACACAGATTTGATTTTTCAACCAATTTATATGCACTGGAGCATGTGCATGTAGTTCAAATTTGAATTATGCACATAAAATGCATTGAAAACTCAGTTAATGCATAAAAATGTCCAAACGAACCCCGAAAAATCACAAAAATTCACACAACACTCCTGTTGTTCTATGTTGACACGAGAAAAAAAATTTGAAAGCAATAAGAGGCAATGGATATCGTTTCATCCCCAAAGGTGGGATGTTCCCTACCGAAAACCATCATGCTTGTTGTGAGAAGCTCCGGTTTGTGAGAAGCATATACCCAAACCCGCCCTAAATGGGACAAAATTTGTACCACGGCATGTTGATGCCGCTCCACGATAGCATGCCAAGTTTCATGAATTTCAGACGACTTTTGGATTTACTAGAATTTAAAAACCAGGCATCTCAATGTTTTGCCGGCAATCAACAGTGCCCCGGTGTTTGAAATTCATTCCCATTTCTTGCATGGGACCTAAGCATGCACCCAAGGACACGGATTTGATTTTTCAACCAATTTATATGCACAGGAGCAGGTGCATGTAGTTCAAATTTGAATTATGCACATAAAATGCATTGAAAACTCGGTTAATGCATAAAAATGTCCAAACGAACCCCGAAAAATCACAAAAATTCACACAATACTCCTGTTGTTCTATGTTGACACGAGAAAAAAATTTGAAAGCAATAGGAGGCAATGGATATCGTTTCGTCCCCAAAGGTGGGACATTCCCTACCAAAAACCATCATGCTTGTTGTGACAAGCATATACCCAAACCTGCCCCAAATGGGACAAAATTTGTACAACGGCGTGTTGATGCCGCTCCATGATAGCATGCCAAGTTTCATGAATTTCAGACGAGTTTTGGATTTACTAGAATTTAAAAACCAGGCATCTCAATGTTTTGCCGGCAATCAACGGTGCCCCGGTGTTTGAAATTCATTCCCATTTCTTGCATGGGACCTAAGCATGCACCCAAGGACACATATTTGATTTTCAACCAATTTATATGCACTGGAGCATGTGCATGTAGTTCAAATTTGAATTATGCACATAAAATGCATTGAAAACTCAGTTAATGCATAAAAATGTCCAAACAAACCCCGAAAAATCACAAAAATTCACCCAACACTCCTGTTGTTCTATGTTGACACGAGAAAAAAAATTGAAAGCAATAAGAGGCAATGGATATCGTTTTGTCCCCAAAGGTGGGACGTTCCCTACCGAAAACCATCATGCTTGTTGTGAGAAGCTTCGGTTTGTGAGAAGCATATACCTAAACCTGCCCCAAATGGGACAAAATTTGTACCACGGCATGTTGATGCCGCTCCATGATAGCATGCCAAGTTTCATGAATTTCAGACGAGTTTTGGATTTACTAGAATTTAATAACCAGGCATCTCAATGTTTTGTCGGCAATCAACAGTGCCCCGTGTTTAAAATTCATTCCCATTTCTTGCATGGGACCTAAGCATGCACCCAAGGACACATATTTGATTTTTCAACCAATTTATATGCACTGGAGCATGTGCATGTAGTTCAAATTTGAATTGTTCACCTGAAATGCATTGAAAACTCAATTATTGCATAAAAATGTCCAAACGAACCCCAAAAAATCACAAAAATACACACAACACTCCTGTTGTTCTATGTTGACACGAGAAAAAAAATTGAAAGCAATAAGAGGCAATGGATATCGTTTTGTCCCCAAAGTTGGGACGTTCCCTACCGAAAACCATCATGCTTGTTGTGGGAAGCTCCGGTTTGTGAGAAGCATATACCCAAACCCGCCCCAAATGGGACAAAATTTGTACCACGGCATGTTGATGCCGCTCCATGATAGCATGCCAAGTTTCATGAATTTCAGACGAATTTTGGATTTACTAGAAATTAAAAACCAGGGATCTCAATGTTTTGCCGGCAATCAACGGTGCCCTGGTGTTTGAAATTCATTCCCATTTCTTGCATGGGACCTAAGCATGCACCCAAGGACACATATTTGAGTTTCAACCAATTTATATGCACTGGAGCATGTGCATGTAGTTCAAATTTGAATTGTTCACCTGAAATGGCTAGAAAACCAATTTAATGTATAAAATGTTCAAACGAACCCTGAATAATTCCAATTCTTTTACGACACACATGTAGTTGCATGTTCACTCCAGATAAAAGGTCTAGCAATTCAAACGCCGTCCATTGCCGCTGTGACCCCATTATGTAATTCAAATCAAGATGAAAAATCAAGTAGATCGCACACAGTTTATTATCAGCAGCCGTGTGAGATGTAGTACAAAATATCTTGGAGCACCATCGGTGTATAGTACGCCTATGGCTTACGCGAGAAGGTGCGTCGGGTACAGTCCACAGCCGGCGTCTCAAGCACACTAGCTCGCTCCCCAAATATCATTTCACTGTTCAATCGTCGCCGGTGAAAGATGAGCACGTGGACCCGCGTCGTGAGGGCAACTTCGGTGGCCAACTCCAGCGAGAGCGCGGCCGCAGTTGCCATGCGTGTGCTAACAAGGTGCATGAGCACGGCTGCAATTTGCAACCGGGTGGCAAAGGCAGCCCAAATGGCCGCTGTTGCTTCTCAGGTGGCGGCAGCAACATCTGCCTCAGGGATAGCAATTGGGAGAGCGGCTCAGCAGCTGTCTGTTCCGCAGCGGCGGCCTTAGCTCGGATGGAGGCCGCCCACGACCATGTCGAGGCCGCCCATGTGAAAGTGCAACTATCCCTAGGTGGTTTTGGTAATTCCTAACAACATATAGCTCATTGAGCTAATGCTATTTTAAGATAGATATTTCAGGAAAGCTCAATGATTGGCATGGCATGGATTAGAAAGTGGACCCTTCAAAATGCTAAGGACAAAAGATTGGCTCAAGCTCAAAGCACTAGACTCTACATTTTCTATTTTAGTGATCCAAGATCACATTGAGTCTATAGGAAAAGCCAATACTATTAAGAAGGGATGAGGTGTTGCTTAATGAGGTGCTTGCTCAAAATGCTTAGTGATATGCTCCCAAACCCTCCACTACTTTCTCATATCCACATATGTCCCAAACCAAAAGTCCAACTCGGCCCCACCGATTCTTTCTATCCAGCGCCATCGAGTTCAGTTGTCATAGCCACTACCACAAACCCTAGTCTTTTCGGTCTCATCGATAGGGATCTCGGTATCACCGAGATGGGATTGTAATCTCTCTGTTTCCCTTCGTAACGTTTCGGTCAAACCGAGAAGAGCGATCGGTCCCACCGAGATTGCAATGCAAACACTCTGTTTCCTTTTCGTAACGTTTCAGTCCAACCGAGATGAGCAAATCGGTCCCACCGAGTTTGCCTGACCAACTCTCCGTTAGCTTATTACCAAAATCGGTCCCACCGAGTTTGTGTAATCGGTCTCACCGAGATTATGTTATGCCCTAACCCTAATGATATCGGTCCCACCGAGTTGACGTGTCGGTCCCACCGAAACACCTAACGGTCACATTATGAACCAATTCGGTCTGACCGAGTTCTCTGAATCGGTCCCACCAAGTTTGGTGATTTGTGTGTAATGGTTAGATTTTGTGTGGAGGCTATATATACCCCTCCACCCACTCTTCATTCGTAGAGAGAGCCATCAGAACATGCCTACACTTATAATACATATTTTCTGAGAGAGAACCACCTACACTTGTGTTGAGGTCAAGATATTCCATTCCAACCACATAAATCTTGATCTCTAGCCTTCCCCAAGTTGCTTTCCACTCAAATCTTCTTTCTACCAAATCCAATCCTATGAGAGAGAGTTGAGTGTTGGGGAGACTATCATTTGAAGCACAAGAGCAAGGAGTTCATCATCAACACACCATTTGTTACTTCTTGAAGAGTGGTGTCTCCTAGATTGGCTAGGTGTCACTTGGGAGCCTCCGACAAGATTGTGGAGTTGAACCAAGGAGTTTGTAAGGGCAAGGAGATCTCCTACTTTGTGAAGATCTACCCTAGTGAGGCAAGTCCTTCGTGGGCGACGGCCATGGTGGGATAGACAAGGTTGCTTCTTCGTGGACCCTTCATGGGTGGAGCCCTCCGTGGACTCTCGCAACCGTTACCCTTCGTGGGTTGAAGTCTCCATCAACGTGGATGTACGATAGCACCACCTATCGGAACCACGGATAAAAAATCTCCGTGTCAACATTGCGTTTGCTCCCTCAAACTCCTTCCTTTACCTTCATATGCAATTGTTTTACATTCCGCTGCTATACTCTTAGAATTTCATGTGTAGGTTGATTGCTTGACTTGTGCTAAGTTGTTAAAATCTGCCAATAACTAAAATTGGGAAAAGGCTAGATTCTTATTTGGTCAAGTAGTCTAATCACCCCCTCTAGACATTCTTTGATCCTACAAGTGGTATCAGAGCTTTGGTCTCCATTTGCTTTGATTTCCATAGCTTTTGGTGGTCATATCCTTGGTTTCACAACCTAGGAGAGTATGGCGTCTAGCGAGGGAAATTACCACCGTAGAGGTCCTTACTTTGATGGTACAAAATTTGCAGTTGGAAGCATAATATGAAAATGCATATTCTTGGACATAACCCCACCGTTTGGGCTACTGTGTGTATTGGCTTGCAAGGTGAATTCTTTGATGGGAGAGAACCAAACCGTGAAGCTACCGCGGAAGAGTTGAAGATGCTACAATACAATGCTCAAGCTTGTGATATTCTCTTCAATGGATTGTGCCCCGAAGAATTCAACAAAATCAGCCGTCTTGAGAATGCAAAGGAGATTTGGGATACTTTGATTGATATGCACGAAGGTACCGACTCCGTCAAGGAATCCAAATTGGATGTGCTTCAAAGTCAACTTGACAAGTTCAAAATGAAGGATGGTGAAGGTGTCGCCGAAATGTACTATAGGCTTGCTCTCATCACAAATGAGATTGCCGGCTTGGGAAGCGAAGAGATGACCGACAAATTCATCATCAAGAAGATCCTAAGAGCCTTGGATGGAAAATATGATACCGTGTGCACATTGATCCAAATGATGCCCAATTACAAAGATCTCAAGCCAACGGAAGTCATTGGAAGAATTGTTGCTCATGAGATGTCACTCAAGGATAAGGAAGAGCTTCACAACAAGTCTAGTGGTGCTTACAAAGCCTCATGTGATGCTCCGACATCATCAAGTGAGAAACAAACCTTCAATGAAGAATTGAGCCTAATGGTAAAGAACTTCAACAAGTTCTACAAGAGTAGAAGCAAAGAAAGAAGTTCCAAGTCAAGGTCCTACAATGACAAAAGATCTTCTAGTCGTGAGCGTAATTGGTACAATTGTGGAAGACCCGGACACTACTCCAATGAGTGTACAACTCCCTACAAAAGAAGAGAAGATTCTCCCAAAAGAAGAAGTAGAAGAGAAGAATCACCACCAAGAGAAAGGAGGAGTAGAGATGATCGTTATGAATGAAGACCCTCTTGGAGAAGCAAGGACTCGGAAAGGAAGGAAAAGTCATCAAGGAGCTACACAAAAAGAAGACATCAAGATCATGTTGGTGAATGGGTATCCGGCTCCGACTCCGACAATCACTCCGAAAGAAGTTATCACTCTGACTCCGAATATGCTCAAGATGAAGGTGTTGCCAGTCTAGCACTTGTGTCAACCAACTACGACATATTTGACTCACCAAATGAAGGAATTGGAAGATGCTTCATGGCCAAAGGTCCAAAGGTAACACACCCCGAGTATGTTGATTTCAATAGTGATGAAGATGATTTGCTAGGTGATGATGATTTACTTATTGATAACTCTAGTGATGAAAACTATGATGAAACGTCAATTAATCATGCTAATCAAGATAAAACGAATGATGATGATAAGAAGGAGATTGAGCGTCTAACTAAAGAACTAAACACTCTTAAGTTAGCTCATGAAACTACCTTGGAAAATCATCGAGAACTTTTAAAGACTCATGATAAGCTACGCTTTGAAAAGCTCAACCTTAAGCAAGAGCATGAGTTTTTAAAGGCAATCAATGATGATCTTCGCAAGAAAAGTTCTTCTTACATTGCCAAGCGTTTACTCTTGTCTACTTACATGCCACAAGTTAAATCTAGCAACAAGAACAAGAAAGATGCTTCATCTAGTAGTAACAACAATCATGCTAAATCCAATGTTGTTGCTTCTAGTAGTTCTCTTGATTCCTCTAATGATTCTCTTAGCCAAGTTACACTTGAGCAAGAAAATAGCTTATTGAAGGGAATTATAGAGAAAGGTGTTTACAAGAGCCTTGCCGGAAGTAAGCAATTTGAGGAAATTGTACGCAAGCAAGGAAGACACCGTAAGAATCAAGGTGTTGGTTTTGAACGAAAGTTCAATGCCAATGGAGTTGAGTGGGAAGAAGATCAATACCCCAAGACGAAGTTTGTTCCTCAACAAGAGAAGTATGATCCTACTTCCTTCAAGGGGACACAAGCTCAAGATGCTCTTCCACCACAAGACCACAAGCAAAAAGGCAAGGACAAGCTTCAAGAGGAAATTGATGCATTTGAAGAAGCACCTAAGGCCTTGGTCAAGTGGGTTCCCAAGACTACATCAAGTACTGCTTCATCAAGTACAACTACAACTCCGAGGATTCCCATCAAGATGGTGTGGATCCAGAAGAAGAAGAACTAGAGAGTTCTTGAGGGTGACTCCGCCAACATACTTCACTCTTATCATTTTGGCGAGAACAAGTGCAAACAACTTCCATATCTTGCACTAGTTCAAGGAGTCACAAATCCTCTTGTTGGTAAGACAAGGGACAAGGTAACCCAATGCTTTCATGGACATCATCTTGTGTATGCATCACTCTATGTCTATGGATATCCTTGTTTGTTCCTTGTGGGACTAACCCGTGTAGGTATTGAAAGTGCAACTCACTCCAAAGGATTTCTCCAAATGGTCTACTTCAACATTGAGCATCTACATCTTCAACACCTACATGAAGTCATCATCGACAAAACCCAAGGTTAGTTCATCCCTCTAAGGGGGGATATCACATCTAGGGGGAGCTTTACTCTAATCAATTGAGCTAAAGCAACTCTAATGGTGTGAACACATCAATGCTTTATGTAAAAGTGGTAATCCCACCCATGCTTAAACGATGAGTATGACCTATGATCAAATGTTTTCATTTGACTCCTAAGTCAATATACTCATATATAGATGACCTAGTCATCGCCAAATTGCTTGATAGATGCTAGAGTGTTTGTGCATGCTTTGTCACATATTTCATTTGCCATTTTATTGTGTGAGCATGTTGGTTGCATATTTTACTCATTCGAGGACATCCATTTGTTGTTTTGATTGTTTGGCTCCTTCTCTTTTGCCAAATGGATGGACAAGAATGCCTAAGAACTTCCTCTAGCTATCTATGCTCTCCTCGTCTCAAACTCTATTCATGCTACATCACAAAGTTTGATCAAGTCAGATTCGAACCACTCTGAGTGAGGAGCGCTCAGAGTTCCCGATTCGTCATAGACTTAAACCTCCAAAAACCTCTTTGTGCATCTCGGTCTGACCGATTCATCCTTTTCGGTCCTACCTAGTCACTAAGTTGATCTAGGGTTTTCAATCTCGGTGCAACCGATTAGAACTTTTCGGTCACACCGAGTTGCAGTAACTGCTTGCAGTTTTGCATCTCAGTGCCACCGAGTCGTTCCACTCGGTCAGACCGACAGGGTCAGGTTATATATACCGACGGGCCAAAATTTGGAAATTTTCCGAACCTCCTCGCCCGCGCATAACCTGCTCTGCCTCTTCGGGTCTCCGGATCATCCTCTCGTCGCCAGCGACCTCCCGCCGCTGGTCTCCGCCGCCGTCAACGGAAATCTTCACCGCCGTTGCCGCCGTAGCAAGTTCGTCGCCGAACTAGGGTACGAACTTGATCTTTGTGCTAATCCTTAACTCCGATTCTTAGCACATTGCTTTGCCATGGTTCTTGCCACGATTGAAATCATCCTGTCCAGCGAAAACATCCCGTAGATTAGTTTTGATTTGAAAATTTAGGGTTAGGTCTCCGCCGAATTCATCTCGGACCGACCGAGTTGTAGAAATCGGTCTCACCGATTTTGGCTTAGGCCAAAGCACACGCGTTTTCGGTCCGACCGAAAATTGCAAATCAGTGTGACCGAGTTTGATTCTTTGTGAAACCCTAGCAGTCTCGGTACCACCGAACTGTGACTCGGTCTGACCGAGTTCACTAGTTTAGGTTCCAAAAGCTGCTTCGGTATCACCGAGTTTACAAATCGGTAGATCCGAAATGCTTTCTGTGAAGAACTAAAACTAAGTTTTTAAGTCATCCATTTTGCAAAACTCCTGTACTTTGTGATGCTCATCTACTCTACCTCATCTATAACCTATTCACAGGGACTGCTGTCAGAGTATTTGCAGAGATGTCTGACCAGAGTGATAGTCAGAACAGGTCTGAGCAACAAGTGCAGATGAGTGAGGGTTCAGATCCCTCTAGCAGCTATGGTGAAGGCAACAGGAGCACACCAAGCAATCTGCCCAAGGCTGCCACCAGGACAAGGAAGAAGAGAAATTCTGACTCTAAAGATGAAGATTATGTGGCAGTTGAAGATGAAGCCACTTCAAAGAAGAAAGTGCTGAAGAAAGAGTATGGCTCAGCTGCTGCAACTAAGCCAGGTCTAAAAACTAAGATGCCAGCAAGAAGACAACCCATGTCTAAACCAAGAAAAGTTGCCACTGGAGAAACAATGGAGTTCACTCTTGAACCCAAGGAAACTGGAGATGGCAAGAAGAGAAAAGAAAGGGTCAAGAAGACCATTGCCAGAGTTATTGGGAAGCCATCAATGATGAGAGATTCAGAAGAAGAGGAAGAGGATGCTGCACCAGCACCCAAAGCTCAAAAGCTTATGGGAGATGCAATCAAAGCAAGGGCTGCTCCATCAAAGCCCAAAGCTGCTCCCAAGGCTGCTGCTCCAGCTCCAAAGGCAAAACCCAAGAGGAGCACTAGGAACATACCTGCAGAAGAGAAGAACAAGGCCCCAGTGCCTCAAGCTGCTGCTGAAGAAGAAGATGATTCTGTTGTTTTGAGGAAGCTGAAGCCCAAGATCCCTGACCACACTGATGCACACCCTGTTGCAGAGAATATGAAAATCAGGAAGGATGCATGATTGAGACTATGGAGAGAGTCTGATCCCTATGCTATCAGGAGAAGGACTGCTGTGGACTACAGATTCCACACTAAGGAACAGCAGGACTTCTATGAGACCGTTTTGCTTGACAAGAAGCCCATTGTGTGTGATATGAGATGGGTTGACTGGGAATTCATCAAGGAGAATGAGGATCACTTCCCTGGAGTGCTTGACAGCTTTAAGGCATGTGGAGTGGATGCTTTTGTTGCCCAGAAGCTCACCAAGTGGAATGATGAGCTCATCATGCAGTTTTACTCCACTGCCCACTTCTATACAGATGGAAGGATTGTATGGATGTCTGAGGGTACTAGGTACCAATCTACAGTTGATGAGTGGGCCAAGCTTATAAATGCTCTTGAGGAACATGAGGATGACTTGGACATTTATGTAGAGAAGAAGAAAGACCACAACAGTATGGCTAACATGTACAAGGAGACCACAAATGCTTTTGCCAGAGTGACCAGAGGATAGAGATCTGCTGCAGTGCCAGTGACAGACACTAGAGCCACAACATCAGCACCAGCAGCTACAGCTCCAGTTCCACCTCCAGCAGCTACTCCACCAGCTCTAGCTACTTCATCAGAAGCCTTCGTCCTTGGAGTTCTCTCAACACCACCTCCCGAAGATCCAGCCTGAGAGTCGTTTAGCACTATGCATTTTCAAACTTTTTGGTAACTTGTTGCCAAAGGGGGAGAAAAATGTATAGATCATAGGCTTCGAGAGAGAGAGAGAGTGTTGGTTTTTATCTCTCTTTGCACTTTTTTGGTTTGGTTTGAAACTTTATTGCGTGCTTGTGTGAGCTACTTGTGAGATACTTGTTTGATCTTGTGTTTGATCATATGCTACCCTTAATGCTTGTTGGATGATATATCTCTTATATCCTAGATGATTATTCACTTGTTTTGGTGATGAGTGCATGCTTTAACTTCTATCATTTTGAGCGCTCCACCAAGATGTATGTGACATGGAAGAGTAACCCATGATCCTAATCGATTGTGCATTTGCATTCAAAAGCAAATTTTAAACAATGCACAAATTTAGGGGGAGCTCTTGCTTATCACATACTTCTCAAAGCGACGATGTTTTTTAATACCATTTATCATTTGTCGAAGCTTTGATCTATATGTTGTCATCAATTACCAAAAAGGGGGAGATTGAAAGTGCAACTATCCCTGGGTAGTTTTGGTAATACCTAACAACATATAGCTCATTGAGCTAATGCTATTTTAAGATAGATATTTCAGGAAAGCTCAATGATTGGCATGGCATGGATTAGAAAGTGGACACTTCAAAATGCTAAGGACAAAAGATTGGCTCAAGCTCAAAGCACTAAACTCTACATTTTCTATTTTAGTGATCCAAGATCACATTGAGTCTATAGGAAAAGCCAATACTATTAAGAAGGGATGAGGTGTTGCTTAATGAGGTGCTTGCTCAAAATGCTTAGTGATATGCTCCAAAACCCTCCACTACTTTATCATATCCACATATGTCCCAAACCAAAAGTCCAACTCGGCCCCACCGATTCTTTCTATCCGGCGCCACCGAGTTCAGTTCTCATAGCCACTGCCACAAACCCTAGTCTTTTCGGTCTCACCGATAGGGATCTCGGTCTCACCGAGATGGGATTGTAATCTCTTTGTTTCCCTTCGTAACGTTTCAGTCAAACCGAGAAGAGCGATCAGTCCCACCGAGATTGAAATGCAAACACTCTGTTTCCTTCTCGTAACGTTTCGGTCCAACCGAGATGAGCGAATCGGTCCCACCGAGTTTGCCTGACCAACTCTCTGTTAGCTTATTACCAAAATCGGTCCCACCGAGTTTGTGTAATCGGTCTCACCGAGATTACGTTATGCCCTAACCCTAATGATATCGGTCCCACCGAGTTGACGTGTCGGTCCCATCGAAACACCTAACGGTCACATTATGAACCAATTCAGTCTGACCGAGTTCTTTGAATCGATCCCACCGAGTTTGGTGATTTGTGTGTAACGGTTAGATTTTGTGTGGAGGCTATATATACCCCTCCACCCACTCTTCATTCGTAGAGAGAGCCATCAGAACATGCCTACACTTCCAATACATATTTCTGAGAGAGAACCACCTACACTTGTGTTGAGGTCAAGATATTCCATTCCAACCACATAAATCTTGATCTCTAGCCTTCCCCAAGTTGCTTTCCACTCAAATCTTCTTTCTACCAAATCCAATCCTATGAGAGAGAGTTGAGTGTTGGGGAGACTATCATTTGAAGCACAAGAGCAAGGAGTTCATCATCAAAACACCATTTGTTACTTCTTGGAGAGTGGTGTCTCCTAGATTGGCTAGGTGTCACTTGGGAGCCTCCGACAAGATTGTGGAGTTGAACCAAGTAGTTTGTAAGGGCAAGGAGATCGCCTACTTCATGAAGATCTACCCTAGTGAGGCAAGTCCTTCATGGGCGACGGCCATGGTGGGATAGACAAGGTTGCTTCTTCGTGGACCCTTCATGGGTGGAGCCCTCCGTGGACTCGCGCAACCGTTACCCTTCATGGGTTGAAGTCTCCATCAACGTGGATGTACGATAGCACCACCTATCGGAACCACGGATAAAAAATCTCCGTGTCAACATTGCGTTTGCTCCCTCAAACTCCTCCTTTACCTTCATATGCAATTGTTTTACATTCGTTGCTATACTCTTAGAATTGCATGTGTAGGTTGATTGCTTGACTTGTGCTAAGTTGTTAAAATCTGCCAAGAACTAAAATTGGGAAAAGGCTAGATTCTCATTTGGTCAAGTAGTCTAATCACCCCCCTCTAGACATACTTTCGATCCTACACCATGCCCAGCTCCTGGCGGTCACCACACAAATCGAACGAAGCTTCTCCGACAACGGTCGGCAACCCACGGCCGAAGATCTGGCAATCGCCGAGAGCATTCGAGCAGCCATCCATTCCTCCGCCGCATACCTTGCGACGACGGAGCCCGTCCAAGCCTAGATCGCGTCCGCCCACGCCCAGCTCGTGGAGGCCTTTTCCAATGAGATGGCGGACGCGGATGGCGAGATGCTTGCCGAGTATGGTGTGATGGATGCCATGGAGCCCCTTCCCAAGGAGACCATCGGGCGCGAGCTGGACATGGAGGCGACGACGGAGATCGACGAGCACCAGCCGTAGTAGTACTCTTTGTTTTGTTCAATTAAGAGCACCGGTCTTTAATATTTTAGAGTAATGTTTAGGTCAGCTAGCTCTGTTTAATTGCTGAACTGACTCGATTAAGAAGTGTGGGTGTGCTGTAGTCTCCTTTGTGTACCCAAATTATGCAATGACGTGGATGACCACTGTAACCACGGAAATTCGAACCAAAACTTTTGACGTTCAAACTCATCACACACGGGTTAACCTATCTGAATCGTTTGTGATGTCCACATATCGTACACAGTTTTGAATAAGGGACCGTGTCTGATGACACTTTGCGCGCCAGTTTTTTGGCTGAAGCAATTCCGAATTTTCGGCTTCCGCGAAAATATCTACCTCCCCGCCCCCTCCCCCTTACCAAAAGCCACATTTCCCCTCTTTCCGCCTTCCTTTCCAAGTTGAAACCTTCACTCCTTGCTTGCAGCACCGCCGCCTCCTCGCCGGCAACCCTCCTTCACACTGCTCGGCCTCCTCTATCCAGGCAGGTAATCCACTCCCGACCCACATCCTCCTCCTCCTTCCACATCCCACATGCCCCGACCGCCGGTGCGAGCATGACACCTTCCACCCAAATCACCGACCCCTCCACCAAAAAAGCGCCGGCCTAAGCCATGGTGCACGCAGTATAGCCAGGACCTCAAGGAGCATTTGGCAGCGGAGAAGCAAATCGCGGCCGCATGCGCGGATGAGGTCGCGATGGCTGCCATTCATGCCGACCCCCAGTTCTTGAAGGAGCACCTTGCCAATTGCTAGCTACGCCGGTTAAGCATGCTCGGTTTACCCGTTGCGTGTGCTGCTCCTGCCTTTCCTTCACAAATTCTAGTGAATTGTGCTATCTAATTTCACCATGCAATCTGTTGCTCTAGTGTATATGTTCTATATGTCGTGCAGTGTGGTGCTCACTTATTAACTGTTTTGTTAATTTGTTGTCGTCTTCAGTTAACTGTTTGGTTCAATTCTACAAATGTGATGTTCAATTCTTCAGGCTGCAATTTTGTATTGTCTTCCATGTGAGAAATAAATCAAATTTATCTTTACAAAATTGTGGGTGCATTCTGTTATTGTATACCATGTGAGGAATAAATTGAATTTGGCTGTAGTAAATACATGAGAAACAAATACAATTGCTACAATTGGCTGTAGTTAACTGTTTGGTTAACTCTCTGATCTTCTATTAGGAGTATGTTATATTGTGCAATGTGGTGCTCAGTTAATGTTTAGTTCATTTGTTGTGGTGTTTAGTTAAATCCTTGGTTCAATTATGCAATGTGATGTCCAATTGTTGTGGGTAGAATTTTGTATTGTTGTGCATGTGAGGAATAAATCGAATTTGGCTGCACTTAATACATGAGAAACATATACAAGTGCTATATTTCCTAGTTCTTAATCATGATTGGTTTGGGTAAATGGGTTTTCCGTGTGGCTTCAATTAATCTGATGAATCTACAATGTGCTTATTTTTCATCAACATATTTTACTGATAGCATGTGAACCCTTACTTAACCTGATGACTAACTACCTTATATGTGTTGCAGGGAAACAATGGGAAGCACTGAGGTTTACAATCGAGGTTAGCACGTGCATGGTCCGTTGTCTAATAGCACATTATTGTGAAATTGCAGGAACCATTCTAATATTTTGGTTTTTAACAATTTGGTCTTGCACATGTAGGTCCTGCTATCAGAGGTTTTGACCCACTGTTCGACCCTTTTTGCATATGGGGAAATGAGTTGTCCATGAATATCAATCAAATCAAGAAACTCAGAAAGATTGTTAGGATAAAGAAATTAGCGACAAAAAACAACAAGATCTTTGTCTGCACAATGAAGAAGACATCAGTTCACTACAAGATGGTACTAACTATTATACCTTGCCTTTTTTTATTCCTTTGCCCCATTTCTAATATAGAGAAGATATTCATGCACATCCTTGTTTTCAGGCCTTTCCAAAGCAGTTCACTGATGATTACCTCTCAAACCACCTCTATGGTCAGGAGGCGAGGAAGGTTTTCATACAACACCCATGGTTCAATATTGAAGTGTTCCTGAAGAGGACGAAGGACGGACAGTCAATCATCCACAGGCACTGGCCTAAAGTTGCAAAGACCTTCAACATGAATGAAGGCTCAATATTCGCCTTCCGCTTCAGCAGTTTTCCAGATGAGATGCATCTGTCTATATACCGTCTATGATGCTAATTTCGAAAGGTTCTACATGTTGCATGTGGAACTTGCTGCTGGTGCAGTTGTGTAATGGGGTAGCTAAGTGCTGAAGCTATATCATGTTGTACTCTAATGTAGTTCAATTATGAAATTCCGCTTCCTTAATATGGAAATGAAATATATTGTGTGCTTAATATGAAATGTCAATTAGATTAATAAATGGATTATGAATAATCGGATAATTAGCATGCTAATGGCGAATTAGCCTGCTAATTGTGTTTTGCTATTGCAAACGGTTGTTGAAAAAATACCGTGGGCGATGACCTCAGGATACACACACAGTTTCTAGGAATAAACCGTGTTGGATCAATGAATAATCACACACGACTTTCTCTTGAAAACTGTTTGCGTTAGGCCACCTTGCGCAAACGTTTACCACATAAAAATTGTGTGTGATGGACAGCCTTTGCCACACAGTTTCTTCTATGGACCGTGTGTGATACATTCAATAACGCAAACGATTTAACGGAAAAAATTGTGTGTGATGTACCTGTGAACGGATACATTTTCCTTGGAGTGACTGTGTGGGATGTGCATACGAATGGAAACGTTTAGCGGGGACTGACTGTGTGGGATGTACTTGCGACCGGAAACAATTTCATCGTATAATTGTATTTTTTAGCTCTACTGTATGTATTTTCGTATTTGAGCACTCGCCGGTCGCACACGACCTCATTTTGCCGAACGTGTGTGCTAGGAGGGCATATCCCCGACGGTTTCTGGGTCGTGTGGGAAGGACCCCCCTATCGCCCACACTCACTTGGCGACGGTTCCAAATGCCGTCACAGAAAGGTGTAAAGAACCGTTTGTTTAGGACCGACGGGCACCAGTGTAGCGAGCAATAATAAGATATATCAAACAACAACATGTTATCAAAACAACCATGATATAATATGACAATAGTGGTATCTCGCTAGCCCTTTCTGAGACCGCAAAATATAAATGCAGACCACCTCCAAAGTTCAAGCAACGACTAAACATTGTAATTTCATGGTAGAAAAGATCCAGTCATGATTCACCCAACATTAGCTACACACAATGCATGAGGATGACAATAGTGCTTTCAGGTTTTGGCACTATTTGATAAGGTGATGACACAACATAAAAGTAAATAGATAGTCCCTTCGCAGAGGGAAGCAGTGATTTGCAGCGGTGCTAGAGCTCAAGTTTTTAAAACAGAGGTAAATGAAAATTTTGAGAAATGCCCCCTTCTCGTTTACTTCGCGATCATCAGTTATCAATATATTCCATGCTAAACACATTAGCGGCGGTTCCCAAGCGATAAAGTAAAGGTTATTGCTCCGTAGGAGTTTTGTTTGATTATTTGTAAGCTCATTTCTTTTTGCAGTTGGAACTGGGCATCCCTAATACCGCCCCTCTCGTGCAAGGACAAGTGAATAAACACTCGTCATGAGAATAACCCGCTTAGCATGGAAGATACTGACTACCTCCTATCGCTCCATGAACAATCCAGGCACACAAAAAGGATATTTATTTGAAGTTTTTAGAGGTGGCACACGCAAATTTACTTAGGATGGCAGGGTAATACCGTATATAAGTAGGTATGGTGGACTCATCTAGAATAACTTGGGTTTAAGTTCTTTTGGTGCACAAGCAGAATTCTCGCTTAGTACAGGTGAAGGCTAGCAATTAGGTTGAGAAGCGGCCAGCTAGAGAGCGAAAACGGTCATGAACATGCATTATGCATAAGTAACATTAGATACTAGCATGAGTAGGATATGAACACCATGAACATAAATATCATAGAGGCTATGTTGGTTTTGATTCAACTACATGCATGAACATACGCCAAGTCAAGCCACTCAAACATTCATAGGAGGATACCATATCATCATACTACATCTCAATCATTTTAACGCAATGTTGACATCCAAGATAAATCATTATCCACTCCTAGCTACTTATGCATGGCATGAGAAACTATAATATCTAATTGTCATTGCAAACATGTTTGACCATAATAGGATGAATCATGGATACTAGGTTAAACATATTTACAAAAACAGAACAAGTCGAGTTCATACCCGTTTCTCTCTGCCACGACCAGTTCATCTAATATCGTCATTATTGCATTTCACTTGCATGACCGGACAATATGAAAATAATAATAGTGCAAGAGTGTGGTGGACTAAGCTGGAATCTGCAAACATTTTATTCAAGAGGATAAGACAAGGTAATATGGGCTCTTTGTTAGATCAACAATAATGCATATGAGAGCCACTCAACATTTTCATCATAGTCGGTATGACTCAATAAAAAGGGAAAAGAATTCAGAGAAACACACTGAAATATTTTTGGAGTTTTTGGTTTTTCTTGAACAAGCAAATAAAAGGGAAAAACAAAAACAAGAAAAACTATTTACACGGGAAAGCTCCCAACAAGTAAAAGAAGAACAAGGAAATCTTTTTGGGGTTTCTTTTTAGATACTACAACTAACTACACTAGAAAGAAAAAACAAAAAGAAGCAGGAAATATATTTTTTGGATTTTCTCAAAGTTTTTCAAACACACAAGAATAAGGCGAGGAAATAAATTTAGCATGGATAATACAATGAAAGAGTGTGGACAACGACAACTGAAATGAAATGTGTAAACGTGAATGTAATGTCGGTGGAAATACGTACTCCCCCAAGCTTAGGATTTTGGCCTAACTTGGTAATCACCACTCTAAGAAGCCATGGGGTCCTATGTTGAAGTGCTGGGGAGCAGGCACCTGAGGGTCCCACTCCCGAGGCTCCTCCTATGCCGTAGCCAGGTTGTTCCAGTAGGCGACAATGTCCGCAGGCATAATCATGTATCCGCCCCTAGCAATAGGATCAAACAAAGCAGGTGCATGCAATGGAATAATATCACGAGTGTCCACACTAAAAACCAGGTTATAAGGGACAAGAATGTTAGTGTAATCGCCAGCAATAAACTGGTGGTGTTCCATAGCCTGATGATCTAAATAAACTTTAGGTAAAGGCTAACCATGCTGGCGTATCTGAATGTTAAAGTGAGTCGCCAAGTGAGTAGCGTAAATACCACCATGTATTTTGCCCTTGGATCTGTTAATGTGGAGGCGACGTGCCACAATAGCTCCCAACCTATAAGTGTTGTCACTGTGAAGTGCGCGATGTAAGACAACAAAGTCTGGAGCACTAAGCGCACCTACCTTCTCTCTAGCAAGCAAACACTTCGCAATTAATAAAGCAAAATAATACACAGCAGGAAAGTGTATGCTAGTGGCAGTGACACTTGACACTCCTCTCTCATCCCCTACAATCAGAGTGCAGTAAAAACCATCAAACTCTGTGGGCCTAGGCTCAACTAAATCCCTGTCAGAAGGGATCATGCATATGTCACAAAATTCAGTAAGTGGTATCTGACGGGTTTCAGCATATAAATTAAACTACACCTCAGGGGGATTATTCCTAGGAAGGAAATGAAAACACTACACAAAGGAATTTGGGAGGAGATGATACTGTTCACATTTAGCTGCGATGAAGTCGGTGAAGGAAATGTGCCCTAGAGGCAATAATAAAGTTGTTATTTTATATTTCCTTATACCATGATAAATGTTTATTATTCATGCTAGAATTGTATTAACCGGAAACTTGATACATGTGTGGATACATAGAAAAAACACTGTGTCCCTAGTAAGCCTCTACTAGACTAGCTCGTTAATCAAAGATGGTTAAGTTTCCTAACCATAGACATGTGGTGTCATTTGATGAACGGGATCACATCATTAGAAGAATGATGTGATGGACAAGACTCATCAATTAGCTTAGCATATTGATCATTCAGTTTTGTTGCTATTGCTTTCTTCATGACATATACATATTCCTTTGACTATGAGATTATGCAACTCCCGGACGCCGGAGGAATACCTTGTGTGATGTCAAACATAATAACGTAACTGGGTGATTATAAAGATGCTCTACAGGTATCTCCGAAGGTGTTTGTTGGGTTGGCATAGATCGAGATTAGGATTTGTCACTCCGAGTATCGGAGAGGTATCTCTGCTCCCTCTCGATAATGCACATCATAAGAAGCCTTGCAATCAATGTGACTAATGAGTTAGTTGCGGGATGTTGTATTATGGAACGAGTAAAGAGACTTGCCGGAAACGAGATTAAACTAGGTATGAAGATACCGACGATCGAATCTCGGGCAAGTAACATACCGATGACAAAGGGAATAACGTATGTTGTCATTACGGTTCGACCGATAATGATATTCATAGAATATGTAGGAACCAATATGAGCATTCAGGTTCTGCTATTGTTTATTGACCAGAGAGGTGTCTCGATCATGTCTACATAGTTCTCGAACCCGTAGGGTCCCCACGCTTAACGTTCGATGACGATTTAGTATTATATGAGTTATGTGATTTGGTGACCGAATGTTGTTCGGAGTCCCGGATGAGATCATGAACATGATGAGGAGCCTTGAAATGGTCGAGAGCTAAAGATTGATATATAGGACGATGGTATTCGGACACCGGAAGTGTTCTAGAGGGTACCGGGTACTTATCGGGTCACCGGAAAGGAGTTTCGGGCACCCCCGGCAATGATATGGGCCTTATGGGCCAAGTGAGGGAACACACCAGCCCTGGTGCACCCCTATAGAGGCCAGCCCTATGAGGAGGAAAAGGGAAGAGGGGAGGGCAATGAAAGTGTGGATTAGGATTCCTCCTTCCTTCCCTCTCCCCCCTCTTTCCTTCCACCTCGGTTATATTTGGCAGGAGGGCACGCGGCTTGGGAGGGACTCCTAGTAGGATTCCTCCCTCCCTCCCACCTATATATATGAGGAGGGGGGCGCCTAGCACACAACAGACAATTTCCTAGCCGTGTGCGGTGCCCCTCTCCACAGATTACACCCTCACTCATATTCTCGCGGTGCTTAGGCGAAGCCCTGCGCGGATCACTTCACCATCACCGTCACCACGCCGTCGTGCTGACGGAACTCATCTACTTCCTTGGCACTCTGCTGGATCAAGAGTTTGAGGGACGTCATCAAGATGAACGTGTGCAGAACTCGGAGGTGCCATACGTTCAGTGTTTGATCGGTCGAAACAAGAAGAAGTTCGACTACATCAACCGCGTTGTCAAACGCTTCCGCTTTCGGTCTACGAGGGTATGTAGACATACTCTCCCCCTCTCATTGCTATGCATCTCCTAGATAGGTCTTGCATGAGCGTAGGAATTTTTTTGAAATTGCATTCTACATTTCCCACAATGGTATCAGAGCCAGGTCTATGCATAGACGACATGCACAAGAAGAACACAAAGATTTGTGGGCGGTGATCGTCATACTGCTTACCACCAATGTCTTATTTTGATTCGGCGGTATTACCCGGACCAACCTTACATGACCACGTTCATGAGACCGGTTCCACCGATATACATGCAACTAGTTTTGCATAAAGGTGGCTGGCGGGTGTCTGTTTCTCCAACTTTAGTTGAATCAAATTGGACTGTGGCCGGTCCTTGTTGGAGGTTAAAACAACAAACTTGATAAATCAATGTTGTGGTTTTGATGCGTAGGTAAGCACGGTTCTTGCTAGAAGCCCGTAGCAGCCATGAAAAACTTGCAACAACAAAGTAGAGGACGTCTAACTTGTTTTTGCAGGGCATGTTGTGATGTGATATGGTCAAGACATGATGTGATATATGTTATTGTATGAGATGATCATGTTTTGTAAAAGTTACTGGCAACCGGCAGGAGCCTTATGGTTGTCTCTTTATTGTATAAAATGCAAACGCCATGTAATTGCTTTACTTTACCACTATTTGTTAGCGATATTTGTAGAAGCAATAATTGTCAAGAAGACCACGACGCTACGATGGAGATCAAGGTGCCAAGCCAGTGACGATGGAGATCATGACGATGCTTTGGACATGGATATCAAAAGCACAAGATGATGATGGCCATATCATGTCACATATTTTGATTGCATGTGATGTTTATCTTTTATGCATCTTATTTTGCTTAGTACGGCGGTATAACTATAAGATGATCCCTTAACTAAAATTTCAAGGTATAAGTGTTCTCCCTGAGTATGCACCGTCGCGCCAGTTCGTCGTGCTGAGACACCACGTGATGATCGGGTGTGATAGGCTCTATGTTCACATACAACGGGTGCAAGACAGTTTTGCACATGTGGAATACTTGGGTTAAACTTGACGAGCCTGGCATGTACAAACATGGCCTCGGAACACTGGAGACCGAAAGGTCGAACAAGAATCATATAGTAGATATGATCAATATAGAGATGTTCACCATTGATGACTACTCCATCTCACGTGTTGATCAGACATGGTTTAGTTGATTTGGATCACGTATCATTTATATGACTTGAGGGATGTCTATCTAAGTGGGAGTTCTTAAGTAATTTGATTAATTGCACTTAATTTATCATGAACTTAGTCCTGATAGTATTTGCATATCTATGTTGTAGATCAATAGCTCGTGTATAGCTCCCCTGTTTTATTTTTTATATGTTCCTAGAGGAAACTAAGTTGAAAGATGATAGTAGAAATGATGCGGACCGAGTCCGTGATCTGAGGATTATCCTCATTGCTGCACAGAAGAATTATGTCCTTGATGCACCGCTAGGTGACAGACCTATTGCAGGAGCAGATACAGACGTTATGAACGTTTGGCAAGATCGATATGATGACTACTTGATAGTTTTGTGCGCCATGCTTTACGGCTTAGAACCGGGACTTCAAAAAACGTTTTGAACACCACGGAGCATATGAGATGTTCCAAGAGCTGAAATTGGTATTTTAGACTCATGCCCGTGTCGAGAGGTATGAGACCTCTGACAAGTACTTTGCCTACAAGATGGAGGAGAATAGCTCAGCTAGTGAGCATGTGCTCAAAATGTCTGGGTACTACAATCACTCGAATCAAGTGGGAGTTAATCTTGCAGATAAGATAGTGATTGACATAGTTCTCTAGTCACTATCACCAAGTTACCAGAACTTTGTGATGAATTATAATATGCAAGGGATGACGAAAACGATTCCCAAGCTCTTCACGATGCTAAAATTGGCGAAGGTAGAAATCAAGAAATAGCATCAAGTGTTGATGGTTAACAAGACAACTAGTTTCAAGAAAAAGGGCAAGGGAAAGAAAGGGAACTTCAAGAAGAATGGCAAGCAAGTTGCCACTCCCGTGAAGAAGCCCAAAGCTAGACCCAAACTTGAAACTGAGTGCTTCTACTACAAAGGAAATGGTCATTGGAAGCGGAACTGCCCAAAAAAAATCTTGACGGATAAGAAGGATGGCAAAGTGAACAAAGGTATATTTGATATACATGTTATTGATGTGTACTTTACTAGTGTTCATAGTAGCCCCTGGGTATTTGATACCGGTTTAGTTGCTAAGATTTGTAACTCGAAACAGGAGTTGCAAAATGAACAGATACTAGTTAAGGGCGAGATGACGTTGTGTGTTGGAAGTGATTCCAAGGTTGATAAGATCACCATAGCACACTCCCTTTACCTTCGGGATTAGTGTTGAACCTAAAATAAATGTTATTTGGTGTTTGAGTTGAGCATGAATATAATTGGATCATGTTTATTGCGATACTGTTATTCATTTGAGTCATAGAATAATTGTTGTTCTGTTTACATGAATAAAACCTTCTATGGTCATACACCCAATGTAAATGGTTTATTGAATCTCGATCATAGTGATACACATATTCATAATATTGATGCCAAAAGGTGCAAAGTTGATAATGATAGTGCAGCATATTTGTGGCACTGTTGTTTAGGTCATATTGGTGTAAAGCGCATGAAAAAACTCCGTTCTCTGGAACAATGGAGTGAGCTAATGACTTATTGGAAATAATACATACCGATGTATGCGGTCCGATGAGTGTTGAAGCTCGCGGCGGGTATCGTTATTTTCTGACCTTCACAGATGATTTAAGCAGATATGGGTATATCTACTTGATGAAACACAAGTCTGAAACATTTGAAAAGTTCAAAGAATTTCAGAGTGAAGTGGAGAATCATCGTAATAAGAAAATAAAGTTTCTATGATCTGATCGCGGAGGCAAATATTTGAGTTACGAGTTTGGCCTTCATATAAAACAATGTGGAATAGTTTCACATCTCACGCCACCTGGAACACCACAGTGTAATGGTGTGCCCGAACGTCATAACCGTACTTTATCAGATAGGGTGCGATCTATGATGTCTCTTACCAATTTACCACTGTCGTTTTGGGGTTATGCATTAGAGACAGATGCATTCACGTTAAATAGGGCACCGTCTAAATCCGTTGAGACGACACCGTATGAACTGTGGTTTGGCAAGAAACCTAAGTTGTCGTTTCTTAATGTTTGGGGTTGCGACACTTATGTCAAAAGGCTTCAGCCTGATAAGCTTGAACCCAAATCGGAGAAGTGCGTCTTCATAGGATACCCTAAGGAAACAATTGGGTACACCTTCTACCACAGATCCGAAGGCAAGATCTTTGTTGCCAAAAATGGAAACTTTCTAGAGAAGGAGTTTCTCTTGAAAGAAGTGAGTGGGAGGAAAGTAGAACTCGATGAGGTAATTGTACATTCTCTCAAATTGGAAAGTAGCTCATCAGAGAAATCCGTTCCTGTGATGCCTACACCAACTAGAGAGGAATCTAATGATGATGATCATGAAACTTCAGATCAAGTTACTAGTGGACCTCGTAGGTCGAACAGAGCACATTCCGCACCAGAGTGGTACGGTAACCCTATTCTGAAAGTCATGTTACGTGACCACGACGAACCTACGAACTATGAAGAAGCTATTATGAGTCCAGATTCCGATAAATGGCTTGAGGCCATGAAATCTGAGATAGGATCCATGTATGAGAACAAAGCGTGGACTTTGGTGGATTTGCCTGATGAACAGCAATCCATTGAGAATAAATGGATCTTCAAGGGGAAGACGGGCGCTGATGGTAGTGTTACTATCTACAAAGCTCGACTTGTCGCAAAAGGTTTTCGACAAGTTCAAGGTGTTGACTACGATGAGATTTTCTCACTCATAGTGATGCTTAAGTTTGTCCGAATCATGTTAGCAATTGCCACATTTTATGAAATCTGGCAAATGGATTTCAAAACTACATTCGCTAATGGATATTTCTTAAAGAAGAGTTGTATATGATGCAACCAGAAGGTTTTGTCAAGGTGCTAACAAAGTATGAGCTCCAGCGATCCATCTATGGACTGGTGCAAGCATCTCGGAGTTGGAATATACGCTTTGATAAGGTGATCAAAGCATATGGTTTTATATAGACTTATGGTGAAGCCTGTATTTAGAAGAAAGTGAGTGGGAGCTCTGTAGCATTTCTGATATTATATGTGGATGACATATTATTGATTGGAAATGATATATAATTTCTGGATAGCATAAAAGGATACTTGAATAAAGAATTTTTCAATGAAATACCTTGGTGAAGCTACTTATATATTGGGCATCAAGATCTATAGGGATAGATCGAGACGCTTAATAGGACTTTCACAAAGCACATACCTTGACAAGATTGTGAAGAAGTTCAAAATGGATCAGTCAAAGGAGTTCTTGCCTGTATTGTAAGGTGTGAAGTTGAGTAAAGACTCAAAACCCGACCACGACAGAAGATAAAGAGAGAATGGAAGTCATTCCCTATGCCTCAGCCATAGGTTCTATAAAGTATGCCATGTTGTGTACCAAACCTATTGTGTACCTTGCCATAAGTTTGGCAAGGGGGTACAATAGTAATCTAGGACTAGATCACTGGACAGCGGTCAAAATTATCCTTAGTTACCTTAAAGAGGACTAAGGAAATGTTTCTCGGTTATGGAGGTGATAAAGAGTTCGTCGTAAAGATTTACGTCGATGCAAGCTTTGACACTGATCTAGATGACTCTAAGTCTCAATCTAGATATGTATTGAATGTAGGAGCAATTAGCTAGAGTAGCTACATGCAGAGCATTGTAGACACAGAAATTTGTAAAATACATACGAATCTGAATGTGGCAGACCCATTGACTAAACTTCTCTCACAAGCAAAACATGATCACACCTTAGTACTCTTTGGGTGTTAATAACATAGTGATGTGAACTAGATTATTGACTCTAGTAAACCCTTTGGGTGTTGGTCACATGGCGATGTGAACTATGGGTGTTAATCATATAAAGATGTGAACTATTGGTGTTAAATCACATGGCGATGTGAACTAGATTATTGACTCTAGTACAAGTGGGAGACTGAAGGAAATATGCCCTAGAGGCAATAATAAAGTTGTTATTTTATATTTCCTTATATCATGATAAATGTTTATTATTCATGCTAGAATTGTATTAACCGGAAACTTGATACATCTGTGGATACATAGACAAAATACCGTGTCCCTAGTAAGCCTCTACTAGACTAGCTCGTTAATCAAAGATGGTTAAGTTTCCTAACCATAGACATGTGTTGTCATTTGATGAACGGGATCACATCATTAGAAGAATGATGTGATGGACAAGACCCATCCGTTAGCTTAGCATATTGATTGTTCAGTTTTATTGCTATAGCTTTCTTCATGACATATACATATTCCTTTGACTATGAGATTATGCAACTCTCGGACACCAGACGACTACCTTGTGTGCTATCATACGTCACAATGTAACTGGGTGATTATAAACATGCTTTACAGGTATCTCCGAAGGTGTTTGTTGGGTTGGCATATATCGAGATTAGGATTTGTCACTCCGAGTATCGGAGACGTATCTCTGGGCCCTCTCGATAATGCACATCATAAGAAGCCTTGCAAGCAATGTGACTAATGAGTTAGTTGCAGGATGATGTATTATGGAACGAATAAAGAGACTTGTCGGTAACGAGATTGAACTAGGTATGAAGATACCGACGATCGAATCTCGGGCAAGTAACATACCGATGACAAAGGGAATAACGTATGTTCTCATTACGGTTCGACCGATAAACATCTTTGTAGAATATGTAGGAACCAATACGAGCATCCAGGTTCCGTCAGGGTATTGACCATAGAGGTGTCTCGGTCATGACTACATAGTTCTCGAACCCGTAGGGTCCGCACGCTTAACGTTTGATGACGATTTAGTATTATATGAGTTATGTGATTTGGTGACCGAATGTTGCTCGGAGTCCCGGATGAGATCACGAACATGATGAGGAGTCTCGAAATGGTTGAGATCTAAAGATTGATATATAGGACGATGGTATTCAGACACCGGAAGTGTTTTGGAGGGTACCAGGTACTTATCGGGTCACCGGAAAGGAGTTTCGGGCACCCCGGCAAAGATATGGGCCTTATGGGCCAAGTGAGGGAACACACCAGCCCTGGTGCGCCCCTATAGATCCCAGCCATAGGAGGAGGAGAAGGAAAGAGGGGAGGGCAAGGAAAGTGTGGATTAGGATTCCTACTTCCTTCCCTCTCCCCCCTCTTTCCTTCCACCTCGGTTATATATGGCAGGGGGGCGCGCGGCTTGGGAGGGACTCCAAGTAGGATTACTCCTACTTGGGCGCCTCCTACGGCTGCTCCTCCCTCCCTCCCACCTATATATATGAGGAGGGGGATGCCTAGCACACAACAGACAATTGCCTAGCCGTGTGCGGCGCCCCTCTCCATAGATTACACCCTCAGTCATATTCTCGCGGTGCTTAGGTGAAGCCCTGTGCGAATCACTTCACCATCACCGTCACCACGCCATCGTGCTGACGGAACTCATCTACTTCCTCGGCACCCTGCTGGATCAAGAGTTCCAGGGATGTGTCATCGAGCTGAACGTGTGCTGAACTCGGAGGTGTCGTACGTCCAGTGCTTGATCGGTCGAAACGAGAAGAAGTTCGTCTACATCAACCGCGTTGTCAAATGCTTCCGCTTTCGGTCTACGAGGGTACGTAGACATACTCTCCCACTCTCATTTCTATGCATCTCCTAGATAGATCTTGCGTGAGCGTAGGAAGTTTTCTGAAATTGCATGCTACATTTCCCACAGTCGGTGAGGCCGGCATTAGCAGCATATTGTGCAAACTCCCGAAGGATTCCGGCCCCTTCCATGAACGGGTTATGAGGCCATTCGTACGGCCGTACCTCCGCCATTCTCCGGGTATGGAGATCACTGTCAGATGACTCCCCAATAAGTCCCTTGGAGTTCTTCTTGGAAGCAAACTTCCTAAATATACTCATCTTTTTCCTATGAACAAAATTATGAAATATTTAGTCCACAAAATTTTCTCAACAAAACTTTACAAAATTGATAGCAACTACTCATAAGTATGCATAGAGGCCATAGCAAACATTCAAACTACTTAGAACTCTAAGAATTCAACATGCAAGCTCATCTAGAACAGCACCAAGAGTAGCTAATTATTCAAAATATAAACCACTAAAGCAAAAACTAATTGGACAAACGAAGGAGTTACATACCAAGCAACAATCCCCTGAAACAGTTTCGAAAACGGAGCTTCGAGCAAAGAGATCAAAATCCGCAGGTTTGAGAGCAAGAACATGAGAGAGAGAGAGCAATGGTGATTTTTTTCTTGAGGTAGGTGGTGATGTGGGATGAAGAGATAAGTGAGGGGGCCCACGTGGGGACCATGATGTCTAATACGCAACTTTATTCTTGTAGACACGTGTTGGGCCTCCAAGCGCAGAGTTTTGTAGGACAGTAGCAATTTTTCCCTCAAGTGGATGACCTAAGGTTTATCAATCCGTGGGAGGCATAGGATGAAGATGGTCTCTCTCAAACGACCCTGCAACCAAATAATAAAAAGTCTCTTGTGTCCCCAACACACCCAATACAATGGAAGTCTCTTGTGTCCCCAACACACCCAATACAATGGAAAATTGTATAGGTGCACTAGTTCGAAGAAGAGATGGTGATAAAAGTGTAATATTGATGGTACAAATATATTTTTATAATCTCAATAAATAAAAATAGTAAGGTATCAAATAGTAAATGGGCACAAAAACGGTATTGCAATGCTTAAAAATGAGGCCTAGGGTCTGTACTTTCGATAGTGCAATCTCTCAACAGTGCTAACATAATTGGATCATATAACCACCCCTCAAAGTGCGATGAAGAATCACTCCAAAGTTTCTATCTAGAGGAGAACATAAGAAGAAATTATTTGTAGGGTACGAAACCACATTGAAGCTATTCTTTCTGATCGATCTATCCAAGAGTTCGTACTAAAATAACACCAAATAATTTCAGATTCATAATACTCAATCCAACACGAAGAACCTCCAAGAGTGCCCCAAGATTTCTACCGGAGAAACAAAGACAAGAACATGCATCAACCCCTATGCGTAGATTACCCCAATGTCACCTCGGGAATCCGCGAGTTAGTGCCAAAACATACATCAAGTGAATCAATACCATACCCCATTGTCACCACGAGTATTCATATGTAAGACATATATCAAGTGCTCTCAAATCCATAAAAGTATTCAATCCGATAAAATGAAATCTCAAAGGGAAAACTCAATTCACAACAAGATAGAGAGGGGAAAACGCCATATGATCCGGCTATATTAACAAAGCCCGCCGTACATCAAGATCGTGACATCTCAAGAACACGATAGAGAGAGAGAGAGATTAAACACATAGCTACTAGTACAAACCCTCGGCCCCGAGGGTGGACTACCCCCTCCTCATCGTGGTGGTCGCCGGGATGATGAATATGGCCACACGGTGATGATTCCCCCCTCCAGCAGGGTGCCGGAACGGGGTCTAGATCGGTTTTCGATGGCTACAGAGCCTTGCGGCGGCGGGACTTCCAATCTAGGTTAACCCTGAGGGTTTTTAGAATATTTGGGATTTTATAGGGTAAAGAGGGGGTGCAGGAGGCCACCGAGGTGGGCACAACCCACCTGGGCGCGCCTGGGCCCCCAGGCGCGCCCTGGTGGGTTGTGCCCTCTCGGGGCACCCCCAGGTGCTACTCTGGCCCATTGGTGGCCTTCTGGTCCATAAAAAATCGACAAAAAGTTTCGCGGTGTTTGGACTCCGTTTGATATTGATTTCCCGCGTGTAAAAAACATGCAAAAAACAGCAACTGGCACTTGGCACTATGTCAATAGGTTAGTCCAAAAAAATTATATAAAGTTGCTATAAAATGATTGTAAAACATCCAAGAATGATAATATATCAGCATGAATACTTCATAAATTATAGATACGTTGGAGACGTATCAGCATCCCCAAGCTTAATTACTACTCGTCCTCGAGTAGGTAAATGATAAAAGAAATAATTTATGAAGTGTGAATGCTAGCAAAGTGCACAAGTTTGATCAATGACAATTTCAATCACTTTTCCTAGCATTATGACAACAATTCTTTCTCATAAAATTTCTCATGTTAAAGTAGCAACCAATTCACATGTTAAGGTTCAAACAATGAATTCTCTTGAAACTCAACAACCTATGTTCTCAATGACCAAGCAATTGTAATTCAACTTATTCAACAGAGTTTAAGTAAGAGCTCCACATACTCAACCATCATATAGCCTTCTATGATTCCTAACACTCACTGCATACACATAAGCAAAACATTTCAACCAGACACCACTACAAAAAAAGGACACATCCGTGACATTTTGGGCTGAACGAAATTCTTTTCTGTCATATTATGACACTTCTATGACGATAATTGTGACAAAACCCGGTATCATCATAGATGTGGTGGGCTCCTACTTCTATGACAAAAAATCATGACAGAAAATGGGCTTTTCGTCCTGGGCGGGCCGGAGACGCAGCTGCATGACATTCTTTGGGCCGTCCATGACGGAAAAAACCGTGGTAGAAGCGAGGGCGAGGAAAATATCGGGGTGTTCCCGGTTACGGTGGGTGGTCGGGGCCGAGCGATGCACGGAGGTTTGCGCGTTTCTCTCGTACACGAATGCGCGTGGGTGCGAGGCGTTGGGCTCTAACTGAACCCGAGCGAGGCGTTCGCCTACTGAACCCGAGCGATTGCACTGCAGGCTACGTGTTACTGAACCCAAGCGATCGATTGATGGCTGTTAACTGAACCCGATCGAGCGATTCCTTCACTACTGCTGCTAACTGAAGCCGATCGACGCTGCTTCTGGATGAACAGTGA